>NW_006408531.1:29960087-29975487 GCF_000296735.1 Chrysochloris asiatica
GAGATGGGTTGGTAAAGTGGCAGCATCAGTGGGCTCAAGCATGGCAATGATAGTGAGGTTGGCCCAGGATCTGGCAGTGTTTTGTTCTGCTGTGCATAAGGTCACTATGTGTCAGTACTGATTAGATGGCACCTAACAACAAAATGGTTGTGATGGTGGTGGTGATGGTGATATGGTGTACAGTAAGTTCCGACTCATAGCAAGCCTGCACAGGGTTTCCAAGTCTGTAAATCTTTACAGGAACAGAAAGCCTCATCTTTCTCCCACAGAACCGCTGATTGTTTCGAACTGCCAACGTTGAGGTTAGCAGCCTGACTTGTAACCACTCATAACTACCAGAGCTCCTTGACACATATGGAGAATTTTTTTTTTTTTATTTTAAATCAAATATTAACAATGGGAGATTCTTGATGAAGGGAATTGGAGTTTTTTATGCTTTATTTTAACTTTTTTGAGTCTAAAATTATTTTAAGTAAAAAAAACTTTTCGGGGGGAGAGAGAAGTGTAGGGGGCGGGTTTCTAGGATATACCCTTTGGTTGGTTGATGATGCATGGAGGGGATTGGAACCATGGCAATGAGATGACCTATAATGGAATGAATGTAAAACTAAAGTTCTCTCATGTAAACTATCATATTATTCACAATAAAACATTTAAAAAAAAAAAAACTTTTAATACGCTATATAGGAAGATTGTCCTTTTCTAATTATCAGCATGCCTGAGTGACCCAACCACATTACTGCCAAATAACAAGGCACCTGAGAAGCCAATACAATCCAACAAGAGTCAGTTGTGCAACTAAGAATTCCTTATCCCCATTCTTGATAAAGACCATTGTGACACAAATGGTTAAGAACTTAACTGCTACCAAAAAGTTGGTGGTTTGAACCCATTCATGGGATCTACAGGAGAAAGACCTGGCAATGTGCTTCTGTAAAGATTACAGTCAATGAAAATCCCATGGGGTGATTCTAGTCTGTCACATGAGATCACTATGCATCAATACACAACTTGATGGCACATACCAACAGCCTCTGACAAAAATCCATGTTATTCCTCTTTCTACATTTAAACCTTTCTTCCCATACTCCTTCTATCTACTCTTGTTGTTAAGACTCATGTATCCCAGGATACCACATTCAATGAAATAGATGAGTATTAATGTTCTTGTGCAGTAGTTAAGATAGGGTTGTTCGGATGTAATTCCTTGCTCTTCTATTTAGTGGCAGAGTACTCCAGGGTAACTTTATTTCTTCATCTCTAAAATGAGGGTGATAATAGCACATATCCCTTGAGGCTGTTGTCATGATTAAATAAGATCAAAATATAAGGTACCAGGCACTTAGGAACTTTTCAGCTAATGTTCTTAGCTAGTATTACTAGGAAAAGCATATTGATAAGCTTGGAGAAAGAAGAAAACACAAGCTGAGTCTAATAAACAACCAATTTGGCCCTATCAGTGAAGAGTTTACATCATTAGAGCACAATGGTCTAGAATTCAAGAGGGACTGCGGATTCAAGCAACTATATAGCCATGACTGAATTAAGAAATGCTCCAAATCCAAACTAATAGAAGACATGAGCATAAATAAGCAACTTAATTCCATTTTAGAGCTGTGACAAATCTAAAACAAAGTGGAAATTACAGGCATCAGCTTGAGGAAAAATGAAACCAAAAAACAGTATTTTGCCTCCCCATGGGAGACTTAAAAAAGATAGGGAAGAATATTTGATTATGAGACAAAAACACGTGTAACTTTCTCATTTCCTGTTCACAAGATACTCTGGCTGCATTATTTAAGCTGTATTGAGGATACATAATAAGAGACTAAGCAGATATAAATGTTCAGCAGGATGATGCTTTATGACTCTTTGGCACCCATGCCAAACATTAATAAGGTTTATGAGAAGCCAGTGAGCACTGTAAATTGCTCTCCTTCTAATTTGAATCATGTTGCAGACTTCATTTGTTTCCTGCCTGCTGATCTGACACTGGGAGATAAATCTGATAAAGTTCTCTAACTTGGAGAGAGATTTGTTTTCTGTCCGGGGAATAGATCTCTGTGAGGAAAGGTTGCTGGGCCTGGAGCCATGGGCGGTAATATGTATACCTGAACCACCCCTTTGATATTCTTAGTGTTGTCACACAGAACACTTTGCTCATTCAGCCATTTTAAATGGTCCTGAAGGAATGTTTTTGTGCAACCCCCTTGGCCACATACTTGCCTGCAGTGAAGTAATTTAGAACTGAAATGTCATTAAGTGAGCCATATTTCACTTGCAAGGACTGGGTGGCCGTCACTTTAGTGTCCTCTGTCACCCCAAACTCCATTGCCTATTTACATATTTTACATTTAGGAGGAAAAATAGTTCCAAGACACAACATCTAGCTCATACATTATCCAAGTATTCTGCAAGCAGATAAAAGAAAAAAGGAATAAATTGACTTCACCTTGATTTTCACTCAGACCCTAATGATAGTTTTCCTAAAACAGTTTTGTATTAGAACTGCTTGTAGGCAAAGTTATCATTGATAACTGTTGAAAAAGAAAATTTCCATCTTATGGAAGAAGATACCAGAAATGTCTTATACATCATTGTATTCTCATTCTTTCCTAAAAGCCTGGGATCACAAAAACTGTATTTAAGAGACAAAGAAAAAAAAAAATCCAAGTAACACCCTTCATCCAAAACGATGAGGCTCTTTTAATAAGTATGAGCAATTCTCTCTTCTTTTAATGAAAGGACCTCAAAATATACTCAGAAAAGCTATAATAAACCGTTAAGTTAAAAAGAAGAAAAATTGCACACAGGATGATAATTATGCCATCATCACATCTGAATATGAAGACTGCTAATGTGTCACTGGACTCCTGGTTGTGGTACTGTAGGATCAGCACAGGACTGTGAACCACAAGATCGGCAGTTCAAACTCACCAGCTGCTCCTCAGAAACCCTACACAGGTTTGCTATGAGTTGGAACCCACTCAACAGCACTTAACAACAGCAACGTTTGTTGTTAGTTGCCATAAAGTCAGCTCTAACTCATGGACACCTGAGTTTTTAGAACAGAATAAAACGTTGCTCAATCCTGTACCGTCTTCATGATCACTGGTATGTTTCAGTCCATTGTTGTGGCGATTCTCCTAAAGAATATCTTTCATTTTGCTGATAGATAGATAGATAGATAGATAGATAGATAGATAGATAGATAGATAGATAGACAGATAATGTAGTCTTTATGTGGTGCTGTAGGATAAGTGCAGGACCACGAGGTTGGTCTGAACCACCAAGTCAGTGGTTCAAATTCACCAGCCACTCCTTGGAAACCCTATACTGGGTAGCTATGAGTTAGAACCAACTCAAAAGCACTTAACAACAACATATGTATAATATTTGTGATATATATACATATATGTGTATTTTTTTCCACCAAACAATTCTAGCAATTGGTCCATTTGGATACTATTGCTATTGCTTAAAAAAAAAAAAGTAACTAACATTTATTTCATACTCCTGGTGTATGTAGCACTGCAGGTTAATCAACTGAACTGCAAGGCGGTTTTGAACCTCAAGGTCAGTGGTTCAAGCTCACCTGCCACTCCTCAAGTTGGAAATGACCCGACAGCACTTAACAACAACAATAACATATGCCAGCATTGGGCTTAATGCTTGATAGGGAGGACCTGACTAAATTATTACTTCTACCCTAAGAGTATAACAGGACATGTCATCCGGAAGGACCAGTCCCTGGAGAAGAATTTCATGTTTGGTAAAGTAGAGGGCTAGTGACAAAGAGGAAGACCCTCAAGGTGGGGGTGGCTACAACAACAGACTCAAACATAAAACGATTGTGAGGATGGCAGTTCTTTGTTCTGTTGTATATAGAGTGTCTAGGAGTTGGAACCAACTAGATGAAACCAAACAGCAACAACCCTAAGAAACAGTTACAATGATCATCCACAATTCTATGGAACAATATTTTGTTCTGTTGCATGTGGGGTTGCTATGAAACAGAACCAACTCCATGGCACCTAACAGCAACAACATTCCACAGATAAGAATAGAGTTTAAAGGAATGAAATATTGCACCAAAGGTCATAATGCTTACAAGGTTCAGAGTTCATATTTGATCCCAAGTCTCACTCCAGGATGCAAATAGCCACTTTGCCAAACTATCTTTATCTTGTTCTCTTGTCTAAACTCCTCCTCTTTTCCAACTCTTATCTATTTCTCTGCTACAAATCTAGCAATTTCTTAGAAGATTCATCTGGAGTTCTAATCAGGAAAAGGAATAGAATGTAAAACTAAACATGTCACCTAGACTAGGAATCTGCATAGTGAAGCTCTAAGATCCCAGCAAGAGTAAACAGCCCATTTTTTGGAAATTCAGAAGTATCTATTGAACACCTACTGTGTACTTAGAAGGGTTCCAAGCACTTGAATTTACCATGATAGCACACATGGTTATCACTTGGTGTGATGCTGCAGGATAAGCACTGGACCATAAGGTCGTTTGAACCACAAGAACAGCAGTTCAAACTCACCAGCCACTATACAGAGTCACTATGAGTCAGAACCTACTTGATGGCATATAACAACACACATTTTAGTTATACTGTGTTCATTCAGTGCTCAGCAAGCATTAGATTCTATACTAATAGCCAAGGCATCCAAATTGAATAAGACAAAATCCCTGGTTTCAAGGATCTCACAATCTCACAAGTGCAAGCCTGATAGACAAGCATTAATCCTGCATTCTTCCTTACTATGTGCTTTCTCCTTTTTTCTCTCCCCTAAAATAAGAGGGTCAGCTGCCCACATACAAAATGTACCATCAAAATACACCTAATGCTTGTTTTCATGTTGCTGTTGTTCTTAGGTACCGTCAAGTTAGTTCCAACTCATGAAGACTTTATGTACAACAGTCTTGTTGTTTGGTCCCGTGTCATCCTCATAATTATTCCTATGTTTGAGTGTGCCAATCCATTTACTTGATTTTTGTCCATTGTCTTACTTTTTGTCACTGACCCTCTACCAAGCATAATATCCTTCTCCAGGAACAGGTTCCTTCTGTTGATGTGTCTAAAATAGATGAGACAAAGTCTCTCCATACTCGCTTCTATGGATCATTCTGGCCATACTTCATCCAACACAGATTTTGTTCATTCGTCTGGCAGTCCATGATATATGTAATGTTCTTTGTCAAAACCACAGTTCAGATGCATCATTTCTTCTTTGGTTTTCCTTATTCATTGCCCAGGTTTCACATGCATACAAGATGATGGAAAATATCGTGACTTTGGTTAGGTACATCTTAGTCTTCAAAGCTACATCTTTGTTTTTTAACAGTTTAAAGAGATCTTTTGCAACAGATTTGCTCAATGAAATACATCATTTGATTTTCTGACTGTTGCTTCTATAGGTATTGTTTGTGAATCCAAGTAAAAGGAAATCTTTGACAACTCCAATCTCTTCTTCACGTATTGTGTTGTTGTTTATTGGTTCAGTAGTGAGGATTTTTGTCTTCATTATGTTAAAGTGTAATCCATACTGAAAGCTGTAGTTTTTGATGTTCATCAGTAAGTGTTTCTAGTCCTCTTCACTTTCAACAAGCAAGGTTGCGTCATCTACTCATTGCAGCTCATTATTGAGTTTTCCGCCAATCATGACGTTACATTCTTTTTCATATACTTAGTTTCTCAGATTAGTTGCTCAGTATACAGATAGAATAAGGATGGTGTATGAATATAACTTGATGCATATCTTTCCTGATTTCAAATCACTTACTGTCCCCTTGTTCTTTTCAAATGACTGCCACATTGTCTATGTATAGGCTCTACATGAGCAAAACTGTGTTCTAGAATTCCTAGTCTTCCCAATGTTATCTTTGGTTTTCATCATTACCTTTTAAAAGAAGCAGCATGCAAAGAACCATTTTCCATTTGAAGAATTGGAATGTGTGAAAGGAGAAAGGAACCTTAAAGATGGTCTGTGCTGTGAGTGTACAGCTGTGCCCTTGGTCTCACAGGAAACTGCGCCCTTGGTCTCACAGGAAACTGTACCCTTAGTCTCACAGGACACTGTGCCCTTGGTCTCACAGGAAACAACCACCAGGACTGCAGTTTAAACCTCTGTCATGTGGTTCCCAGTGCACCATATCAGGCTACCTCCTGCATGATTAACCCATGTCCCCTCTGCCTGCCAGAAGAAAATGAAAAGTTTTATTGTTCATAATTTTGGATAAGTTGCAATACTGTGAGTTCATATAAATTCACTCACAAATTATACTCAATAAACCCCAGTGAGCAATTTAAAGGCATGATACCACCCCCTATTCTTGCTGTGAGGGCAAGGTGATGATGGAGCAAGAGGGAGGAGAATGGAGGAAGCTCATAAATTATGTGAAACCAAGGAATGATTTCATCAAAGTGCCAAGCTTAGTCCATGGAATGTTTCAATTGTATAAAATTTATAGTTTTCTGAGGGGGATGATTTACGGGCTCTAATTTTCCACAATAAAAAGCTCAGTGGGGATTCTGTGAATGAAATATCTTTTTAAAAATAAATAAAAAATGTAGTTCAAAATGAGGGTCAGTGGTGCCACGTCTGGAGAATAACTCCTTTTCGGATCAGTTCCAAAAATGAGTCACAGGAGAAAGACCCCATAAAACATGTGTTCTTTTAAAAGGCATAAGAAATTGTATAGTTAGCAAGCAATATACAGAAAAACATATCTGTTCAATTGATAGGATTACAATTTGTTCAATTGATAGGATTACATCTTTATCATCAGGGTTCAATGAAACCTATAGTAATCTAAGTCTTTTAATGAAAGAAAGCTGAGGAATTTAAAGAAAAAATGGCAGGAACAAGATAAAAAGAGTTAATATTAAAGACAGTCAAGAAAATGTGCCTTATGTGGTCTGGCTGGTGACCACGTTCGTTACCAATAAGGGGAAGAGGGGGGGAAACAACAATGAAGTTGGGAACTGGGTCCATCCACATTCAATAGACCCCTGTGAACCCAGGTGGAGACCTGGTTGGCCAGCTGTATGGCGAGACCTGAGGACTTCTGGGCCCAGAGGCAGTGACATGGCCAAAGAGGACTAGAGCAGAGAGTAAAGCATCCAGTTGATGCCAAGTGAGGGGAGATGTACAAGAACACCCATACTCGCAGATAGTACCCACTTGACCTGGCTTCAATGGCTGGATGATCAGAACTCGACTAGAAGAAGAAAGAAGAGGAATAAAAAGAGTAACCTGCTATAATTTGATGAACTTTACCTATACTTATGTATGTAGTAGCTCAAAAAAGGGAACAAATCTTTACAGCGAGGCTCACTCCCACCCCTTCGGTACACAGGGTTGACAGGGATGGACATCTTGGACACCGGCTGCCCAAAATGGGGGTGGGGGGCTATAAAGGCAAGAAGTGACTGGCTTACAAGCTTTCAAGAGGGAGCCTAATTCCAGATGGGGTGGGGAAAAGGTAGAATCTCCACTGAATGGTTTCCACTGAATGGTTTCCAATCTGTTGGGACAGGGCTAATGAAAGGAGATGGGGATAAGACTCTTGTGATGCAATAGTGAATAATTTCTATCAGGACTGACTGTGAGGGTCGGAAATGTAAAGGTAGATGTTTTGTAACAAAAGGAGGGGAGTGATTGATTTTGCAATCCAGGAGCGGAGATCCCTGGGACCATCAAGTGAGAAAAGCGTAGTGTGGGACCCTACCCAGGGAAACAGTGATGCCAGAAATGGAGACAGAGATGATGACGTGGACAGATGGAGTGGCTGGGGACCCTGGACTCAGGGAGGGAAAGGAGCTGTGTGCTGACAGCTGGGGGACAGGCCTGTGGGTGTACCCTTTGGTTGTTTGATGGTGCATGGAGGGGATTGTAATCATTACAGTGAAACAAAATACAATAGGATGAATGTAAAACTGATGTTCTCCCATGTAGACTCACATAATTCACAATAAAAACTTTAAAATAAAAAGAGAGAGAGAGAGAGAGAATGTACCTTATGGTCAGGGAAAATGAACTGTGATTGTGTATTGTTTCCCACAAATCTGATCAAAATAGAACCAAATTAGATTTCATGGGAAAATTTCCTCAGTGAGACCTTCCATAATGAATGCATTTGATAGCCTCTTTTTCTGCTCATAGATGAAGCCAGGTAATAGTCCTATGAGAGAGAAACGAGACTTCTGCATAATAATCCAATCTCCAAGTTGGCCCATTCTTCATGGTTATGGCTCCATTTCCACTTCCTGCAAATAATTGAATCCTTCTATTGACTACAACCCTATCCTTCCAGACTAAAACCCTAACAGACCACCTGTACCTTGCCAGCTTCCTCCCTAAGAGACTGAGTGAACCACAATCCTAATATACTCAGTCCCTTAGCATCCACGCCCTTATATCTCCACTCCAGAAAGTGTGAAACTTGATGTGAGTGCATAACGTTGGATTATGATTATTTTACAAAGTTACCTTGTTCAACAAACACTCTAGTTGACTCATTCCTGGGTTCCAAGCAGCTAGAACCTGCTACTTAACCAAGGTCGTCTTAGTTCTCATGATAATAATTTAGTAATTAAAACAAGAAAATTGTAATCAGGTTTCTAAATTATATTTCAAGTACTATTATTGATTTGCTAAATTAATTTTAGTAAGTCTCAAATATATGTGCGTTTTATTCTTTTTGTTTTACTTTTGTGATAAGTTCTAGGGTATTCCCCCCATGAGCCCTAGCTCTCATTGCTCATGCCCTTATAGAATTCTTTCTTCTTGAGAGTGGGTGGTAATAGTGACTTACTTCCAACCAACAGAATATGGTTCTAGAGATTCTCTCAATTGTTGACTTTGGAAAAGGAAATTGCCATATTGTAAGAGGATCATGTAGTATGGAACTGTGGACAGTCCCAAGGAGCTGAATGGGGATTCTGTGAATGAATTATCTTTTTGAATATAAAATAAAAAGCAATAAGAAGCTGGAGCCTTTAGTCTTGCAGGCAGCAAGCAGCTAAGTCCTTAGTCTTAACAAACCACAAGAAATTAATTCTAGTAACAGCCTGAACGAGCCTGGAAGAGGATCCATTGTGAGACAAGGTTACAGATGAGAACCAAGCCCCACTTGGCAACTTGACCTTGCGTCTTCAAAGAGAACACAATCAAACCATGTAGGACTCCTGACCCACAAACACTAAGATAATAGCTGAGTGTTGCTTTAAGACACTGAAGTCTGGTAAATTGGTAAATAGTGATAGATAGGCAGTACAATTTCAGTTCAAATAAATACAAAGAAAATTATTCATAAATGTGCACGCTGATGGGTGTTACAGGAGACGTTTTATTTTAAATGCCAAAGACAAAACCACAAACTCCCTTTCCCTTGATGAAAGGAGTAATTAAAATTGAATGATTTCATAGGATGAATGAGAGTTGCCACAGGGCAGTTTTTGATCAATTGCCAAATTTATGAGGGAAGCATAGTGCTCTCAACACACTTTGGGAAAAGGGGTCACTGGGTGCAAGAAGAGTTCAACGTGAAAGTAGTGTGTGTCCCACAATCCTTGCAGGATGGATAGGGCTTGCTCTGTTGCACAGATGAAGGGCAATCCCTTTGAGGCAGGAAATATACCTCCTGTAAAAATGAACATGTCCTCATCTCTGTAAAATAAAAATGCAACTGTCTATGATGTCAACAGTTATATGACCTTGCCAAATTATATCAACTCTATAAACACAAGTTGTCTCAGTTCCTGTATTCCCGTCATGCTGTTGTTGTCGGGTTGCCATCAAGTCAATTCCAACTCACAGCAACTTCATGTGACAGAGTAGAACTGCTCCATGGGGTTTTCCAGGCGGGAATCTTCATGAGGAACAGACCACCAGGTCTTTCTCCCAAGGAGCTGCTGGGTGGGTGGGTTCAAACCACCAACTTTTAGTGTGTAGTCAAGTGCTTAACCATTTTGGACCAGGGCCCCCTACCTTCCATATTAGGTTGTTTTGAGAGTTAAGCAAGAAAAATCATAAAAATGCTTAGTCCAGGTAAGTACCTGATAAATGTTCACTGTTGTGTGTTATCAAGTCTGTTCCGGCCCATGGTTACCCTGGATAGGGTTTCTGAGGAGTAGCTGGTGAGCTTGAACTCCTCACCTTGTTGTTCAAACCAGCTTTGCAGCCCAGCGCATTAATCCACAACACCATACCAGAATTGCTAATGTTTGCTAGCAGAAAATAATGCAGCTCATTGAAAGAGCTCTGTTTTCACCAAACCTTTCACCTACCTCAAAAACAAGCTTAGAGTCTTGGAATCTCCCTGTACTGGGTCATCCCAAAGAAACGTTGCTTTCACTCCTGCCTCCTACCTTATGGTATTAGGCACTTTAATAACAATGAAGTTTCCCTATACTAGAACATAAGTGAATAGAGAACAAAAGCCCTGTTTATTTCTTCATAACTCTCACCAGGTCCAAAGCTAAGGTTCACATGCAATTGATGTTGTTAAGTTCTGTTGAGTCAATTCTGACTCAAAGAGACCCTATATAGGGTTTCCAAGGGGCAGTGGGTGAGTTTGAACTGACAACCTTGCAATTCAAACCAACCTCGCGACCCTGTGTGTGTTTATCCTACAGCACCACACCAAGACTCCTCTAAAAATAGTTTTGTTCATTTGTTTTGTGGTTTGGTAATAGTATTAGGCCAGAATCTCAGGAGACTGGGGGAAAGAAAAAAATTGTTTTCAGTATTCTAATCTACTTCCTCTGTCCTTTGAAATATTTTGCTTGAGGTTCCAGAATTTAATCCCATACTGCCTAGGATCAGAGGAATCACTCTAGTCCCATTATCAGAGGCAATCAACCTTTTATCTTCTTAATATATCTGGTGACCATCACTGACACATTCTTTCCTCCTTTTCTTTCAGGATCCAGTCTGAGAAATGTTCCTTGTTTGCATGTCTGTCTACCAATTGCTATGACAAGTAATGGAGTCCTGATGTATCATTGTAGGATAAGCACTGACTGCTAGCCACAAGGTCAGCAGTTCAAACCCACCAACCACTCCTTGGAAACCCTATACAGGGTCACTATGAGTTGGAACAGACTCAACAACACCTAACAGCAACAACAAATGACCAGTAATGGCATAAGAACCTGAGGCAGTGCCATCGATTTGCATATTTGCAAGCTGCCACTGACTTCATGGGGAGTCCTGGTGTGGCGCTGTGGGTTAATGCGCCAGACTGCCAAGCCGTTTGAACTGCAAGGTCGGAGGTTCAAGCTCACCAGCTGCTCCTTGGAAACCCTATACAGGGTGGCTATGGGTCGGAATCGACTTGACGCCACTTAACAACAACAAAAACTGACTTCATGGAGAAAGCATGCAGCACCTCTCTTACACCAAAAAGTCATATTTAGAATGCATTACATCTATTGGATATTTATAAATACGAGGTATATGTGAGTCTTCTGGTTAGTTAGTTGCTGGAATTGTTCATTGCTGACACTGGAACATAAGTGCCCAGGAGTTTACTGGAATACTCACATATGGTCAGATATTACACATACATTTGGCATCTTGGTATAGTTGAGATGCAGTGTGTTTTCACACAGACAACTGGCATCTGGCTTGGAAAGTATGGAGGGAAATAAAGATGCCAATAGGAAATCTAATGAAAAGAGGAACATGGGGAATAGCCTTTCTGCCAACTGAGAGACAGAAATGGAAATGCTAGTTTCATCAGACGAGCAGCTGCTAAATCCGAAAATTCATTGTGCCTTCCAGGTAATTTTATTTAAAATGAATCCAGAATGTTGCTTTCTTCAAATAAGTGAAAAAGACCCAACCAACGATCAGAGTTAGATTCTTTAAAGGATTGAGGTCTCTAGGAAAAGAATGTTGTGGAAGCGTTCCATCTCCATAATTAAACAGCCGTGTGTCCTTGAGTAACTGCCCAACACATCGGAACATTAGTCTCCTTATGGATAAAATGGAACTGATATCCCATTACGATATTTAAAATACAGAATGTTGTCATTGTTGTTGTTGCTGTTGTTAAGTGTCGTGGAGTCGGTTCCGACCCATAGCGACCCTGAAACAGGGTTTCCGTGGCTGTAAATCTTTACGGCAGCAGAAAGCCTCATCTTTCTCCTGCGGAACAGCTGGTAGTTTTGAACTGCTGACCTTGTGGTTTGCAGCCCGATTCGTAACCACTACGCTATCAGAGCTCCTTGTTGTCATTGTTGTTGTTGTTGTTAAGTGCCGTCGAGTCGGTTCCGACCCATAGCGACCCTGTCATTGTTAGATGACGATAAATGACAATGAAATGCGGCCTAGTCTTGTTCCATCCTCACAGTCTTTCCTATATTTGAGCCTATTGTTGACGTCACTGCGTTAGTCCATCTCCTTGGAGGGCCGTCTCTTTTTAACTGAACTTCTGCTTTGCCAAGCATGATGTCCTTCTCATCCGTCTAACTTCACTGAATTATTTTGTAAATATGTTATACATTTAAATTAATTTCAAAATCACTAATATTAAAATCACGGGAGAAAGAGGAGGTTTTGAGCTCTGGTTGCGTAGTTGTTTCAAATCGGGCTGCTAATCTCACGGTCAGCGGTTGGAAACTACCAGCTGTTCCGCGGGAGAAAAATAAGGCTTTCTGCTCCTGTAAAGATTTGCAGCCTTGGAAATCCTGTGCAGGGTCACTATGAGTCAGAACCGACTTCACGGTACTTAACGACAATAACAACTATTAAGAGTATAAATGAGTAAAAAGGTTAAGTACTCATTTACTAACTGAAAGGACAGTGATTCAGATCTGCTCCAAAAGGTTACAGCTTGAAAACCCCATAGAAAGAGCAGATCTACTCTTAGAAACATGAGGTCGCCCTGAGCTGAATTAACTGAACAGCAAATAACAACAACAACAACAAGGTGTTAAACTTTTTCTGAATGCCTAAAACCATACTTTCCTCTGGGAACTGCTCACTCAGCTAATCCCTTTCCACTATCAAGCCCAGATTTCACATTTAGTGCAAAGCTACCACGTTAATGTAGCCTGACTCCAGTCTTGGCCACAAATGACTTGGATCTGAGACTTAGCCACATTCCTATTTTCAGTATATGTGAAATACCTAACATTCATATAGCAAGTTCTCCTTTTAGCTGGAGTTTATTCAATTTGTGTACCTGTCACCTGAAGCAAAAAAAGATTTTTAAAGCCAAATGGGAGATTTTAAAAATAGTTAAGAATAAAAAATTATGGGTAAGAAAGAAAGATGATAAATAAAAATGGAATCTGCCTAAAATACTAGTTTATACCAGTTGAAATTTCAATGTTGAGAATTGCTAGCTATATGACTTTGAGCAAACTGCAATCTCTTCATGCCCCATCTTAATTTATAAAACAGAATTGGTTTGAAATATTCACAACACTCAACACTCATAATGCAAATATGATCACCAAATATAATTAAAATCAACTCAATAATCCTCATACTAGCTGGGTCCTCCACGTTCACTACCCCTACATAATATAGCCTCAGAAACCCTGTACAGGGTCGCTGTGAGTCAGCGCCAACTCCATGGCACATAACAACAACAACATAATCTAAAAATCCCAGAAGTCTTTTCAAAACCAAAGAGGAAAGCCACCTAACTCCCCACTCAAAGCATACAAATAGTGCCATGGGTGGGTGGGCATAGATCCTGGAAGAGAACACTTCGTATTGGATTGCTTACTCCTTCAGCCCAACACCCCACCTCGTCCCATCCAGAGTCTCTTCTGCTCCATGAGCTCCATGCTGATTAGTGCAGGTGCCCATGTCTTCCAGAACTCATAAACATGGCTGTCTTTCCAATCCAAAGAACTATGGGAGTTTGACTGCTGTCCTTTTCAATCACTGGGAAATTCAATTTTTTTATTTTAATAAACAAATTACATTTATTTTATACCACTTCTTTCCCTGATAATGGAATTACCGCTCTTTCACTTCCCCTATACCACCTCTTTGTCATGATAGCTACCTGGTCCATCTTCCCTCCTACAACTGTCTTCCTAAATTTAACTATCCTATGTGACCAAATGGCTACCATTCATCTGTCACTTTGTCCTACTGTGGTGGGTTGTGAGTTGCTGTGATTTGGAAAGCTATGCCACCGGTATTTTAGCAGGGTCAGCCATGGTGGACAGGTTTCAGATGAGCTTCCAGACAAAGACAGACTAAGAAGAAAGAGTGACGAACTACTTCCAAATATTTAGTCACTGAAAACCTTATGAATAGCAAAGAAACACTGTCAGATATAGTGCCAGAAAATGAGCCCCTCAGGTTGGAAGGCATTCAAAATGTGACTGGGGAAGAGCTGCCTCCTCAAAGTAGAGTTGACCATGATAATGCGAATGGAGTAAAGCCCGTGGGAGAAAAGCCCACGGGACCTTCATTTGCTGATGGGGCACAACTCAAAATGAAGAGAAACAGCTGTTGAAAATCGGAACTTGGAATGTACAAAGTATGAATCTGGTAAAATTGGAAGTTATCAAAAATGAAATAGAATGCATAAATATCAATATCTTAGGCATTAGTGCACTGAAATGGACTGATATTGGCCATTTTAAATCTGACAACCACATGGTTTATTATGCCAGGAATGACAAATTGAAGATGAATGGTGTTGCATTCATCGTGAAAAAGAACATATCCAGATCAGTAATGAGGTACAACGCTGTCTGTGATAAGATAATATCCGTGAGCCTACAGAGAAGCTCAGTTAAAACCACTAATTTACGCACCAACCACTAAAGCCAATGAGGATGAAATAGAAAAATTGAAACAATTTCTTCAATCTGAAATCGATGTAAACATGCAATCAAGATGTATAGATCATTACTGGTGATTGGAATGCAAAGGTTGGGAGTAAAGAGGAAGGATCCGTACTTGGGAAATATGGCCTTTGTGATAGAAATGATGCTGGATAACACATGATAGAATTCTGCAAAACCAATGATTTGTTCATTTCAAATACCTTCTTTAGACAGCATAAGAGACGACTATACACATGGACCTCACCAGATGGAATACATAGAAATCAAATTGACTACATCTGCATAAAGAGACGATGGAAAAGCTCCATATCATCAGTCAAAACAAGGATGATGGCAGACTATGGAACAGATATTTAATTATTCATATGCAAATTCAAACTGAAGCTGAGGAAAATGAAAACAACACCATGATAGCCAAAATATGACCTTGAATATGTTGTTGTTGTTGTCAGGTGCCATCAAGTCGAAACCAACTCATAGCAACCCCATGCAAAGCAGAACAAAACAATGTCCGATCCTGGGTCAACCTCACTACTGCTGCCACAGTTGACGCCATCAATGATGCC
>NW_006408531.1:29980517-29982197 GCF_000296735.1 Chrysochloris asiatica
GATAAATGGAGAAAAAATGAAAGTTGTCAAAGACTTCATTTTGCTTAGTTCACCATCAACACTCATGGAAGCAGCAGTTAGAAATAAAATGATCTAGTGCATTAGGCAAACCTGTTGGAAAAGACTTCTTTAAGGTTTAAAGAGCAAAGAAATAAATTTGAGAACTAAGGTAAACCTGACCCAAGCCACGGTATTTTCAATCACCTCATATGCATGTGAAAGTTGGACTATGAATAAGGGATACCATAGAAGAATCAATTCATTTGAATTATGGTTATATAGAAGAATTTTGAAAGTATGAAGGACTCCTAAAAGAACCAACAGATCTGTGTTAGAAGTACAGTCAGGATGCTCCTTAGAAACCAAGATGGTTAAACTTCGTCTCTCATACTTCGGATATATTATCAGGAGAAGAGCATCATGCTTGGTAAAATGGAGAGCCAACAGAACAGAGGGAGACCTCCCTCCCATGAGGTGGATTTATACAGCGACATCAGCAATGGGCTCAAATGCAACAATTGTGAGAAATGTGCAGGACTAGTCAGTGTTTCGTTCTGTTGTGCGTAGGGTCACTATGAGTCAGAAAGTTGACAGTACCTAACAACAACAACAACAATGTTGAAGACTCTGAGATGTATTTAACTTAAATTGTTTCATGAAATGCAGAAGTGGGGAAATAAGTATTTCTAAATTGATATAAAACACTACTTAAACTACATATAGGTAGCTAGTGGAATGGCTGTGACTACAGAATAAACTCTGGATGGCTAAACACAAGGTGAGCAGTTTGATCCCAGCAGACACTTCAAAGAAGAAAAAGGAGACTTTCTGCTTCCTTAAATATGTACAGTCTTGGAAATCCTATACAGAGTGGTTATGAGTTGGAACTGACTCAATGGCACTTAACAACAACAATATAGGTAACTTATCATTCACATAATAAAGGTACATTTTACCTATTTTTTGTACCTGAAAGACTTTATGAATGTAAATTAACCATTTTATCTTCCAAATATTCATGTCCACAAAAAGCAATAGAATGTGACTTTATTAAGAAATAGGGTATTTGTAGATATAATTAGCTGAGATGAGGTCATGTTGAATTAGGGTGAGAACTAAATGCAATGACTGGTGTGCTTATGAGAAGAGAGAAGGATGTACAGAAGATACACCGAGAAGAAGCCCTGTACAGATGAAAGCAGAGATCAGAATTATACAGCTAGAAGCCAAGGAATGCCAAAGATGGTCAGAAGCAACCCAAGTTTGAAAGAATCAACGAAGGGCTCATCCCCAGGGTCTTTAAAGGGCCTTTGCCATAACCTAGATTTCTTATTTCTGACTTCTGTCATCCAGAACTTTGAGAGAATACAATTTCTATTGTTTTAAGCCATGACGTTTGTTATAATTTGCTGTGGCAACCCTAGGATACTAATATAGCAACAAAACTGTTTTTATTAAACTAACACTTGGAGTTGCTTAATTACTTCGACATATATAATAAAAGTAGTTGTTGTTAAGTGCTGTCAAGTCGGCGTTAATTTATAGTAACCCTGTATAGGTTTCCAAAGCTTAAAATCTCAGAGAGAGAGCAGAAAGCCTCATCGTTCTCCTGCAGAACAGCTAGCTGTCTCTACTGTGGACTTTGTGGTTCACAGCCCAGTGTTTATTGTATGGAGCCCC
>NW_006408531.1:29984830-29992619 GCF_000296735.1 Chrysochloris asiatica
ACTCGATGGCACCTTACAACAACACCAATATCGAATTTCTACTGTAGTTTTTGTGTTGTTTTTCAAAGTATGAGTAGAGTTTCACAATCCTTAAAGTGTTTCATTTTCTCTTTTCTTCTCAAAATTTACTCAGAAAAAATTTCTCTTACTGTTCTCTTATTGTGTCTCTGATACCAAAGAAGGATCTGATTTTTCTAACATTCCCCAAAATATCTGCTAATGTGATTTGTTACCATAATTCATTAATCTAAATTTCCATTTCCTCAAATGCAAAATCAAGAAAGTAAAAACCAATAAACTTGCTTGGTATAAGATTAATGAGACAATGCACGTTAGTCCAGTCCAGTTGGCTTCAGTAAATTCCAACTGCTACACCATAGCCATTGAGTCGATGCCGACTCATAGCACCCCTGTATATGGCTGCTGAGACTGCACATTTCTACAGGAGCAGACAGCTTCATATTTCTCTCATGGGTTTAAAATGCTGACCTTGCAGTTAGTAGCCCAATATGTTATTCACTAAATTGATCTGGATTTTCTGGGAATTTCAGCATGAAGTCACAATTAGTGATACACAGGAAGTCAATTAACCATACATAGTACACTAGTTTTTATACCAATTCACAAGTACATGGATAAATTTTGTTTGATGCATAGAATTGATTTTCACTTTAGCAGGGACTGTGTAGAGGGAGGTAACAAGATAGAGAGTTGTGATGTGGGATGTATAGAAGGTACAAGTGAGAGCAAAGAGTAGGTATGGCATTAACACTATGTTAGAAAAGGACCGTGAATTTACTGAAATCTAGGGAAATTTCACTCCTGAATTCAAAATGCTTAGGCAGCATACAATTTTCAACAAATGGAAATATATTTCTGAAGGATAACAAAATGACAGAATGCTATTGTCAATATTTAAGGATATCACCAAGTTTTTAGCCATGGGAAGTATACTACAAACAAACAAAAGATTGAGAACAACTCCTAGGTAGATTTAATCCTAAATGAGCAACTCCAACATTTATTTATGTACCAATTATGGCTGGCACACAGTCCATACTCAATACATGTATGTGGAGTTAATGAATGTTGAATGCCTATATTTTCTAAATTAATTCATAGTTTAAACACATTAAGATACTTTAAAAAAAAAAAAAAACAAAACAGAATCCCTTTACTGGAAATTTCCTGAACTACTAAAATATGAAAGGGCAAAAATGTTCAGGCATCTGCTAATCCAGTCCCATCTGAGATAGGGAAGTTGATCCTTGAGTGATACTAACACCTACAATTAACCCTTTGTAGGTGTCTATTAACTTTTCTCTAGCAGCTTGTCATGCTCTCCCCTTCACCCACCCAAACTCACCTTGCCAATCTCTGACAAGAAGGATAAAGAAAAGAAATAATTGCCACTATGTCAAAAGGAAAAGATAGACTTACTACTGGGGAAAGAAATGAGGGTAGGATTGTGAGGAGGATTGAACAAAACTAATGGTTTACTGGAGTGATTTGATGCACACTTTTTAAAAGTTCAGATTTTTATGGAACTAGAGACATACTGTTCTTTTGCATGGCAATAATGCACTAATTCTGAGGCCAGTGTGCCTATGGGGAAATTCCTGGGTAGTGTAAACATGCAACACATTTGGATGTTAACCAAAATTTAGGAGTTCAGAGGCACCTTGGAAGAAAGGACTGGCAATCTATTTCTGGAAAATGAGCCATTGGCTACCCTATGGCGCACAGTTCTACTCTGACACACATGGGGTCACTATGAATGGGAGTCAACGTTACTGCTTTATAGCAAAGAAATAGACATGATTCTGAGAGAATCATTCTTCAGAAATTAAATGGCCTGTGACAAAATTTTTTTTTTTTTTCTAATGAGATGGTAGTGGTGAAACTCGGTGTGGGGTGGGTGGGATTGTAAGTGCATTACATCAAGAGTTTGCCAAGGCTATAAGGAACAGAGGCCCAAAGGATATACTGCACCTGACTGAGAAATTGGGGGGCAAGAACAAAGACAAAGAGAGCAGAGCTGGAGAGTGAGAAGACATCGAATACAATAAATAATTACTTCAACTTATAGCTTAAAGCTGGAGTGCAAGGGAGAAGGGAAGGGAGAGCAAAGCTATCTGACTCTCCTAGGAGAGGACAAGATCCAGGGTGGCCTCTGAGTCTATAGGTGTGACCCACTCAGAAAAACAGTTGCGAAACTCCACACCAGACCACACACCCTTCCATTTAGTGTTCTGGAAGAAATTTTGAATCATCCTTCAAGTCATTAAAGTCCAGGGAAAATTTCAGGGAAATTATCCTACCCAGCACTTTGTAAAACCACTTACCATAAGAAAAAACAGTTTTGAGATATGTCTTTAAAATGGTAAAAGGCCATTTTTAAAATGCTTTTTACTATTTCCTCTACTTACTGCCTGTACCTCTCAACCCTTACCCCAACCCCAGAACACACACATACTAAAATATAAAATAAATACATTTTCAAACAAAGACTTTAAACAAATTCTAGTCTTAACAAGCCAACCAAATTTCTAGAGGCAAAGTAAAGATAAGATGAAGAAATCTTGGTTTAAGTTCAAAGTCATTATTATTATTACTGCTTCAATTAATTATGAAGTTTGATAACACCCAGGATTTAAAAAAAAAAAAAGGTTTGTGGATCATGCTTCAGAAAGCTTTAAAAATCAGGGCAAATTTCATACTTGATATACATACAATGAAATAAAAATTATGTTCAGTTTCTCAGACAAACACCATAATATACTATTGCTCTAATGAAAGAAAAACTAAAATGATATAAATACTGTTTTATTCACCAACTTGGGACATTGAAAATATATTCTCTGGAAGCATGGCTTCTTTTGAGCACTATTTTAAATAGTTAAGTTTTATTACAATATGATCTTACCAATATACGATGCAAATCCTATGATGTACACATTATTTGTTGCTGCTTTTTAATAACTGGTAGAACACCAACAGTGCTAACAAACCGAGAAGCTGAGGCAGGGAGACTTTTTTCTCACGAAGGAAAGTTGTTTACCAATCTAAGCTCCTTACTAGAAGTTCATCCCTAACAGTTATCATTAGAACGCTCTGCTTTTTCATAGTCATCATCCTCAAATGGCAAATTTGGGTGCAAACACAAACCCACTTTTAGTCATCTTTAATTTTAATATGTGAACATCTAATAAAAAGTATGCTGTATGAGAGAAAGAAAAATCTGTAAGTTGATATTGTTTAATGAGACAAATAATGCTCACCATAATTAGAATGATTTCAGTCATAGACTGTGGCTATAAACCCCAAACTCATATCTGTAGCAGTCATTCAAAGCCTTGAATCTTGTTCTAATATTAGTCTTACACATCTCTTATTTAACAAGCCTTCTTAAAAAATTCTTCAAGAAAGTTTAATCAGATTAAATCAACTCATATTAATAGATACTGAAAACTAGATGCAAGAGACAGATTTTAGATTAAATCCAAAAATTGGTTAATATGATGAAAGCTGTTCTTCAGTGGACAAGACTGCATACACAGGAACATTTTAGGCAAAGGGAGGGAGACAAACAAGGGTATGACTCATTCTGATTTACTGAAGTTTAAAGGCAAGGCCACAAACATAACAATATCCTAATGGTCATTATACCTTTAATTCGCATACAAAAAAAGAACTGAAATCTATTTTAGTTGGGCTATTGGAATCAGAGTTAGCATGAGTCAGTAATATAAGCAGTGGGCTAGGAGGACTGAGAAGACCTGGAATCTGACTTAAATGTGCTGTTGACTGAGAGTTGCAGACAGTTGATTAAAGTGGGAAATACCATACCAAACATCTGGAATCCATTTAATGGTTTTCCATTGTGCAGATCCAGAATGTCAAGGTTACCCATTTACCCAGAATTGATTCATTCCCAGGAGAGATTGAAAATAACAAAACTTACAACAGAGTGAATGGTAACCAAAATACCACTTTATCACTTTACCTTAGTCAATGAAGCTAGTTCTCAATGAACCTGGAATTCTATTTTTTATAAGCCCAGTTGTTGTTGTTATTGTTAAGCACCATCGAGTCAGTGCCAACCCATAACAACCCTGTATAGGATTTCCAAGAAGTGGCTGGTGAGTTTGAACCACCAAACTTGCAGTTCAAACCAACCTTGTAATCCAGTGCATTATCCTGCAGCTACACGCCAGGACTTACATGCATCAACCAGCTTATATATATCAATATACCTACAAGGCAAAATTCTTTGCTAATTTACTGTTTGAACTTTCTAATGTGCTCTAGTCAGAGTTGTCATTGGTACCCAAATGATGCTTCAAATCACATGGTTTTGTCAGTGCTCACTGCAAGCATGTGGTATCTTTTGCATTGCTTTTGGTGTCTTTATAGTCACTGATTTTTGTCAGTTTTTCTGGTGTTTTAAGTACAATATTGTAGTAATTAGCATCAAGTAGATTCTGACTCATTCTGCACAACAGAATGCGCACTGCTGTTGGCACAGTGTCAATTATCTCATTAGAGGTCTTCTTCTTCTTCACTTACCCTCCACTTCAGCAAGAATGATGTAATTCTCTGCTGGTGACAGCATCTACAAGTACTGAGAAGCTGTGGCCCTGTGACAAAATGGATGAAAATCCAACCCCGAGGCCCTCCTCAGGATTGTGAGCCATGGGCCCTGAGGGCCAAGGACATGACCTCCTGAAGTCCCGAGTTCATAGGCTTTTTGTGTACTCACTGGATGGCTACCTCTGTACAATACATTCTAGTCTCATATTGTTCATTCTGTACATGTTCTTTATGTTTCTAACTCCAGTAATTGTAGTTTCTGGGAAAATGGTTTCTTTTGCTGTACACTTTGCCTCTCTTAAAGGCTCCACTGTAAATGTCACTGCCTTGAAGGTATTAGCAGTGTGTGGGGCCTGGGAACAAATCTTTTTGAGAAACAGGCTATAGCCACCTAGGATGAATGTCAGAACTGCTCTCTAACTATTCAGTTATGTTTGATATTAACTTGAAGCACGAGCTCTTGATGTCCGTGTACAACAACAGGACTGAAACCCCCTCTAGGGTTGAGGCAGTAAAGCTTCCTCAAATGACTCAGGAAGAACAGGAACAAGCATATTGGGATTATGAGGAGAAGTTCTGGAGAAAAACTTCTCAGGATTTACAAATGAAATGGAATGGTAAATTCTGGGAATACTGGATTAAGGGACAATGGTGGCAGCCCCTTCAAACCGCCCCCAGGTATAATCAGCTTGATCCAGATGCTCTTCTTCCCCCTGAAGGAATGTGAAGGTGAGACCTCACCCTCTTGGGAATACTGGATTAAGGGACAATGGTGGCAGCCCCTTCAAACCGCCCCCGGGTATAATCAGCTTGATCCAGATGCTCTTCTTCCCCCTGAAGGAATGTGAAGGTGAGACTTCACCCTCTTGGGAAGGTTGAAACTCGTCTCTCACCTTCCCTGGGACTGTAGCAAGAAAGGATTACTACTAGCTTAACAAATAAAGCTAAATGTTTGAAATCTTGTTCAAACGCATGTATTTGCAAAGCAGAGAAAAAACAGCTTAAATCCCTTCAGAAACTATAAATTAACCTTTATATGAGCTTTTAAGTCTTTCACCTTTACCCACTAGTGATTAAGTGTTAAAAGTATGTTAGACGTCCTTGAGTAACTGCAAGTCGCTGCCCTAGGTCATGGTCTTGTAAGCCTAAAGGTTAATCTATAATAGCTTACTTGACCTTTCCCTATGGAGATAAAAATGTTAGATTAGTAAGAAACTCATGCTGTATTCAGGAATTATCTTAAAGATTGTCTCTGTGAATCATTAAGCATTGTCTCATCTGAATAATCACATTCTTCTTCTGTAAAGATCTCTTCCTTAAAAAAAAGGAGAATAAAAGACTAGGGTAGAGCTAGTTCTGTGTGCAATGTCTGCAGCAGAACTGTCTGCCCGTCAGCTTGCATCAAACTTGTATGTCTGTGTCTTTGTGTAACCTCTCTTTTGCCTTCCAGACCCCCCACCTTCGTGAAGCCCACCCCTCCATCGAGGCTGGACCCCGACAATTCTCCAGGGACTAGTTCCTCCTGGTAACACATACAAAGTATGAAAGACAAAGTCTCATCATCCTGGCTTCTGAGGAGCTTTCTGGCTGTATTTCACCCAAAATAGATTTATTTGTTGTTCTGGCAATCCATGGTACTTTTAATTTTCTTTTCCAACACCATAATTTAAATGCATAGTTTCTCCTATGGTCTTCCTTATTAACTGAATAGTTTTCACATTCATGTGAGGAGATTGAAAATACCACGGCTTTGATCAAGAGCATCTTAGTCTTCAAACTGATATCTTTGCTCTTTAACACTTCAAAGAGGTTTTTTCCAACAGAGTAGTCTAATGCAATACTTCATTTGATTTCTTGACTTCTGCTTCCATGAGTGTGGATTGTGGATGCAAGCAAAATGAAGTCTTTGATAACTTAAAACTTTTCTCCATTTATCATGATGTTATTTATTGGTCTAGTTATGAGAATTTTTATTTTCTGCATATCGAGGTGCAATCCACACTGAAGGCTGTAGTCTTTGATCTTCATCAGTATTTTAAGTCCTCTTCAATTCCAGCAAGGAACTTTGTGTCATCTGCACATCGCAGGTTGTTAATGAGTCTTCTCCCAATCTTGTTGTCACTTTCTTCTTTAGATAAACCAGATTCTGGTTTATTTTCTCAGCATACAGAATGAATAAGTATGGTGAGAGGATGTGACCCTGGTGTACAGGGTGTGTTGAAATTTTTCAATTTTTGTATTCCATCGGTTCCTGGGCCAGCCTTATTTTTCACCAACACCTTCTGTGCAGCCAGGACCTCCTCCTTCAGAGCCATATGCTACCTTTTGAAACAGTTGAA
Source organism: Chrysochloris asiatica (assembly GCF_000296735.1). NCBI lineage: Eukaryota > Metazoa > Chordata > Mammalia > Afrosoricida > Chrysochloridae > Chrysochloris > Chrysochloris asiatica. Next base: position 29,991,763 of record NW_006408531.1, read on the forward strand.
CATCAACCATTTCATTGTGGTACAGTGACTCTGGGTATTCCTTCCATCTTCTTTTAATGTTTTCTGTATCATTAAATATTTGCCCATGTTGTTTAGTGCCATGGAGTCAGTTCCAACACATAGCGGCCCTGTATAGGGTTTCCAAGGAGCAGTTGGTTGGTTTGAACTGTCGACTTTGTGCCTTGCAACACAGTCCAGGACTGATCCTACAGTACCACACCAGGAGTTTTGCCCATAGAGTCCTTCAGCATAGCAAGTTGTGGCTTGAATTTGTCCTTCAGTTCTTTCCATCTGAGAAATGTTGATTGTGTTCTTCCCTTTTGGTTTTCTAACTCCAGGTCTTTTCACACTTCATTGTAATAGTTGACTTTGTCTTCTCAAGTTGACAGTTGAAATTTTCTATTCAGCTCTATTACTTCCTCAATTCTTTCATATATTTTGGCTTTTCTATGCACAACAGCAAGCTTCAGAGTCTTTTCTGACATCCATTTTAGTCTTTTCTTTCTTCTGGTCTTTTAATGATATTTTGGCTTCTTGTATGATGTTCTTGATGTCATCCCACAACTCTTCTGATCTTTGGTCATTAGTGTTTAATGAGATGGTCTCAAAATTCAGGTGGGATATGTTCAAGGTCATATTTCCAATAGATTTGTTTTAATTTCCTCAGCTTAAGCCTGACCTTGCATTGGTGCTCTGTTCCACAATCTGCCCCTGCCCTTGTTTTGAATGATGATATAGAGCTTTTCTTTAATCTCTTTCCACAGATATAACTTAATTCCTGTGTATTCTACCTGGTGAGGCTATGTGTATAATCACCTTTCATGTTGTTAAAAGAAGGTATTCACAATGAATAAGTC
>NW_006408531.1:29993050-30001249 GCF_000296735.1 Chrysochloris asiatica
TTTTCGCAACTTCCAATTTTCCTAGATTCATACATCATACATTCTATGTTCTGATTATTAATGAACATTTGCAGCTGCTTGTCTTCATTTTGATTCATGCCCCAACAGCAAATGAAGATCCTGAAAGCTTTGCTCTATCCATGTCATTATGTAAACTCTACTTTGAGGAGGCAGCTCTTTTTCAGTCATATTTTGAGTACCTTCCAACCTGAGGGACTCCTCTTCCAGCTCTGTATCGGACAATGTTCTGCTGCTATCCATAATGTTTCCATCTTCCAGCATGATTTCTGACAATGTTCCACTGCTATTCATAAGGTTTTTCAGTCACTGGACATTCAGAAATAGCCCAGCTCTCCTTCATCATCATCTGTTTTAGTTTGGAAGCTCCACTGAAACCTGTCGACCATGGGTGATCCTGCTGGTTTTTTAAACACTGGGCATAGCTCCCAGCATCACAACAACATGCAAGCCACTATAGTCTGATGAACCAACAGACAAGTTGTATGAGCCTGTATTAATAACTTGTAATGTATTTGAGAATGTAGTAGTGTTATAGGATAAAGCACTGGATTGGTAACTGTAAGGTTGGCAGTTCAAAATCACCAGCTGCTCTTGGAAACCCTATACAGAGTTGCTCGGAGTTAGAACTAAGTCAATGGCAAACAACAACAACAGCGGTAATTAAAGGGAAAAAAAGTTTTAAAAAGGGATTCTGTTCAGTTACTAATAATGTTTTAAACTAATTATGTTGGAATTCAATGTAGAAAGGTTTTACAAACCTATTTTGATAGTATTCAGATAATTTCAGCAATAATGCATCTAAGCAATTTATAACTGCATTTATTACATATTATTCTATGATTGAAACTGTAATATACTGTGCTAAGCATTGTATGATCCCGTATGGGAGGAGGTTCCATGCTGGGGGCTGGGGAGTGGGTACAAAGGGACACCATGAATTCCCACATGAGGTGATACCAACACGAGTGACGGCTCTTCCTATAGAGTGCTTACGTGTTAGAATGGACCTGACTGAAACAGGCTTTTGTTTTGGTGTTTGGGGAGTTTATCTGTATGCAGAATAGAAATAGAGTTTCACACACACACACACACACACACCTCGCTGCCATCAAGTGCATTCCGACTCATAGTTACATTGCATAGAGTTTCCAAGGCTGTAAATAATGGAATACATTTCTTTTAAGCAATTGATCCATTTCCTCTAAAATGTATGGCTTATTGGCATAAAGTTGCTTATAATATCTCTTAATTATCTTTTTAATGCCGTATAATCTGTAGCATGACCCCTAATTCATTCCTGATATTAGTAATTCATGTTTTCTCTAGTTTTTATTAGTTTCACCAGAGAAACTAATAAAATGGCATTGAACTAGGATAACCGCTATAAAGACAAGCTGGCCACGCAACCTAGGTAAGTTAGTTCTCTGGTCTTCGCTATGAACAGGTTTGGTCTATAGTTGCTGCTAAGGCTGCTGGGTACCGATTCCAATACATAGCAACCCCGGTATCGGGTTTCCAAGACTGTAAATCTGTGCAGGAACAGAAAAAGTCATCTTTCTCCCTCAGAGTGTCTGGTAGATTCAAACTGCTGACCTTCCACTTAGCAGCCCAGCCAATACCCCACTATGCTAACAGGGCTCCTTACAGGTTTGGGAAAGCTCTGCCAATCTTAATTTCCCTGATTCCGTGCTCTTTATGGACAATCATGGAATTTGTTTTTGTTTTGTTTTGTTTTGTTTTGTTTTGTTTTGTTTTGTTTTTAAAGCAGTTGCTAACCTTTTTTTTCTGTTTGTAAACTCCTCAGAAACCCTATATGGGGTTGCTATGAGTTGGAACGACTCCAAAGTATTCAATAACAACAAGGTCTTGAGAGAGCTCCAGTACGTAGTACTAGAATCAGCCAGTACTAGGGTAGGAAAAAGTCCTATTATTTGAACTAGGATATCACATATGACAATTATGATCAGCACTCTGAAGACTAAAGCAGCATCACCCCACTTCTCAAACCCTATTATACTCAAAAGAAGAAAGTTCCTACTACTCATCTCTATACACTTACACTGAAATCAATGATCTTTTATCTATCTCAAACCAGAGGGGATACTGTAAGAAAAAGAATCTTATAATGCCCAGGGAAGTACCAATAGTGTTTATTTCTGTCTTTCAGTGCTGGATGTTCAAATTCAGCAACGTGATGAAATTAGTATGCTAGGGAATTTACTAATTTTTCATGTGTTTTTACTTATGTGAGTCTTAAATTAATTACATTTATAACTAACCAACTTTGAAAAAGGAGCCGTGGGATATAGTGGTTAAAACAGTTGACTGTTAACCCAAAGGTCAGTGGTTCGAACCCACCAGCCTCTCAGCAGGAGAAAGATGTGCTAGTCTGCTTCTGTAAAGATTTATAGGGTTGGAAATCCTATGTGGGAACTCTACTTCTGTCCTAAAGGGTCAGTGAGTTGGAACTAATTTGACAACAATGACTTTGGGGTTTTGGTTTGTAATTGCGGAGGTAACTTACTAAACTCTCAAAATTATGCTTGAATTTGTAAGGAAGTAATTAAATTTCTTCCTAGGAAATTATCTCTTTCAACCTTCCTTAAATTAACACAGTGGAAAAACATTTCATAAATTAAAAATAGGTCATAGAAAAGATTAATATATAGTATTCTTTTTCACAAGAAACTTGAGTGACATGTGCAAAGTACATTGAGATGAACTTAGAAAAGCCTTGTACCACTCCAGAACTGTTGTTTGACTCCGCCAAGATTGGCAGCACTCACCCACAGTCTGCGTCACAAGTAAAGACTGTGTCAGTCTGGTGATCAGTTGAAAGTAATCTTTCAAACAAAACCACTGGATTGGTAAGAGTTTCTGACATTTCTAGACATCCCCAGAACAAGTGCAGTAGTTCACAGTTGCCATGAATTCCAATATAACATAGCATAAATCAATAAATAAGCAAATAAACCAATCACTAAGAAGAACATAAGTCTCCAGACTGTATTCATGAAGTCCCCAGATCCTCCTTCTAACCAAGTTAGAAAAACAGCTTTTGTAATCGAATTAAAACCAAATCTACACAGAGAATTCAACCAGTCTGATTAATTGTACCAAGTTAAGTTTTTATAAAACCACACTAAACTTTAATCACCTGAATAACTACCTTAACTGGCTGTTTCATATGTCTTACACAGCCTCTTAATTTAAAAATCAAATGGTTTATATAATTTAAATGTTTCTCACCCACTGCCAATGTTGACTCACAGCAACCCTGTAAGACAAAGCAGAGCTGCTCCATAGAGCTGCCAAGGCTATAAATCTTTACAGGAGCAGACAGCCTCATCTTACTCCCACAGAGATGCACGTGAACTTGAACTGCTAACCTTGTGGTTAGCAACTCAATGTCTAACTCATTGTGCTATCAGGGCTCCTAACTGTTTCTTGCTGTTGTTGTGGTTGTTAAAGTGCTGTTGAGTACGTTCCAACTCATACCGACCCTGTATAGGGTTTCCAAGTAGCAACTGATAGGTTTGAACCACTGACTTTGTAGTTAGCAGTCCAGTGCTTATCCTACAGCATCACACCAGGACCCACTAAGATGATGAGTTATTTCTAATTCTTCTCTCCTAGACAATTTCAACACATGATATGTAGTTGTTGTTAAGTGCCGTCGAATTGATTCTGACCTATAGCAACCCTGTATAAGGTTTCCAAGGAGCAGCTGGTGAGCTTGAATCACGAACTTTGCAGTTCAAACGACTTTTCAATCTGATGTATTAGCCCACAGCACCATACCAGGATTCTTAAACATATGGTATATATAGTAATAAGTTAGGAAATCAGAATTTGAGCAAACTGAGAAGATCTTAAGAAATTAAATGAATGTCCATGTGACCATTTTAAAGCCCAAGAAAGTGAGGAAGGAAAGGAGTCAGTGTGTCATGAAGATGCAAACCACTCTTTAGACCCAGAGATCAGGTTACTGCATTTTACAAAATTCAAATAATAATAATAATAATAATAACAATAATAATAGTAACAATAATAATAGTAACTAGTATTCCTTAGGTCACAAGCAAACAATCAAGTTGCCACACTAGACTGTTTCTGTCCACATGAGCTCTTTCTCCTTTCAGTGCTGAAGACCCACACAATGCTAGATAGACAGGGCCTGAGCCCCTGCACACAAGAGAAATTACACATAGTATAATACCGCATTAATAAATAAGCAAATCAGTCAATCACTAAGAGGAACAAAAGGCTCCAAACTGCATTCATGAAGTCTCTAAATCCTCCTTCTAACAAAGTTAGAAAACCAGGTGTTGTACCTGAATTAAAACCAATGTTCAGTATGAGAGAGCACATATGTTTCAAAGAACAGTTTTGAAGAAGGAGACTGGAGGCAGACACTGTTTCCCTTATTAACAAACTAACACCCACATCCACATGTATGGGTTAATTCTTTTACGAACTGGGTATTTTAATCACGAAAAGCCCACAGATGAATGTCAGAATGAACCTAGCTTTTGTACTACAACAAACAATTTTATAAGGATATCTTGGTAGATTGATGTGTAAAATTCCATTTAAATATCAAATTTTCAAGAGAGATAAATTGACTACATGAGACCAACATTTATTCACATATAAGAATATTGCTACCAGTGCTTCCACAAATCAACTAATCATATTCAGGGAAGTCTTTATTTTACTCAATATTTAATAGATTTATTTCATCTTTGCATACCTGTACTGTTGTTGTTGTTGTTGTTGTTATCAGGAGCCATCAAGTCGGAACTGACTCATAGTGACCCCATGCACAGCAGAACATTGTTGTTGTTAGGTGCTGTCAAGTAGGATTCAGCTCATGGCAACCTTATGTCTAACAGAATGACATGATGCAGGCAGGACCCCATCATCTTCCTGGTTTTGCCATGTTGAGCCCATTGTGCAGCTATTTGTGCAGTGCCTTCCACCTAGCACTATACTGGACAATGTTCCATTGTGAATGGAAAGGCTTCCATTGACTATGTAGATATCCAGCTCTCAATGTAGAAGCTCCATTGAAATGTGTCCATCATGGGTAACCCTGCTGGCATTTGAAACAATGGAGGCATAGCTGCCAGCACCATAGCCACATGCAAACTACATGTACAACAAACTGATAGGTGTGGATGTGTACCTACATTTCTCTTACTTTTTTCCCCTTCTCTTGGGGGCTGGAAGGGAACTTTGGGTGACTGGTTTTTAAATAGAGTAGAAATCTAATCAAGTTGACCTTTCAAAAGCATCATCTCTTAGGCAAATTCCCATTTGTCTCAATCACAATACATTCAACAATTCAACCTACTATCTGCTAAGTACATGCAGTGGTCTAAACACTGGGCATACAAAAAAAAAAAAAAAAAAATCTTGCCAAAACAAGGTTTTCCAGCTGATAGGATAGACAAGCAGCAAGTGATTGCCACTGAGAGCTGTAAAAACTGATACAGAGTCAGTCACTAGGAATAGACTGAGGCAGGGGTACAAAGGAAAAGTTATTTATCCCCCATAGGTGAGAAAAGGTCAAGAAGTAGGATGTTTCTTGAGCATCTTGGAGGATGGACTGGAGGTTTTCAAGTAGACAAAGCCAAGGAGAAGGGAGGCATGGCCAAGTGCAGCAAACAGCATGTGCACTTTCATAGAGGAATTAAAGAGCACAGCATGTTCAAGAACCAGTAGTTGAATTGTTAGTGAATTTAAAGATAGAACAGTTATGGTAATGTATTCTATAATTTCCTTATAAATAAGCCTCACATTAAAATAACATTGCTACTTTCCTCCATCTTCTAACACTGGAAAAAATGCCATGAATTTTCTTTGAAATTTTACAAGATCATCCAAAACACATTCCAATGGAAAGTTACAAACACAATTACAGTAGACATAAATTCATAAATGACTTACAGTTGAACTTAAATGCAGAGAAAAGCCATTATAATTTATTTCTTTTCCATTACCCTTGGATTTTGGGTTAAGCATTTCATTCAGTTCTTTATTCAGCAGTGCCAGGTGGCAAAAGTTCTTCCTGGAAACACAGTGCAGAGGTTAAGGGTTTAGGAGCAGGACAGACCTGATTTTAGATTCTGACTTGGTTTCCCAGTAACTTTGTGCCACTGGGTAAGTTTCTGTCTTTCCAAGCCTTAGTGTCTGTAGGTATAAAGCAGGTGCTAGATTAGCACAGGATGCATTGGTGGCTTTGTGCTAGCATGCTCATGTTATACAGGAACCAAGTTTGGATTTGTGGCCAATGGACTAATGCACAGCTGCCATTCATTTGTCGTTGAAAACTTGGCTGTTGCTATGCTGCTGAAAAGATTTTAGTGGAGCTTTCAGACTAAGATGCACTAGGAAGAAAGGTCTGGTAATATGGTTCTAAAAATCAGTCAATGAAAACTCTAAGGATCAGAGTGGTCCAATCCTCAACCAATTATGGAGATAGCAGTGTTTAGTTCCATTGTGCATGAGCCAGGGCTGATTCGATGGCAGCTAATCCTGGTGTGGCATGGTAGAATAAGCATTGGACTACTAACCATAAGGTTGGTGATTCAAACTCACTAGATGCTCCTTAAAAATCCTATATAAGGTCACTATGAGTTGGAACTGACTCAATGGCACTTAACAACAATAAAAAAAAAAAAATTCCTCAAATGGATATTTGGATTCATAATAAGACTATAAGTAAGGAGCCCTGATAGCATAGTGGGTTACACAATGGGCTGCTAACTGCAAGGGCAGCAGTTGGAATATACCACCACTACACTGAACTGTAGAGCACAGCCTTCCATATGGATTACAACTCAATGTAAAGAAAACAAAAATCCTCACCACTGGACCAATAAACAGCATTCTTATCAATGGAGAAGAGATTGAAGTTGTCAAGGACTTCATTCTTCTTGGATCAACTATCAACACTCATGGAAGCAGCAGTCAAGAGATCAGACGACATATTGCATTAGGCAAATCTGCTGCACAGGAACTTTTTAAAGTACTGAAGAGCAGAGATGTCAGCTTGAGGACTAAAGTGCGCCTGACCCAAGCCATGGTGTTTTCAATAACCTCATATGGATGCGAAAGCTGAACAGTGAATAAGGAAGATCATAGAAGAATTGATGCCTTTGAGTTGTGGTGTTGGAGGAGAATACTGAAAGTGCCATGGACTGACAAAAGAACCAATAGATCTGTTTTGGAAGAAGTGCAGCTAGTGTGCTCCTTGGAGGCCAAGATGGCTAAGCTTCGTCTCTCATACTTTGGACATATTGTCCAGAGGAAACAGTTGCTGGAGAAGGATGTCATGCTGGGTAAGGTGGAGGTCAGAGAAAAAGAGGAAGACCCACAAGATATGGATTGGCCAGGTGGCATCATTGATGGACTCAAGTGTGGCAGCGGTAGTGAGGTTGCCCCAGGATCGGACATTGTTTCATTCTGCTGTGCATGGGGTCGCTATGAGTCGGTTCCGACTCGATGGCACCTGACAACAACAACAACAACAACACTGAACTGTGAACCACCAGGTTGGCAGTTCAAACCAACAAGCTGCTCCTATAAAACCCAATATAGGGTTGCTATGAGTTACTGTACCAAATAGAAATGGTCAATGTTTAACCATCTTGAGAGGTAGCACATGATCAAGAGTCAATGATACTGAAGGAAGAAGTCCAAGGTTCACTGAAGTCATTGACAAAGAACAAGGCTTGGGAATTGATGAAATACAAATTGAAATCTTTCAACAAACTGATGCAGCACTGGAGGCACTCATGCATCTATTCCAAGAAATTTGTAAGAGAGTTCTCTGGCCAGCTGATTGGAAAAAATCCATATTTGTGGCCTATTCCAAGAGAGGTGACCTAACAGAATAAGGCCATCGTTGGACAGTATCCTTAATATCATATGCAAGTAAAATTTGCTGAACATAATTCAAAACACTGCTACAGTATGTTAACAGGGGAACTGCCAGAGGTTCAAGCCAGATTCAGACAAGGACATGAAATGAGGAATGTAATTGTTAATGTCACTTGGATCTTGACTGAAAGCAGAAAATACCAAAAAGATGTTTACTTGTACTTTATTGACTATGCAAAGACTTTTGACTGTGTGGATAATATAAGCTATGTACAAAACTAAGAAGAATGA
>NW_006408531.1:30001969-30027799 GCF_000296735.1 Chrysochloris asiatica
TGTGAAGTTTGGACAATGAATAAGGAATACCTTAGAAGAATTGATGCCTTTGAGCTAAGGTGTTGGGGAAGACTATTAGAACAAATAAATCTGTGTTGGAAGGAGCTCTGGTAGCGTAGTGTTTATGAGTTGGGCTACTAACCTCAAGGTCAGCAGTTTGAAACTACCAGAGGTTCCACAGGAGAAAGATGAGGCTTTCTGCTCCACGCAAAAATTTACAGCCTCTGAAATCCTATGCAGGGTCACTATGAGTCAGAACCAACTCCATGGCACATAACCACTACCACCACAAGAAGTACAGCCAGAATGCTCCTTGGAAGTCTAGAAGACCAGACTTTGTCTCTCATACTTCAGACATATTAGCAAGAGGGACCAGTCCCTGGGGAAGGACATCATGCTTGATAAAGTGAAGAGACAGAAAAAGAGGGAAGCCCCGTCCCCCCAATGACATGGATTGGCACAGTGGCAGCAATAATGGACTCAAGTATATCAGCAATTGTGAGGACAGTGCATGGCCAGGCAGTTGTTTCATTTGTACTTAGGCCCACTATAAGTCAGAACCAATTCGACAGCACTTAACAACAATGGAGCTGTTTTACCATCTCTCACCACAGATGTAGTAAGTTTGATTTCTGTGTATGACATCTGGTAGGGCCTTTTGTATAGTCTTTTAAAAAGGTATTTGCAGTGATCAAGTCATTAGTCTTGCAAAACTATATCATGCAATATCTGGCATCATTTCTATAACCAACGTCATATTCCTTCCTCTTTGTTTCCAGTCTTTGCATTCCAAACACCTGTAATTATCACTACATCTTGATTACATGTTTGATCGATTTCAAACTGAAGAAATCAGTTGTTGTTGGTAGGTGCCATCAAGTTGGTACCGACTCATAGTGACCTTATGCACAGCAGAACGAAACACTGCCCAATCCTGAGCCAACCTCACTACTGTTGCCACGCTTGAGTCCATCGATGCTGTCACTTGGCCAATCCATCTCTTGTGGGTCTTCCTCTTTTTCTCTGACCCTCCACCTTACCAAACATGATATCCTTCTCCAGTGACTGGTCCCTCCTGACAATATGTTTGCAGTATGAGAGACGAAGTTTGGCCATCTTGTTTGGCCATCGGTAGAATTCTTCAATTTCATTATCATTGGCTTTATTTGTTAGTGTGTAAATATAAACAATAGATTAAATGGTCTTCCTTAAAGCATATGGATTTTATTCTATCCCAGGCAGCATTATACTTCAAGACAAATGCTGAAATGGTCTTTTTGATGATGAATGTAATACCATCCCTTTTCAATTTGCTATTCCCAGCTTTGTTGCTGTTAAGTGCCAATGAGTCGTTTCTGACACATAGCGACCCTATATAGGTTTCACAGAAGCCAGTGGTGAATTTGAACCACAAACCTTGTTGTTCAAACTGATTTTGCAATACAGTGCATTATCCCACAAAGTCTCCATTCCCAGCATAGTAAACCATATAACTGTCTGATTTTTAAATGGTTGATACCGGGCGATTTCAGTTCACTAATGCCAAAAATGATGATCTTTATGCATTCCACTTCATTTTTTACTTCAAATTTTTCTCAATTCATACTTTATACATCCATGTTCCAATTATTAATGGATGTTTCTTTTCACTTTGTGTTGTGCCCAATCAGCAAATGAAATGTCCCGAAAACTTTCCTCCAGTCATATCATCATGGTCAACTCTACTTTAAGGTGACAGCTCTTCCCCAATTGTATTTTGAGTGCCTTCCAACCTGAGGAACTCATATTCTGGCACTATATCTGACAATGGTGGTGGTAGTGGTGGTGGTGGTCGTGGTTATATCCGCAGAGTCGGGTCCGACTGTTAGCAGTGTTGCATAGGGTTTCCCAGGCTGTAAATCTTTACCAGAAAGCTTCATCTGTTTCCCGCAGAAGGGCTGGTAGTTTCAAACTGCTGAGCTTGATGTTAGCAGCCTAACTCTTAACCACTACACAACCAGATCTTCTTATATCTGACAATATTCTGGTGTTACTTATCCCATTTCAATATTCAATATTCTGGTGCTATCTGACAGGGTTCCACTGCTATTCATAAGTTTTGCTGTGGCTAAACTCTAAGAATTAGTCCATCTCTCCTTCTTCCTAGTCAGTCTTAGTCTGGAAGCTCAACTGAAACCTGTCCACCATTGGTGTACACTGCTGGTATTTAAAATAACAGTGACATCACTTACAACTCACAGCAACATGCAAACCACCACAGTAAGACAAATTGACAGAGGAGTGGCAGTGTGGAGGGTCTGGTCAAAGCTAAGTAAAAAAATTAAAAATAAGAACAAAACAAGACAATGTACTACTGATGTATATTTATAAGCAAAATTAAGTATTTATCAAATTATCCAAATAATTGAGAATGAATAGGTCATTTTTGAGAAATAACGTTTAGGTATAAAAAATCATACAAATGGTTTCAGACGAAAATGATTTTTGAGGTTTGATTTTTCTGTCAAAGTGAGTTCGTTCTCATTTTCACTTTAAGTGTATAAACCTAACCTAAACTTCTCTTTTCCGTAAACTCCCTAAACTTCTTTGACTTTGCCTCTTTCATTTCACTCTTTAGTTCAAAGATGTTTACATTGTTTACAATAACTGGATGTCTAAAAATATCTATGGACTCCTGGTGTGGCACTGTAGGAGCTGCTCCTTGGAAACCCTATACAGAGTTGTTATGACTCAGAACCAACTCGATAGCATTTAACAAAAGTACCTATACACCAAAGAAGGGAATATTTGGCTTATGAAGTCTAAAAGTTCAGAGAGATGATTGTTGTTTTTGTTGTGAAGTGCCGTCGAGTCAATTCCGACCCATAGCGACCCTGTATAGGGTTTCTGATGAGCAGCTGGTGAGCTTGAACTGCTGACCTTGCAGTTCAAATGGCTTTGCATCTGGTGCATTAACCCACAGTGCCACACCAGGGATCATGACACACTTGAAATTAGGAGTCCGGGTGTGGTGCTGTGGGTTAACACGGCAGACAGCAAAGCCATTTGAACTGCAATGTTGGCATTTCAAGCTCACCAGCTGCTCCTCGGAAACCCTAGACAGGATCACTATGGGTCAGAATCGACTCAACAGCACTTAACAACAACAACAATCAAAGGCCCACAGGAACAGTTACTATGGTAACTTTGAATCCTTGATTAACTGACAGATCATTCGCAGTGTACTTTCCAATCATGTCTAAACATTAGAATCACCTGGATTCTAATATTTTCAAAATTTCTTATATCTTCTGGTTTAATTGGTCTAAGTAAGAATATTACAACTGTATTTTTTAAATTCTTCAGTTGATTCAAATATCCAAAACAGATTGAAACTCCCTGGTAAGGTATAATGCCCACTTATATTATGGAAAACAAGAAAGAGAGAAAATACAAGTATATATTTATTATATACAGACATTGAAAATAGTCACATCCTGACTTGTTGCCATGAATAATACTGCAATAGGAAAATAATCTTGTTCATAAAATGTCTTTTGTTTAATTTAATTCAATTTAACTGCATAGATTGTACATTGTGCTAATTACTGTCTGGAATATATATTTTTTTAATTACTGAGACAGTTCTTGGCAGAGGGAATAATTTGATTAGGGAGACAATATTTACACATAAAAACATAATTTGAGATAACAATGACACAATAATATTAACAAATGAAAAATCCAATTCCAAAGCTCACAGGGAGGGCAGAAGAAAAGGCCAAAGTAGCTGAGAAAACTTCAAGGAAACTAAGGGAATTTGAGACAGATCTTAAAGTGGTGAGATTTGTAGGGACAAAAAGGAAAAGGGAAAGACTTTGAGGATTTCTATTTTCTGTTTTGTTTTTATCTACCAGAAACCCACATTTTTGCAGTTGTAAAGATATAGGTACTTTTTCAAGTGTACACTTGTATGACTAATTCCCTTCAATCATTTTGCACAACCACCACTAATATCCCTTGCCAAATTTTCCATCCCCATAAACAAAAGCTCAGTGTCACCTAACGAGTGATCTACTCCTTCCTTTCCCGTCCCTGATAACCACTACTGCTCTGCTCAGTGTACATCTGCCTGTTTTTTGTGGGGTTGTACATTGGTACATGGGAGTGTGGTTGGTGATATGGAGTAGTTGTCTTAGGTGCTGTTAAATTTAGATTCATAAGGACCCCATGTGACAGAGTAGATTTGCCCCCAAAGGATTTGTCAGGCCAGGATCTTTACAGAAACAGATTGCCAGATCTTTGTCCTGTGGATCCACTGGGTATTGAGTTACTCAATTGTTGAGTCACTAAGACTCCTTGAAATGAATCCGTTTTAAAGTCATCTCTCTACCTAGGTTTCAATTATCATTACCTAGCTTAAAGACATGCCCCACCTGCCCTTGGCCTCCTGTAAGTAAGGGGAGAACAGCGACCACTTTATCATTCATTGTCTGTGTAAAGTGTGAAGAAACACATCAGGATAGAATGACAGCTGTAGTCGTGTTCTACAAAGGAAGAAGTGACTCAAGTCTCTGAGATCAGCTTGTGGAAAACAAAACGCAAAACAATGGGAAAAACTTATGAAAATCAGACACTTTTGAAATTCTTTATTTCATTTTTACTCATTGTCCAAATGGAATCCCTAAAATTTTATTTCCTTGGCTAATGTTCTTTATCATTTGTCTTCATTCTGTAGCCTTGGTACATTTGATTTGACCGTGTCATCACTTTAAAATGTTGGCAGCACTTACATTAAAGTAGGTTTTAATATTGGTTGAGGATCTTTTTTCTTTAATTTGCAATTCATAGTTGGGAAATTATCTGCTCTTTGTTTCAGGTTGTTTTATGTTTTCCAATAGAATATTCCTTCTTGCACTCCAGTGAGTTCATTTACAAAATATTTAATGTCATTTGTATCTTTGAAGAACAGTGTATTTTGTTAGGAAAAAGCAAATTCCTGCAGAGAGCTTGTGATGGTTTATAATTGGTAAACTACTAACTTGACTAGGTTTGTCAACCAATAAAGACAGTAGGAAACTTTTGGATAAGGATGTTCAATCATTTCCTTTTGTTAACTGCATCACCCAGCAAATGTTTATTGAAACACTCTCTTTATAGCAGCCACAAAGCAAATAAGGCTCATTTACTGCCCTCTGGTGTGGTACTGTAGGATAAGCACTAGACTACTAACCACAAGGTCAATGGTTCAAATCCACTAGCCATTCATCCAAAGCCCTATGCAGGGTGGTTATGAGTCTGAACAGACTCGAAGGCACTTAACAACAACTGCTGCCTCCAAAAAAACATATAATTCATTGGAAAGTAAATATGTGTGGTGGAAAGAGGGATGTAGGCAGAAGACAGATAAATCAAGAGATAACTAAAGCACAATGTGTATAATGCCAGCATAAAGGTAAGCAGTTACCCTGACTGAAATAATGTTATCACAAAAGGACAAATATTATATAATCCCATTTACATAAAATATCTAGAACAGACAAATATATAGATACCAAAGTTGATTAATGGTTATCAAGGATATGAAGGAGAAAGATGGAGACATTACTTAGGGGATACTAAAATTCTATTAATGGGGAGATAAAAATGTGGAGAGAGATAAGTGCTAAAGGTTGGACAAAATTACTAGTGGACTATCACTGTAGGTATTCCTAGGTATTTCATATAAGTGGGATCATATAATATTTATCCTTTTGTGACAATATATTTCACTCAACAAAACTGTGTTTACCTTTATCCTGGCATTACTCACATTCTGCTTTCTTGTTGTTATGAGCCGTGGAGTCAGTTCTGACCCATAGCGACCCTGTACAGGGTTTCCGAGGCTGTAAATCTTTACAGGAGCAGAAAGCCTCATCTTTCTCCTGTGGAACAGCTGGTAGTTTCGAACTGCTGACCTTGTGCTTTGCAGCCCAATTTGTAACCACTACGCTACAGCCTTCTCTTAAATTGTACATGGAGAAAATGTTAAAATAGTTAATGTGTTGTTTTATGTTATATATGCTGCTGTTGTTCAGTGCCGTCGATAGTTCCAACCCATAGTGACCCTGTATAGGATTTTCAAGGAGCAGCTGGTGGGTTTGAACTGTAGACCTTATCAGCTCACATCTGACCTACAGCGTCACATCTGGAGTCCATCTCGTGTGTGTGTGTGTGTGTGTGTGTGTGTGAGAGAGAGAGAGAGAGAGAGAGATAGAAACCTCAGAAGCAGCAGGGGGTAGTTCTATTCCATCTTAAAGGGTCACCATGAGTAGGAATTGAGTTGACAGCAGTGGGTTTGGTTTTTTGGTGAAAGAGGTAATCAACAGACCCATAGTAACCTCATAGGGCAGAGTAGAACTGTCCCACGTAGATTTTAAGGTTGTAATCTCTACAGAAGCAGATGGTCACATCTTTGTCCTGCAGAACAGCTGGTGGCTTTGAAGCACAAACCATTCAATTAGCAGCTAAGCATCTAATTGCTGGGCCATAAAACAAGAGACTCCCTATTATAAACTCATAGTCCTGGTGTGGTGCTGCAGGTTAATGCGCTGGACTGCAATGTCGGTTTGAACCACAAGGTCAGCGGTTCAAGCTCACCACCTGCTCCTTGGAAATCCAAACAGGGTAGCTATGGGTTGGCACCAATTTAATGAGCCTTAACAATAATAGCAATTATCAACTCAGTCAAGTCTCCTGGCTTATATCCAGATCACTGAAAAACCTAATATGAAGTAGATTGTTGTTGTTAAGTGCCATTGAGTCAGTTCTGAGTCATTCCAACGACCTTGCAGTCTAGGGCATTAACCTGCAGCGCCGCACCAGGATTCCATAAAGTAGATTAGTGAATCGCAATTCATAATAGTTTAAGTATTTTATAAGCTAGCAGAGAGGTCCAACAACTAATTTTCATAATGGAAAAGTCAAAAATACCATGAACTTTTTGAAACTCCCTTGTAAAAGCAAACTGATTCCGATGGTCCTTGCATATTGGTATGGAATAAAAGGTACATCTAGATTAAAAGTTGTGTGCTTAATGCCAGTGAATGTATTTATTTGTTCCAGTAAAGAAATCACACTGGGGACAGGAGCACAAAGGAAGTTATCACCTAAGTTTACGGTTCATTTTCCAAGATCCATTCAATGACTGCACAAACCAAACAGGTGAGTTAAACACACATGCTAAGCATCACCCTGCAACTGGAAAATGTTGGAGAGTGACATGAATCCCTGCAGTTCCTCCCAGTCTTAACGGTCTTTGTAGAAAGGAGACGTGCCAAAACGTTCCAACTAACATTTCCTACTATACAGGCTCTTACTCCATGGGTCAGAGGGACAATGTGGGGATTCTGACAGTTGCCAACTAAGCTTATTTATGAAACATTGACAAACTACAGAGCTGATCCAGTGACTAGGATCCACTCTGAGTTGGACTTAGACTAAGCCTTCATCTGTGCCCTGGCAACTAGAAGCCCCACTTTAACTGGTGGGCTACAGTGGCTGTTTTGTGTCAGAGGAATCACTATCAATTAAAATTCAGTGAGGATAAATGGATCTCTTCTAGTCAAATGTTCAGAGAGCTGCCTTCCAAATTTCTTAGCATAGATGAATAAGTGCTTCTAGCATTTCATTTGTTTGTCAATATCCAGTAATCCCTGAAAGACCTAGGTATTTTTTTTTCCATGGTCCCTTTGGGGAAAGGCTTAGAGACAGATTTATGGTATTCACTAACAGCAATGGTGCAAGTCCCTTCCTCAAGGGGACCTGGACTCTCCTTCAAACAAGGGACACAGGATCTGTAAACTGGTTGATGCAGGGAAACTTGGTGAGTGGCCCTAACTTTCCATTATGACAACTCAGATCAGGTTTTAAGATAACATAACTACATTTTTTTTCTATTATACAGATCAAGAAGGAGCTCTGGTATCATAGTGGTAAGGAGTTGGGCTGCTAACCTCAAGGTCAGCAGTTCACAAGTATCAGCTGTTCTGCAGAAGGATGGGGCTTTCTGTTCCCATAAAGATTTACAGCCTCGGAAACCCTAATCAGGGTCATTATGAGTCGAAACCAACTCCACGCCACATAACCACCACCATACAGATCAAGCAATACTCTAGTAGACTGTCCGTCTGTTTCATTCACAGGGACACCATGATTATTAGCTGCAAAATAATCCTAAAGCCCATGCTGACCACTAGTGTATGTCTGTTGCCTTTTACAGTACACATACGTACCTACCTTGGCTTTGGTGACAAGTACTTCCACTTTGCCTTTGCTATTTCAGAAATCCATCATCCTGTAGAAATCAAGTCACCCCTCTCAGCAGTGGCATTCAGCGTGGTCACACCTGGCCTACAAAAAGCAATCACAAAGCTTTGCAAAGATGCAGGTATTCCTCTCACTTAACTTTATGCAAAGTCTTTGACAACACTTAACAACAACAATAAATAAAACAGGTAATCTTCCAGGCTTTCTCAGGGGTTGAGAATAGGTGTGCAATTTACAAACAATACATCCATTTCTGCATTCCTCTTTCCTTAAATCTTTAGATTTCCTCCTCCACACCATGCCCCCAAAGCTCTAGCATCTCAACCTAATTAAATAGAGCCATGTCCTGAAGCTAGTTGGTACTGGCTCATGCAAGCCTACTGTTACAACTTAAGCAATTTCACAAGCCAGTTGGTAAACATAGCCTTTGTTTAAAATGAAATACATAAACTTACAACTTCAGTAAACTGAAAATCTAAACTATGGGAAGAACAAAAGGGACCTAACCCATCTTGTCCTAGGCTTTGCATGTAAAAAATTATTCTCTCTGGAAACTTTATAAGATTTGGGGCTCTGACTCACTTTACCTATATTAAATTGAGAAATTAATGAGCAACTTCACCTTTCCGAGACCATAGTTTGCTCATCTGAATGATATTAATAGCTATTAATATTTAATGCTGATGTAAGATGGATCTTGGCTGAAAGCCAAGAATAACAGAAAGATGTTGGTCTCTGCGTTATTGAATACACAAGGGCTTTCAACTGTTTGGATAATGACAAGCTATGGATAACATTGTAGAGACTGGGTATTTCACAACACTTAATTGTGCTCATGAGGAACCTGCCCATAGACCAAGAAACAGTTTGCAGAACAGAACAAGGGGACACTGACTGCTTTAAAATTAGGAAAGTTGTGTGCCAGGGTAGCAGTCTTTCACCATACTTATTCAATCTGTAGCTGAGCAAATAGTCCAAGAAAATGGATTATATGAAGAACACGACATCAGGATTGGAGGAAAACTCATTAACAAACTGAGATATGCAGATGATACAACCTTGATTGCTAAAAGCAAAGAAGACTTAAAATACTTACTGATTAAGATCAAAGACCACAGCCTTACATATGGTTGCACCTCAATGTAAGGAGCTCTGGTAGCACAG
Organism: Chrysochloris asiatica; assembly: GCF_000296735.1. NCBI lineage: Eukaryota > Metazoa > Chordata > Mammalia > Afrosoricida > Chrysochloridae > Chrysochloris > Chrysochloris asiatica. The sequence continues at coordinate 30,011,420 of NW_006408531.1, forward strand.
TAGTAACAAGTTGGGCTGCTAACCTCAAATTCAGCAGTTCAAAACTACCAGCCATTCCATGTGAGAAAGATGAGGCTTTCTGCTCCCATAAAGATTTACAGCCTCGGAAACCTTATACAGGGTCACTGTGAGTCGGAACGCACACCGCAACACACAACCAGCCACCAGACCAATCAATAACATCATGATAAATGGAGAAAAGATTGAAGTTGTCAAGGATTACATTTTGCTTGGATCCACAATCAACATTTATGGAAGCAGCGGTCAAGAAATCAAAAGACATATTTCATTAGACAAATCTGCTGCACAGAACTTCTTTATAGCGTTTAAAAGCAAAGATGTTAGTTTGAGGATTAAAGTGAGCCTGAACCAAGCCATGGCATTTTCAATAGCCTCATATGCATGTGAAAGTTGGACAGTGATAAGGATGACTGGTGAAGAACGGATGCATTTGAGTTATAGTGTTGGAAGAGAATATTAAAAGTACAAGAGACTTCCAGAAGTATAAACAAATCTGTGTTGGAAGAAGTACAGCCAGAATGCTCTTTAGAAGCCAAGATAATGAGACTTCATCTCTCAAGAGGAACCAGTCCCTGGAAAAGAACATCATGTTTGGTAAAGTGGAGGGTCAGAGAAAAAGAGGGAGACTCGACCCCTACCTCAGTGAGATGGATTGGCACAGCGTCATTGGCAGTGCGTTCAAATGTGACAGCGATTGTCAGGCAGCGCAGGATCGGGCAATGTTTTGTTCTGTCGTACGTACGGTTGCTACGTAATGGAACTAACTCAACAGCACCTAAGAACAACAGCACTATTTAATATCAATATTAATAACCTAACATTTATCTCCCTCAAAGAGTAGCTATGAGGATTAAATGTGAGTGTATAAAAAAACACATAGAAAATTTTCCATAATATTATTTGTTGACTGCTATTTTATATGAGAAGAACATAACACATAAATTCTACATACAAAAATGCAACACAGCCGTCATGCACTGTCCGGAGTACCCAGACAACAGCAGTCAAACTCCAAAATGTCCCAGGGTCAGTTTTTGCCACTGGGCTTTTCTGAAGCAGCTGTGAGCCTTCTAATTGACTGCAGTTTTATACCTTCGACTCCTTTGACTGGGGCTACGTGCATACCCACGGCATTGGCTAAGTTTATCCTTGAAGCAGCTTGACTCTCTAACCTTAAGTAAACTCAGCAATGCAGAGCCTATGACAAATGCACAGAAAAGACGACATTACGACAGAAGAGCTGCTTGATTTATTGTGCCTTATGAAATAGAAACCTCCTCACATCATGGGAATTAGTGATGGAATTTCAAAAAGAATAACAAAATGAAATCAGAAACGGAAGAAAAAAATGCCCGGGTCCAACTCAAAAAAAGAGAGAAAAAAAAGCTTTCTAATAAAAAATGCAAACCAGATGCAGTTAGAGATGACTGATAATTAAGGATGATAAATGACTAATGTTTTCTATTGAATTATCCAGTGCACACTATTGTTTCTACATGAGGGAACGATTTACATATGACGGTTGGGCTATCTTTTTACCTAAATTTGATTTCACAGGCAATTCTCCCAATCCCAAAGTGCCCTTTCCATCACAGGGTCCCATATTTCCCTCAGGAAAGTGACTATCTTAACTCTCAAGGTAATATTACAACAATAAGAAGAGGATGGATTATGGATAAATACTCTCCCCAATGAGCATAAAAGTGATGTAACAAATCCACAATAAGTAGGATACAAACCCTGTTTCTTCAGTGAAGATGATGCATTAGCACAGAGCTACCCATATTCCCAAACCCAGTCTGTCTTGTAACGAAGGGTGTGTGTCCCTTTCAGGCAATGTAGAGGGACATCCAGACCTTTCTTTAAATCCCAGATCAATCAAAGTCATTTATTATGACTGCAGTCTCTTTCCCAAACTTCTCAAGAGTTTAGAGTCTATACCACGTCAGTGAGTAGTAATGGCAAGCTGTCTTTTACTAGCAGGCATTGTTTAGTTCGTGTGGTATTATCTCAACAATTACATTTGAGCCATTCTACTATTATCCCTGGTAGCGTAGTGGTTACGAATTGGGCTGTGAACCTTAAAGTCAGCAGTTCGAAACTACCAGCTGTTCTGCAGGAGAAAGATGAGGCTTTCTACTCCCATAAAGATTTACAGCCTCGGAAACCCTGTAACAGGGTCGCTATGGGTCGGAATCAACTCAATGGCACTTAACAACAGTCTTATCTCAACAATTACATTGTGTACAAAGCAGAGGCTTGATCTGCTGCCCGCAATGATGTAATACCACGTGAGCTCATAGAGTATCCTCAATAAATACTAAATGATTAGCTCACATGGAATGTTTATTCAATCATTAGAATCCTGCTAATATTCAGCTGACACAATGAGTTTCAATACACACTTGGTTTATCTAACTTCAGGATTTTTTAAGAAAAAATATGAGGTGATCAAGTTAGCCACCTAAGAAGGAGAGTCCTAATGAAAAGAACCAATAGTCAAATGATTATTGTTGTTGTTGTTATGTGCCATCGAGTCGGTTCCGACCCATAGCGACCCTGTATAGGGTTTCCGAGGATGTAAATCTTTACGGGAGTAGAAAGCCTCATCTTTCTCCCGCGGAGCAGCTGGTAGTTTCGAACCGCTGACCTTAAGGTTCACAGCCCGATTCGTAACCACTACGCTACCAGAGCTCCTTTGATTAACCTTAGTTTATTTCTGGATAGTTGTTATTGTTGTTACGTGCCATCCAGTTTCAGACTCATGTTATTGTTGTTGTTGTTAGGTGCCATCGAGTCCGTACCAACTCATAGCGACCCTATGCACAACAGAACAAACCACTGCCCAGACTCACAGTGACCCTTTATAGGGTTTCTAAGGAGCAGCTTCTGGGCTTGAACTGCCAACCTTGCAGTTAGCAGTCCAGTGCTTATCTTACAGCACCACCTCGCCCCTGGATAGTCCAACCGAAAGCCTAACCTTAGCCTTTTCCAGTCAGTTACTTTTACTTTGAAACTGTCAATTGAGTTGCAAAATTTTCACTTGAACCTAGTGAAAAAAAGTAATGCTTACTTTATGTGTGTAGAAGGCAAAATAGCCCTACCTAAGAAGAAAGGAAAAGAGTGCTGAGAAAAATCCTGATTCCTGCCACCTATGCTTGTAGGTTTGGTAAAACTTTCTATCCAGTTGGTGAGAGGGTTGTTTTAATTCACCTTCTTATCTGACAATTGAGTCCTGGTGTGATGCTGCAGGATAATGCACTGGACCACAAGGTAATTTTAACTGAAGGGTCAGCAGTTCAAACTTACCAGCAGCTTCCCAAAAACCCTATACAGGATTGCTTTGAATTGGAACCAACTCGACAGCACTTAACAACAACAACATGAGGATATTCTATAGAGCTTTCCTTGTGAAAACTTATGCAGTTCATGCAGTTACTCCGAACAATAAAAATGTCTCTGCACTTGCTGACTTGCTTGTAAAAGAGGAAGAATTCTGCTTTCCTGATAAGTACGTTTCCAGTAAACTGTGACAGAATTTGATGAAAAAACTACATAAGAAAGGAATGAAATCTGTTGGAACCTCTTATCTCGTTTGGATGTCCACATGTCTTGTTTGATTTCCTAGTCACACTCTTCAAAGTCCAGATGTTGCACATCTGGAACAGAGTAGGTTGGACACTGTGGTGATGACAATGTTAAAGAGGAGTCACTCTTCAGTTCCACGTCAGACAGCCAAATTGCTGTTAGCTTTCAATTTTAAAAATTGGCCTCAGCTGCTCCAAATTCTTTTGGCTCCTGATTTAGAACACGAAATAAAGACAAATAATTAATCAGCTTATTGGAAAGAAAGTAAGCAAATGTGTAACGTGATTTAGAGACTGAGGTTACAATAGCTTGGGTCACCAGAAAGTTATTGCAGATCTTCTTGTAGACTTTTTCATGAAATATTGTGTATAATAAGGCAACTGGACCAACCCACCCCAAACCCATTATAGTCAAGTTGAATTCTAACTCATAGCAACCCTATAGGACACAGTAGAACTGCTTCTTAAGGTTTCCGAGACTATAAATCTTTACAGAGCATACTGTTGCATCTTTCTCCTGCAGAGAAGTTGTGGGTTCAAACCACTGACCATAAGTGCTTAACCACTGCATCAGCAGTTTTCCTCAACTGCACCAAATCCTCCCAAGTATTCTGCAGAGCTTGGGTCTGATTGGGAGATCTGTGTCCTTATGGTATCATGGTGAAGAAACACATTACTTACTCAAGTTTACTTACTCAAATTACCTTAGATATTTACAAAACACAAAATCACCTAATTGCCTGGTTTTTATGAAAGTGATAGTAAGGGAGGGGAGTTTCTCCTTCTATATTCTTGAAGCAGATTTAAATATCGTCATTAATCCCGTTTTAATTCAGATAGCCAACTACTAATTATAAAATTTATTAATAGTTAAATTATTAGTAGTATAAACATATGTGGCAACTAACCATTCTTCATTTATGTAGTATCTTCAGTCAGAACTGACTTGACAGTACTTAACAAGAAAAACAATCTCATAAAAGCAGTAATTCTACAACACAAATGTACCGATTATAATTATTGATATCTTCTTAAGCAACTTTTAGCTATTTGGACTTAGAGACAAAGGAGTATAAGTTTTGAAATCTTTGCAGTGATACCTTTTAGCTCTTCTCTTTCAATTGGAAGTTACAGAAACATTGAGCCTAGCTCAAATGAAGAGAATGCATGATTTATGTAAGCAACTGTGGGATTAGAGGTATGACTCTCAGAGGCACTGCTTGATCCAGGGGTTCAATCGATGTTCTCCAAATGCTGTCTTTTTTCTCTTGGCTCTACAATGTTTTGGTTTTGCTTCATTTTCAAGTAGACACTCGCTCACTGGTGGCACTATATGGGCACAGCTATTGGAATTATAGGCATGTTATTGTTGTTGTTGTGTTCCATTGAATTGATTCTGACCGTAGCAACATTATAGAACAAAATAGAACTGCCTCATAAGATATCCTAGGGGGAAATCTTCATGAGAATAATCTTCTGATCTTTTCTCCTGAATAGCTACTGAAAGATTCAATCCACCAACCTTTCAGTTAGTAGTGGAGCACTTAACCACTGTATCACCAGGCTCCTTAGTATAGGCAAACATAATCCCTGAAGGTAGTGATAGCTGATCCCAAGTCATCTCTGATTGTTCAGGCTTAGGTCTCATGCCCACTTTTAAAAAACCAAAATCAAGCCCACCACCACTGCATGGATTCTGACCCCTAGCGACCTTATACCCACAGAGTAGAACTGCCCATGCATAGAATTTCTGAGGTTATAAATCTTTATGAAATCAGCTGCCTTATCTTTCTTCTGTGGAATTGCTGGTGAATTTGAACTACTGACCTTTTGGCTAGTAGAACAAGTCTTAAGCCACTGTACCACAAGGGCACCTTTCTTGGAAGAAAGGCAAAGCCAGAATTTTATGAACTGAAATTGGAAGAGAGATGATTCACGTGTGGAAATAAGGAGGTCTGGTATGGTGCTGTAGGATCAGCACTGGACGGCATATGACAAGGTCAGTGATTCAAACTCACCAGCCACTCCTTGGAACTCCTATACAGGGTCACTATCAGTTAGAACCAGCCACACGGCACTTAACAACAACAACTAGAATCCATAGTGGGTAGTAGACATCAGCTACATTTGGCCTCTTGTCCTCACTTTCACCAAGCTCCCGCTAACTTCAATACTATACTTGTTGTTGTTGTTAAGTGCCATCAAATTGGTTCTGACCCATAGCGACCCTGTATAGGATTTCTGAGGAGCAGCTGATGAGCTTGAACTACCGACCTTGCGGTTCAAACTCACTTTGCAATTCAACGCACTAACCCACATTGCCACACCAGGACTCCTCGGTACTATACTGTCGTTGTTGTTGTTATGTGCCGTCGAGTCAATTCCGACCCATAGTGACCCTGTATAGGATTTCTGAGGAGCATCTGGTGAGCTTGAACCGCTGACCTTGTGGTTCAAAACGACTTTGCAGTCCCAGCACATTAATCCACAGTGCCACACCAGGACTCCAGTACTATAGTTAGCAAGCAGAAGAGGGAAATGGGGTAAAATTGTGATTGCCAAAGTTATTGTGGCAGAAGCACATATTGCTCACCAATCATCCCCATGGACATGGACATGGACACGTTTTGGCCTCTTCTAGAATCCTACGATTTAGCATGGCCAAGAGACTCGGAATCACAATGACATGTGTCCCTTCTGAGCCAAGGCAGCTAAGGGCCACTGTATCTTCTAAATCCTCCTCGTCCATTGCAATAGTGATCATAGAGACTCTGTGGTTCCATCGGATGGTTACCAGATGGAGGCAGGCTTCGCTGAACAGGCCTCTTCGTGTGTAAAAACTGAACTTCACTGTGTTAAATTGCTGAGATTTGGGGATTTGCCAGTAAGTTACAGCAAGTAGAGTTAATTCGCCTAATTATTGCATGAACTGTTTTAGCTATAGGTCATATTCAAAATATTTCAGCTTATATCTCCCCAACCCCACCCCAAGAAGTCTTTATTGATGAAGAAAATCTAGGTATCATATATTAATTCAACCAACAGTGTACTTCTGCAATAAAGAATTAAATCTATGCCCTGCATTTAAGGAACCCACACGGCAGTGGAACCCCAATTATGGTGTAAAATGTATTAAGTGCCAAGAGAGGAAAAAGCAAAAGTAAGCTGAAGATGGCTTTCCTGAGGCACAAATGCTTCAACTTAGTCTTCAGGGACTAACAGCCTGGTAAAAACGCCAAGTGAATGGTATTCCAGGCAGAAAGCACAGAACAGAGGTTAAGAGAGCAAGGAGAACTGACTGCTTTCATTTCTTATGTAATCAGGATATTCAGGACTCCATGTGAAAACAACAACTTATCAAACTCATCTTCTTTTCAAAAGACATCATTTTACAGCCAACTAGCGCTGTGGGTTAATGGGTCAGACTGCAAAGTCGTTTGAACTGCAAGGTCGGTGGTTCAAGCTCATCAGCTGTTCCTCAGAAAACCTATATGGGGTCGCTATGGGTCGGAATCGACTCTACAGCACTTAACAACAACAACAACCTTGAGGTTCAAACTGACCTTTGCCGTCCAGTGCATTAGCCCACAGCGCCATACCCGGACTCCCATATACGGTTTGTTGTTGTTGTTAAGTGCCATCAAGTCGGTTCCGACCCCTAGAGACCCTGTATAGGGTTTCCAAGAAGCAGTTAGAGATCTTGAACCGCCGACCTTGTAGTTCAAATTGACTTTGCAGTCCAGCGCATTAACCCACAGTACCACACCAGAGTTTTAGGAGGTGTTAAATCTTTGAGCAGAAAGTCTCATCTTTCTCCCACGGAGTAGCTGGCGGGTTCGAACCTCAGACCTTGTGATTTGCAGTCCAGTGCTTATCACATGGAGCCACTGTGCTCCTGTATTTCAGTATAAAAGGTGGTATATTCTTATATGTTGTTGTTAAGCGCTGTCGAGTCAGCTCCGAGGGTTTCTGAGGAGCAACTGGTGGGTTTGAACCACAAACCCTATGGTTCAAACCAGTCTTAAGATAGAGTGATAATCCTACAGCACCAAACTTAGACTATTTTCTTATATAAAGTTACTTATATAGTTCATTCATTACCTCCTCACAAAAAAATCACTGCTTAGGGAAACTACAGATCTCCCTGTATTTCTTACCTGTAAATCTGTATCAAACTATCAGATATCAAGCTTGTGTGTTTTTTCAAGTTTGATTATTTACATTTATACTGCCTTGATCCATAAGATTTTAGGTAGTTTACAAGGGTATTTAAACACACATAAAGACCACATAAATCAAAAATAGGTATAAAAGAAATGTTTAAAGAAAAGGTGTTTTACAACATAGTTACATGAATATATAGTAAAACCAATGTGAAATGTAACAAATATTATAGAAAAAGGCTTCAAAGATATTCTTGTCATTTGGGTTTGTTTGTTTGCTTTTTAAATTTTTCCAAATATTCTAAGATATGCATAATTGTAAGTGTTTTAAGTAGATTTAAAAAATAGACAAAAATAAAGGCAAAATCACAAAACTATATACCACACAGTTAAATGCACTCTTGATAGACAAGTCACAAACATAACTCAAGGTATATAACAGCTACCTCGTAAAGGGAAACATGACTAGGTACATATTTGATATGGCTTGTAAATTTTTTTTAAAAAAACTATCTGCTCGGGAGAAATCCTGATATTTCTTTTAGTTCTATGAAAAATAGCTCCCAACATCTTCCCTAACAGTGGTGGTTATGTGCTATGGAGTCAGTTCTGACTCACAGCAATCCTGTATAGAGTTTCCAGGGCTTTAAATTTTACATGAGCAGAAAACCTCATCTTTCTCCCACATAGCAACTGATAGATTTGAACTTGCTGATCTCACAGTTAGCAACCCAGCTCATAATCTGTTAAGCTATCAGGGCTCCTTAACATCAACCCTAAAACACTTAAAAAAAAAAAAGAAAAGAAACACTCATAAGAACTATAAAAGCATCTTCACTAATTATCTAACCAGTCAACTATTTGATGCTCACTAACAACAGGCGTCTAGGATAAGCAATAGACTGCAAGGTCTATTTGAACTCAAGATCAGTGGTTCTAATCCACCTTCCAGTTCTTGGAAACCTTATGCTAAGTTGATATGCATCTAACCAACTCGGTGGCACTTAACAGCAACTATAAATAAGCACTACGTTATACTCAGGAATGCTGTAGGATAATCACTGGACTGCTCCCCATGAGGTCTGAGGTTCAAACACACAAGTTGCTCCTTGAAAACCTTATACAGGGTTGCTATGAGTAGGACTTAACAGCACTTAACAGCAGTTTTATACTCAATGTACAGAAAATAAAAATCCTCACAACTGGACCAATAAATAACATCATGGTAAACGGAGAAAAGAAGTTGTCAAAGACTTCTTTTCCACAACCAGTGCTATGGAAGTAGCAATTAAGAAATCAAACAACATATTGCATTGGGCAAATCTACTGCAAAAGATTTTTTAAAAGTATTAAAGAGCAAAGATGTCACCTTGAGGATTAAGATGCACCTGACCCAAACCATGATGGCCTCATATGCATTTGAAAGTTGAACAATCAATAAGGAAAACCATAGAAGAATCTATGCATTTGAATTATGGTGTTGTCACAGAATATGTAACGTACTATGAACTGCCACAAGAACAAGCAAATCTGTGATGGAAGAAGTATAGCAAGAATGCTCCTTAGAAGAAAGGATGGTCATACTTTGGACATGATGTCAGGAGGGATCAGTCCCTGGAAAAATACAGCATGCTTGAGATGTATTGCTCACTACTGGTGATTGAAATGCAAAGGTTTGGAGCAAAGAGGAAGGATCAGTGGTTTGAAAATATAGCCTTGGTGATAGAAATGATTCTGGAGATCGCATGATAGAATTCTGCAAAATCAATAATGTGTTCATTTCAAATATCTTCTTTAAACAGCATAAGAGACAAATATACCCATGGACCTCACCAGATGGAATACATAAAAATCAAATTGACTACATCTGTGGTAAAGTGGAGGGCTAGTGAACAAAAGGAAGACCCCCAACAAGATGGATTGACACAATGGTAGAAACAATGGGTTCAAACGTAAGAGCAATTGTGAGAATGGTAAAGAATTGGGTAGAGTTTCATTCTGTTGTGCGTAGGCTTGCTATGAGTGGGAACCAACTCAACAACACCTGGCAACATTTTATATTCATGTTACATGAATTCTTTGGGGCTTAGTCAAATAGGCAAACCATTATTGCCAAAATCATCTGCTTTGTTTTGTGACTTTGTGGTTCATGTATCCATTTGAGAATGGATAACAAGATGTAGGTCATAATTTCCCATTAGTGGACTTCATTTATTAAATAAAGAAATTAAGGAAATTAACCTAGAATTTAAAAATAAAAAGTGAAATTATCAATATACATTCCGTGTATATATCACTGAGTCCATTGATTCAGACAGTGTTTTATAATCCAGTATTGTTCAACAGTCTTTCCTTTGTAGACTTCATGAAGAGAGTGGAGAATTTAAACTGAGTACTCATTCTCCAAGGAGCTCTGGTAGCGTAGTGGTTACAAATCTGGCTGTGAACCACAAGGTCAACAGTTCAAAACTACCAGCTGGTCCACAGGAGAAAGATGAGGCGTTCTGCTCCCATAAAGATTTACAGCCTTGGAAACCTTGTTCAGGGTCGCTATGGGTGGGAACTGACTCGACGGCACTTAACAACAACAACAACTCATTCTCCTGGGCTTGAACGGGCAAAGCTCACTCTGAGTGAGTGTTCAACTGGGGTTCCCAGCATGTCTGCTAAGATACAAAGCTGCATTTCCAACTATCAGCCAAGCTGAAGAGAAAGCACAGCACAAAGGTACAGAGCCAGAAAGATACTTCTGGATATTATGCATAGGGGAACCTCTCATGGAGGGTTCACATCCAATTTTTATGAAGATAAGAAAATCAGATCATTTGTTCTCCCAATCCTATATAAATCTTAAGTCATATACAAAGTGTAATTGTTCTGATTCTATCTACTCAGAGAACACTATTTTACAGATGAGCATATGGGGCAATAAGTTTAAATTTAATGGTTCAGCTCAGCAAGCATTTATTTATTGAACATCTAATATATTCAAACTTTCTACTAGGTGCTGTGGAGTCTGCAAGGGTAAAAACACAAACATGTGACTTTCAGAAACAGCAATTTTCTTTCCAAAATTTGTGCTGTAAATAATTATGAGGCTCCACTACACTGCCTGTGTTCAATGGCGCAGCTTCTACATTCAGGCTCAGAAGCATGTGTTTAATGATCTCATGCTGAAGAATATTAGTTCATCTCCAGGGCTCTCCAGAAATAGAAAATCCCCAACAATGTTTTAAGCAAAGCAGATCACACTTAAAGTGGAAGGAAGACTTAAGCAAATATTTTTCTCAGCTGGAATCCTCGCAGATGCCAGTATGTATCCCATAGTGGCTCTCAGAGTGGGCCATAAACCTGCATTGGACAAGCTACAGGTGATTTGAAGCGTCATCAAACACAAAGAAGTGGTCAGGCCACACAACTAGTCAACACTGAACAGTGATTGAAAGTCAGATTCTGAAAATATGCAGCGGCAGCAACACCTGAAAACGTGTCAGAGATAGAAATCTCAGGCCTCATCCAAGACCTACTGAATCTGGAAATCTGAAATGGAGCCAGCAATGGTTTTTGATTTTTGTTTTTACGTTTTTATTGTGAATTGAGTGATAGTTTACATGGGAGAACATCAGCTTTACACTCATCCTATCATATTTCATTCCATTGCAATGATTACAATCCCCTCCATGCATCATCATTCAACAGTATTTACTTCTATTTCCTCTGTTTCTTTTTTTTTTTTTTTTATGTACACTGAAGCACTCAGGAACATATAATCATTCAAACAACCAAAGGGTATACCCTGAAAGCCTGCCCCTGGCTGCCAACACACAGCCCTTCTCCCTCCATGAGTCCAGAGTCCCCAGCTGCTCCATCTTTCCACATCATCATCTCTGCCGCCTCCATCTCTGGCATCATTGCTTCTCTGGATAGGATCCCACACTCTGCTCTTCTCCCTTGATGGTCCCAGGGTCCTCTGTTCCTGGATTGCAAGGCAATCTATGTTTTAGCAAATCTTTCAGATGAGTCTGAGATGTGATAAAGTTTGAGGAAAACTGATATACTATGACAAAGAGACAGTTTTAGTTGAAATTTGATGTTTCCCGCCATTGTCATATTGTTCTGATGTTCCCTCTCAACATTTGAGGCCAATTATAGTGTGACATCTAATCCCATACTCCTGGGCAGGTTCACATTAGATTATGGGGGGGAAGGGGGGGAGGGATTTTTTTTTTCCTCTCTCATTGACCAGTATGCCAACTTTTATTCTTAGAACCAGGCCTGCATTGGATTATCTGCAAAGATCTCAAAATCTTTAATATTCCACCAACACATAGGGAAATAAGCCACTGGCAATGTGTTGATTCTCCCTTTTGGGGGGGCTTTGCTTTTCTGTGATTGAGTTACTGAAACCATTTCAGAGCTTTTGCAATCCTGGGGTCTGTGGGTTTACCTACTAAAAGTGTCATAAACTCTAAACAATTGGGTAAACAAAGCTAAACATTCAAGCTATGATTATGAATGCCAGTGGCCTAAGTGCTTATGATGAAACATGACGTCAACTTTTCATGATTTTTACAGCTAATTAGAAAGATTTATTGACATCCCAAGGAACCCCCACAGAGGAAACAGGGCTGCACGCAGTGATAAATAATAATCAGTTTCCACATAGAGTGGAAAACTACTACATTCCAAAGGCTCATGTATGGCATGAAGAAGGCCTATTGCTTCTGAGGGCAAAGAATAAATCAGCCTTGGGAACATAATAAGGCCATAATTGGCACCTACTTGCCCACTTATTCCATCGTCCATGCATCCTTCATGATCAACGAAAGTCCCATCACCTGTACTGACCTTTCATTACCTTCTCCTACAATGCAGCCTACAAGGCTGAGTTAGCATTAGTGTTTAGAATCACATGGTCTGGAGTTGGACCATCCTGACTCTTGCACATAGGAGGCATGTGATGTTGAGCAAACTTTTAATCTCTCTAAGCCTCAGTTCCTCAGTTTACTCATCTGTAAAAATGTAGTGAATAACATTACCAACATCACAGAATTGTTTTAAAGATCAATTGATATAATATACTGTATGCTAGATGTTTAGCACATTGATTAAATAGAGGCTGAATAAACAATACTGTTATGTTGTCATTATTATTCAAAATTTTTTGTATGTGTGATGAGGTATTATCTCCTAGAAAGTATGTGATTGGAGGACAAGCCATAGGTCTATGCCTTTTTATAGAAGGGTGGTGGTGGTGGTTATGTGCCATGGAGTCGGAACCGACTCATAGCGACCCTGTACAGGGTTTCCGAGGCTGCAAATCTTTACAGGAGCAGAAGGCCTCATCTTTCTCCGACGGGACAGCTGGTAGTTTGCAGCCCAATTGGTTTGCACCCCAATTCGTAACCACTATGCTACCAGAGCTCCTTTTTTATAGACGGTTTGGAGGGAGAAAAGGAGGGAAGGGAGAGCATCATTCAAAAACTCTCCCACCAGATTCTGACCATCCGCAGAAAACAGGCATACTCTAAGGAAAGCAACATGTCTCTTGATTCTGAAATGGGAATTCTAGATAGAAAGCCAAAATAACAAATAATAGTAATAATAACGGAAAGGTTTTTGATTTTCAAATCGGGAGGAATGTTTATCTCTCCTGAATTTAGCTTCTATCCAAAGAACTCTTATTTTGATTCATGTGATTCTGCTTGTTGTAAGACCCTTACTGCTCCAAATCCATCCAGAGGGATCAAGAAACTCCTTCATGTAAAAATAAATAAATAATAAGCATCTTTTATCTGAAGGTATCACTTTCATCAATCTCTTATCTCATGCCCACAAAGTCTCCAATCACCAAAGAGAGGAGCTCTGGTAGTGTAGTGGTTACGAATCTGGCTGCTAACCTCAAGGTTAACAGTTAGAAACTACCAGTCATTCCACGAATGAAAGAAGAGGCTTTCTGCTCCTGTAAAGATTTACAGCCTCAGAAATCCTATGTGGGGTTGCTATGAGTCAGAACCGATTCCGTGGCACTCACCGCCACCAATCACTAGGGAAGAAGTTGCCTCAGAAGAGTGGCAGGTCCATGAGTCCCAGAAGACAGTTTCCTGAAACTGCACATGGACAATTGCCAGCATGAAGCTCTTAACAAATGGGAGTTAGGACACCACGCAGCTTCGCAGTTGGATGTTGTTGTTGTTAAGTGTCATTGAATTGGTTTTGACTCATAGAGACCCTGCATAGCGTTTTTGAGGAGCGTCTGGTGGGTTTGAACTGCTGGCCTAGCTGTTCAAACTGACCATGTGGTCCGCTGTTTATCCTACAGTGCCACACCAGATTATCTACAATTGCAGGGTTCAGACAAGGATTCAAAGAACAAAACCCAGCAAATACACCTAGGTATAATTTAATGTTGGGCTCCATTTTAAGAAATTTGTTTCGCTTAAAGGGTGAGTGGAGACTAGGTAAGAATCAGAGAAGCCCAAATAAGTATTGTTTGGGGAATATTGTCAGAATTCTCCAGGAAACAGTAAAGGAAAAGAAGGAAAAGTAAAGCATGGTCAGTAGAGATTAATAACATTCAGCTCAAGCACCAAAAAGCAAAAAAAAAAAAAATGTGTACAGGACCACCTCAATGTTTATATTAGTAATTTACTGAGCATCAGCTATGAACCAGCCACTTTGACAGTTTATTTCCTTACCTGCTTCTAGTAACTCATTTTATAAGTAAAACAATAGGGGATGAGGGAATTATATTAAGTGATTATTATTGAGTTCATTTATTTATGTGTTTAAGTAATCAAATTACTGAAAACTATATAATATGTAGGGTCCTGGTGTAGCACTGTGGGTTAATGTACTGGACTGAGGAGCCGGTTTGGACCGCAAGGTCAGTCGGTGGTTCAGGCTCACCAGCCGCTCCTCAGAAACTAATTTGACTGCACTTAACAACACTTAACAACAACATATAATGTTCTTGCCAACTATTGTAACTGTTGCCGATGGTATGCCAACTATTGCAATACTTTCCTCCACTTGACACTAAACTCTGTAAGGACAAGGATTTTAAATTTAATTCACTTAACGCAATTACTTAAATGCAGAGTCAAGATTAGTCAAAATGCTCTTGAATAAAAATTTTTTAAAAGGAAAAAAGAAGGTAGGATGCCTTGTTTTTCTAAGTATCCAATCACATTCTAAAGGTCCAGTGATAAAGACAGTGTGGTGTTGATACAAGCATATACAATGAGATCAGAAAGTACCTCAACAGACTCACACATAAAAGGGCACTGAAATGATGTCAAAGGTGGCACAAGGCGGAGCAGTGGGAAATGAATGATCCTTGGAATGCGTAACACTAGGAACACTGGATATCTTATTGGAGAATGAGAAAAGTTGAACTCTCTAAATCCTATCATACACTAAAAGTAATTCAGCCAGCAGTTGTCCAGAATTAACCAAAACTTCCACTGAGTTGCTTCCAACTCATAGTGACCCTAGAGGCCAAGGGTTGTTGTTGTTGTTATGTGCTGTGGAGTCGGTTCCGACTCATAGTGACCCTGTACAAAGTTTCCGAGGCTGTAAATCTTTACGGCAGCAGAAAGCCTCATTTTTCTCCTGCAGAACAGCTGTTAGTTTCGAACTGCTGACCCTGAGGTTCACAGCCTGATTCGTAACCACTAAGCTACCAGAGCTCCTTATAGGCCAAGGGTCGAACTGCTTTAAAAACGTAAGTCTTCACTAGAGCCGAAAGTCTCACTTTCTCCTTTGGAGTGACTGATGGATTAGAACTGCTGACCCACTATACCACCAGAGCTCCTTGCCCAGAATTAAAGGAGGAGTTACTGCATATTCAAAGTTTCAATCTCTAGATGTGCCATGAAAAGATTAATGTCAGTAGATGGAACCCAAAGGGGGGGCATCCTACTCTCTGGCTCCATAGAAGTACCTCTCAGGCTGATGGGACTCAGCACTACAGGAGCTTAGCACTCTTCTCTAGACCAGACTCAGCCTGTGGCATTCTTGTAACACAACAAGAATAATTCACCAACTATCTTCCCTTCTTCGTGGTTATGAAGTGCTGTTATGTAGGTACCCACTCATAGCGGCCCTGTATAGGTTTTCCCAGGAGGGGCTGGTAAGATTGAACCACTGACCTTGCAGTTCAAACCTACCTTGCAGTCCAGTGCTTTTACAGAGTTACTTTTTACTTATTTAATTGTTTAAATTAAATTACAGTAAAAAGAGTAGCTTCAGATGGATTTATTTTGTTTTTTAATTTCTTTTCATAGGCAAATAGTTGACATTTTTATGAGTATAATATTATCAATGTTAGCTTCAGATATTAACCTTTTCTGTTGATTTCTACTAGTGTAAATGGTCAGAACCTTGGTGGTGCTGTAGGATAAGCACCGAACTGCTAACAGCAAGGTTGGCAGTGCAAGCCCACCAGAGGCTCTGTGGGAGACCCTCCTACATTGCTGGTACGACTGTAAAATGGTTCAGCCACTGTGGGAAATGGTGTGGTACTTCCTCAGAAAGCTGGAAATAGAAGTAGCATATGACCCAGCAATCCCTCTACTTGGTGTATAGCCACAAGAAATAAGAGCCAG
>NW_006408531.1:30029894-30032899 GCF_000296735.1 Chrysochloris asiatica
CCTCGGAAACCCTACACAGGGTCGCGATGAGTTGGCACTGACTGGACAGCACTTATCAACAACAACAACATGTATCTCAATATGCTATATGGTAAGATTAAGGGCAAGGGAAAAGAAGGAATTGCCCACCCAGCAAGAAGCATGGTCGGGCTTAACATTTTCTTCATGGTCTTATCAGTGACCTACAAAGGCTTGTAAAATAGGTATAGAATTACACAAGAAGTTTTTGTGAGTTTTTTTAAATCTCCCTCTGCATTCTGAAATTCTTACTGAATAAATCTGAAAGGGAGTCTTTGAGTAACTCAGATGCTTAAAGTACTCAACTACTAACCAAAAGGCTGGCAGTAGTACCTCAGAAGAAAGGACTGGTGATCTTCTGAAGGACCATAACCTTGAAAACCCTATGGAGTATAGTTCTACTCTGTGCATATGACGTCACCATAAAAACCCAACTCAACCAACAGAAGGGCATTTGTTTTTGGATTTCGTTCTGGAAGAGTATGGATGATGGAGAACAAAGGGGAACAGAAAGTTCTCTGGCATGTATGTGTTTAAAATTTGCTCCAGTGATTCCAATAAACTGTGTCTATACTTGACCCCAAAGAAAGAATCCCACATTATAGATAAACTATGACCTGCACAAAACACATGTGTTGCTCACCATTGCACTCCAAGCCTCTATATGGTGTCTGGAACACTGTTGTTAGCTGGCATTGAGCTTGTTCCAACTCACGTTGATCACATGTATTTGAACAGCAGAATGAAAGGCTTCCCAGTTCTAGCACATTTCCATGACTGTTGGTAAGTTTGAGTTCATTATTGCGGTCACTGTGTCAGTCCATCTCAATGAGGCTTTCTCTACCCTTCATTTGTTCTCCCGTTTACCAAATGTGATAACCTTCTTCGGTATTGGGTTCCTTCTAATGATACATCCAAAGTGAGCAAGGCAAAGTCTCAGGCAATATTCTGTGATCCATAGAGTGTTCATCGGCTAATTTTTAGAAATAGATCATCAGGCCTTTCTCCCTCATCTGTCTTAATCTGAAAGTTCTTCTGAAACCTGTCCACCATGGGTGGTATTTGAAATATTTGTTGCATAGCTGCCTAAAACATAGCATACGCTTAAACATTAAGTTCTCCTCTAACGTTGTTGCAGTCTGCTTCAACCCATAGAGACCCTGTATGGGGTTTCCGAAGAACAGCTGGTGAGTCTGAACCACCGACCTTGCAGTTCAAACCAGCCTTGCAATCTAGAGCATTAGCCCATAGCACCATACCAAGACTCTATTTTACTTTGCCAACTGCACCTCTCCAGGACACTAGTTCGGGACTGAGCAGTAGTAGCAAATGGGATGAAGCAGTTTGATGAGAGAAGGCAGCAGTGGACTTCACCAGTCAATGGAGAGCATCTGTTCGCTAAAGGATCGCTGAACCGGAAGTCAGGAGGCCTGAGCTCCCGTCCAGCCTGTTGATGACCAACTGAATGGCCTAATGATTCTTTGTGTCATCTCCCTCTGGTAGTTATTTTAACTGCAGCTGTTGTATGTAACCATGGCAATGTCCCTATGTCACACTATCATCTCAATTTTACATATAAGGAAACTTAGGCAGAAAGATGTTATAGCACCTACCCAGAGATAGCAGCTGAGCTAATGTCCTCATTCCTAAACCAGCAAGCCACCCTCCCACCCACCACTCATTATCTGCCTCTTAAGGAGCCCTTAAACACATTTACAAATTAAACAAAGAGACTGCAGTCTTGTGTATAAACTGAAATTTTGGGATGAAAACACCTGTCTCATCTTGTGTTAATACTGCTCAATTTAAGTCTGTTCATATTTTAAATGCCCACCTCCGGCTTCTGCATGAGGAAGAACCTGTGGGAAACAGCCATGTTTTCTGCTCTTTTCTAGGTTGTTACAATTTGTAGGAAATAGTTATCAGTCCTTCGTGAAGGTTTTACAAGTTGATTTATGTCCCCCAAAAAGATATGTTCAAGCCCTACCTCTTGTACCCTTCATCTGTAAATGCGATCTGATTTGGAAATAGCATCTTTGCAAAGGTAATTCATTAACATGAGGTCATACGGTTAGTGTTCTTATAAGAAGAGAAGAGACACAGAGAACAGATGATCATGTGATGATAGAGACACACCAGAAGCTGGAGTAAGCAAAGAAGGATACTCTCCTAGAATCTTTAGATAGAACATGGCCCTGTTGAAACCCTGAATTCAGAATTCTAGCCTCGAGAACCATGAGAAAATACATGTCTGTAGTTCTAAACCAGGCAGTTAGTGGTAACGCTCAAGGCAATTCTAGAAAACGAATTCAGTGGCTGAGGCAGCCGGTGGCAGATGAGGCACTGGTGGCATCTGCTTGTGAGGCAAAGGTGTCTACAAAACTATGGATGATATGAAAACTTCTCTTGAAACCAAATACCCTGATACTGAGATACAAAAAATCAAGTACTAACTCTGGTGTGTCACTGTAGGATCAGCACTGGACTGCAAACTGCAAGGTGACAGTTCAAACCCACCAGTAACTCCTTGAAACCCTATATAGTGTCTCTATGAGTCAGAATTAACTCTACGGCACTTAACAACAACAAACTCTGTAAGAATGTCAAGTAAAGTGGGTAAACCACAATACTACATTTCATCAAGAAGAGGACATCAACTATTAAAGAAACATGTGGATACTTTGACCAAGCTTACAAGGTCTGCAATACAGTGGGAGAGGACTCAGGGTATTGTCCCCTCTTTGTGGCATATAGCACTTGAGATGAGACAGTTTGCAGACTTGGGACACACAGTGTCATTGGTGTGGAAATCAGTGAACTTGGGATACAGGAACTTTTTACAGAACAGGATCTCTATTATTCAGAAGAGCTGATCACTGAAATCCCTGGAGCCCGAGTATTTGAGGTCTATTCACTTCTGAAGGTGGTATTCCACCTCTCTAAAGCACTGGACTACGAACGACACGATTGGAGCCCACCAGCCTCTC
>NW_006408531.1:30033078-30036025 GCF_000296735.1 Chrysochloris asiatica
AAGAGGTCATCCCCACCAAAACACCATCAAGTTCATGATGAAATCTTGAAACCAATCAAGAAGGACAGGACTGCAATCAGTGCAGGATGGATGGCAAGACAGAAGTTTATATTCTGCTCTTCATATCCCTGCTGTGAGACCTTGATCAAGTTACTTAGCCTCTCTGAGTCCCAGTCTCCTTCCCCATGAAACAAGACGAAGTTGCTGTCATGATATGCGGAGGTAACATGAGGATGTACCCAGTACAGCCACTGGTTCTGAGTCCTCTATAATCGTAACTGAGAGTTCAAGTGGGGTGCACTGGACGATCATCACTTATACATCATAGGCAGTTTCAGAGCAAATACTTTCTGAGATAACAACAATCAGTCTTACTTTCCCAATGAGATGCACAGGACAAACCTGCAGTCTGAAGAACAGTTTGTAGATGAATGAGTTTGAACCTCAACCAGATCATTCTGCTCGGCCCACACCCACACACACCCCAAAACACACACACACACAGGCACACCCAGCTGTTCTGAGAGCCTCAGCAGCCATCATCACAATCTACCCAGTCCTGAGCTAAACCAAATCAGGCAGCAAAGCTTCATTTCGAAGCTCTCTACCTCACTTTCGCCAGCACACCCTCAATCCAGGGGCCCATGGCTCTGGGCTGTCCTGTATGGGCAGGCCACTGTTATGAGCAAGATTTATTCCTACATCTTCAAGTTTTTAAATGGAATTTGTAAGTGAGCCTAGATGCATATGGTTCCTGTTTAGCTTTAGTTCAAGAAAAGGCGCCATTTCTTTTCAATGATTTAAAAGCTGAAGATGATTGTGATGAAGACTTCATTGTGAGTAGGGGTTGGTCCAGCGGTTTCACAATGAGGGCAAATTTACATTGTATCGAAGAGCAAGTAGAAATTTTCTGTTTATAACCCACAAACTGCCTGTAGTAAATTTACTCTAATTCCCATTCCAGGGATATTAGTGTTGTTAAGTGCCATCAAGTCAGTTCCTACTCATAGTAAACCTGTATCGAGTTTTCAGAGTGGCTGGTGAGCTTGAACCACTGACCTTGCAGTTCAAATCAACCTTGTGGTGCAGTGCTTACCATACAGCGCTACACCAGAACTCTGCTTCAAGGATTGTTGCTGTTGTTAAGTGCCTTTGAGTTGTATAGCGTTTCTGAGGAGCAGCAGGTGAGTTTGAACCACCAACTTGTGATTCAAACAGCCTTGCGGTCCCGTGCTTATCCTACAGCACCACACCAGGAATTCCATCTCAGGGATAGAAGGTACTAAGTCTTCTGGAACTGTGTATGTGTTCCTAATAAGGATCAAGAGTTCTGGTTTACCCCAGGGAGCCAATTGGCACACAGATTTTCAGAGGACCTGGAACAATCCTCAGATACACCAGAGGTCAAGGATCCACAATTTTTGCATCCTCTCTTCCTCCCTCCCTCCCACCTCAGGAGTCAGCATCAAATTAAGACTTCTCCCTAACTTATCCCCACCTTCCATAGTTCTACTGTGTTACAAGAGGTTGCTACGAGTCAAAAATCTGCTTGATAGTAGGCAACTACAGCCAACTTGTGGGTAGTGCTCACAGGTCATTACCCACTCCCATTTATCTTATATAAAAGTTGACAGCCTCTAGTTCTTTCTAATTCACTCAGTGAAGAAGATCAGCTATGGCATCATAAGGAGTTTTATATTAAATAGTATTATAAGAAATTGCCACATCAATGGAATGGCCTCGTTTCCCCCATGGGTCCTCCTTGGTCCATATCCAAAAGTTCTGATCCAACATCCCATCCTTATTCTTACTCCTAGATCGTGACCTCAGTTCCACTCTTATGAAACAGTCAACTCCCAGGACCAGAAGGCTCAAATCCTCCCAGCTTTTTATCCTGAGCTGCAAAAAGCTTTGGCTCACCAATGGTTTATTTTTCCTTGGCTTGGAGTGATTTCCAGTGTCATTACAAATGACAGCTTCTGTCTAAAGAACTTCACCACTCAAAGCATTATGGAAATGAAAAATCTCAAACTTCATCCTAGGCCCTTCGACATTTTCACAAGCTCTTCAGAAAATTCATCTGTACAATAATATGGAAGAAACTCTGGTCTGGAAGTTTCATTTGTTCTCTTAATCCTCAAATCTAGGACTTTATAAAATCAAACAGAACTCTTACAGAAATATTTTCTTAATTTAATTTCCAATGAATTTGGTTAATTTTTTTTAAAGCTATTAAGACTTTTCTCAAATTCTCAGGAATAATTAGTATTTTTAAACAATTTTGACATGTTATGACATCAGATATCTAGATTAATCCTTACCATATCTGCCATATTAATTTATGCCCGAATGTCACAAAATCTCTATTTTTAACTGAAAATTGTTGTTGTCAAGTGCCACTGAGTTGGTTACAACTCGTGCAACTCTGTGTAGAACAGAACAAAACAGTGCCAAGGCCTGTGCCATTCTCACAAGTGTTCCATTGTTTAAGACCATGGTTGCTGCCACTGTGCCAATCCATCTCATTGAGGGTCTTTGTCTTTTTATTGACCCTCTAACTTTATCAAGCATGATACCCTTCTCCAAGAACTGATCCCTTCTGATAACATGTCTAAAGTACATGAGACAAAGTCTCACCATCCTCGCTTATAAAGAACATTCTGCCTGTACTTCTTCCAACACAAATCTATTCATTCTTCTGGAAGTCCATGGCATATTTAATATTTTTAGCCAACAGCATAAATCAAAGGCACCAATTCTTCTTTGGTCTTCCTTATTCATTGTTCTGCTTTTTTTTGTGCTATAAAAACAAGTGTTTGACATTATGTTGAGTGAAATTAGTCAGTCACAAAAGGAGAAATACTACATAGGACCACTACTGTAAAAGACTAAGAAAAAGAACCAATACTAAAAATCAAAGGCACCAATTCTTCTTTGGTCTTCCTTA
>NW_006408531.1:30036302-30036831 GCF_000296735.1 Chrysochloris asiatica
TCTGCCTATAACTGATTGGAATACCTAAAATGGGGCTACAACTTGTCCAGTGAAGGAGGTTCCCTGTGGAGCCTCTGCAATACATAAGACTATAGATAGAAGCCTGAACCATATCCAGATCTCCAGAGATGGGAAATTTCCACTTGAAAGGACAAGCAGACCAGCCTGGAACAGCTAAAAGAATAGAAGAAACTTCCTGAAAGAAAGACCTACAGGAAAAATACAAAACAATAGAGGCAGATGGACTGTTACTACAAAAACAAACAAGTTGCTTGCCCAGGAAACATCAAGGTAAGTGATTGGGTCCCCTCAGTGCAAAACCTCTTCCAAGACTAAGACTCAATGGGAATACACACTCTGATTGGTGACCACGCTCGTCACCGATAAGGGGAAATGAGGGAAAAACAACAATGAAGTGGCGCACTAAGCCCTACAATATGGAGAGTGAAGCGTTCAGCTGATAAAAAGAGAGGGCATATGCACAATAACACCCACACTTGCAGATAATACCCACTTGACCTGGCTTCAA
>NW_006408531.1:30037413-30053182 GCF_000296735.1 Chrysochloris asiatica
GGGCAGGCTTGCAGGGTATACCCTTTGGTTGGTTGATGATGCATGGAGGGGATTGTAACCATGGCAATGATACAAAGTACAATAGAATGAATATAAAACTAATGTTCTCCCATGTAAACTGTTATATAATTCACAATAAAACACTAAAAAAAATAAATAAAAAAGTGTTTGATAGAAAAATCAAGGAATATACAAAGTTAGAATGAAATCAAAGCAAATTAAAACAACACGATAGCCAGTGTAAGGCATTGGAATACATCCATGCATATGTAGTATTATTATAAATAACAGATTATAAAATTAGAATGGCACGTGCCTTTCTTTTAACTTATTCTATTATGAACACATGTCCAAGAAATATTTACACTATTGTTTAATGACTGAAGAGTATTGATTATATACTATATATATATTTAGTGTTTATATATATACTACATATATAAACACTAAATCAACCAGTGTTTCACCAGAATCAGTCTCCATTTTATTTCAAAGGTATTTTTTTTTAAATAGGAGTTATCTGTTAGTCGTCCTCTAGGCCTGATTCCCATCACCCATCTATCCATTTGTCATTCTGTGGTGGTCTGCTTGTTATTATGGAATAACATAATAACCTAATAAATTAATGCTGGAAGCTATGTCGCCAACATTTCAAATGCCAGCAGGGTCACCCATGGTGGATAGGCTTCAGCAGAGCTTCCAAACTAAGAGTAGGAAGAAAGTCTTGGTGACTTACTTCCGAAAATAAGCCAAATAAAAACCATACAGATCACAAGAGACTATTGCCCAACATAGCACCGGAAGACAGGCCCCTAAGTTAGAAGGCATTTTAATAGTGGCAAAATGGACTCAAATATACCAAGGTCCACAAAGACGGTGTGAAACTAGGAAATGTTTTGTTGTACATGAAGTTGCCATGAATCAGAACCAACTCAACAGCAATTTATTTTTTTTTATAAGACAGTATTTACTCAAGTGTCCCTGGGTCACACAAATGGTTAAGTGGTTGACCACTAGACCTACCCAGAGGAACCTCAGAAGATAAGCCTGACAATCTGTTTCCAAATGGTCCCATTCTTAAAATCCCTCTAGAGCAGTTTGACTCGGCACACATGGCGTTGCCATGAGGAGAAATGGACTCAACAGTGACTAGTTATTTATTTATTCATTTGTTTTATCTCTATGACCTCCAATCCCTAATGTTCACTAATAAAATGGCATTCTTGGACAAGGTGCTGTGAATTTTTATTCAGCATTTAAACATATAAAAAAACTAAAATCCATCAAGTAATGTCCTTTGATTAATGGTCATTGAATGGATTGGCCAATGCTAACATTATTGTTTCAGTATGGTAGATGTAGTGACATGTGATTTTTCTTCTTCTTCTTCTTCTTCCTAGGCTAACTTCTGGAGTCCTGGTGTGGTGCTGTGGGGGATGCACTGGACTACAAGGTCACTTTGAACCACGAGCTCACCCGCTGCTCAGAAACATTATACAGGGTCGCTATGAGTCAGAACCAACTTGATGGAACTGCACAACAACAACAAAGCTAATTTTTAACTCAAAGTTAAAAATTCTAAAAGCATTATCTACAATATTGTTTAATAACTGAAGACTCTAAAGGACAGAAACCAAAGTCATAAGTTTAAAACAAAAACACATTAAGGTTAAGGTAACAAAACTACATATATCATGATGATTATTAGTCAATATTACCTGTTCTCAGACATAATAAATTCACACATATATAATGAACTACAGCAAGATAAGGGAGAAACCTTGTAAATAAAGTTTAACAACCTTACATTGCTTTATACCTGGCTGTCGAAACAGTGTGACGCTATAGTGATTGGTAAGCATGCCCTCCCTCCTCATTAAGAACCAGATAGTTATTTTCCAAAACATGAATTGTATTCAAATTCCTTTGCTCAACTAGGGTTCTTTGATTCAAATAAACAGAAGGGTACTCTGGATACCTTTGCTGTTGTTAAGTTGGTTCCAATTCATAACGACCTTGTATAGGGTATCCAAGGAGCGACTAGTGGATTTGAACCACTGACCTTCTGGTTCAAAACAACCTTGTGGTCCAGTCCTTTATCCTACAGTGCCACACCAGTACTACCTTGGTATTGTTGTTGTTGTTGTTAAGTGCCATTAAGTTAGCTCCAACTCACAGTGACCTTGTATAAGGTTTCTGAGGAGCAGCTGTTGAGTTTGAATTGCCTATCCTGCTGTTGAAACCAACCTTGCAGTCCAGAGCTTTATCCCATAAAGCCACACCTTAAGTATATAAAAAGTGACTGCATTTCAAGGATATGTATTATTGTATAGACACAGAAGGAGAAGCTGAACACCTACGGCTGTGAAGCATTGGGTTCTAGGAAACAAGTCTATACATTAAATGAGCTTCACACTTACAGTTACAGAGCATTTGATTTGGCTGAGTTTAGTCACATGACTAACCTAGACAAAGACGAGAAGAGGACCTTTCATACCTGATAATTCCACCAAACTGCAGACCTCAAAAGAGGTCTGTTATCAAATAAAGGAGAAACAAGTGTCTGAGCAGATATACAAAAGCCACCATCATCTAGCCAGGCTATGAGTGGTTGCTAAGTGCCATTGAGTTGGTTCTGATGGATAAACAGTGGTTAATAGCAGCAAGAAGGAAACCCACATATTCAAATGTCATTTAAAACATCCTTAGTTTATTCTGAGAATTGTGCAGCATATAGAAAAAAAGCAAGACTGTGGATTAAAACCATAAGGATTTACTACTGATAGGTCCAATAATCAGTTTCAGGGAGAGCAGGCCGTTTCTGTCTAAATAAGCAAACAATGGGACTTGACACTCAAAGTTTAGGAAAGAACTATGTTAATGATTTTCTTTAGCTTTCTTCTTTGGTAGCAGACAACCATGGCAACAACATATGTAGCTTTTTTTTTTTTTCTTAAATGTTTTATTTTGAATTATGTGATAGTTTACATGGGAGAACATTAGTTTTACATTCATTCTATTGTATATCGTCTCATTGCCATGGTTACAATCCCCTCCATGCAATCCTTCCCCCGTACCCCCCAGGTCTTCAGCACACAGTCGCTCTCCCTCTGGATCTAAAGTCTCCAGCTGCTCCATCACTCCCCGTCATCATCTCTGGCTCCATTTCAGGCATCACTGCTTCTCTGGGTAGAGTCCCGCTGTCTGCTCTTCTCCCTTGATGGTCCTAGGGACCTCCGCTCCTCTATCTCTGCTGCTCTGTCAGGCATCTGTGGCTACTCTGATCCTTTCCCCGCTTGGCCCCACACAAAATGGCGGCTCCTGGAGCAGCTGAGCACCCCGAACCAGGAAGCAATTGATTTCTTGCTTCTGCCACAAACTCCCCAGCTGTAAGTCTTCCAACCTTCTAAATATTCCTTTATATGTGGTTCAGAGTACTGGGACCATCCCCTGAGCCTTCTTGGTCCTGTATTCTGTGTTGTTCTCGGCAGAGCTCATCACTACACTTCCACTCGATCCACCATCTTTTTCCCATATGTAGCATTTTGTGTGTGTGTGCCTTGTTTTGAGATTGAACCAAACCAAATATGCAAGTGAAAGTTGGAAAACTAATAAGACAGGAGAAGATTTAATGCATTTGATTCATGACATTGGTGAAGAATATTAAAAGTACCATCGCCTTCCAGAAGATCAAACAAATCTGTGTAGGAAGAAGTACAGCGAGAATGCTCCTTAGTTGAAATTTCATCTCTCATACTTCAGACATGTTATTAGGAGAAATCACTCCCTATAGAAGGATATCAAGCTTTGTAAAGTGGAGGGTCGGTGTAAAAGAGGAAGACCTCCAATGAGATGGATTGATACAGTGGTAGCAAATGTAACAACAATTGTGAGGATAGCACAGGACTGACTGGAAGGCACCTAATGACAACAGCAATAAACCCAACTTGACTGCTATCGAGTGAATTGCAACTCTTACAACCGAAACCAAACTCACTGCCATCGGGTCAATTCCAAAAGATTGTAAATCTACACAGGAGCAGACAATCACATCTCCTGCAGAGCCACAGGTGGGTATGAACTGCTAACCCAATGATTAACAGTCCAGTGCTTATCCTACAGCACCACCTTGAGTTTAGACCAAAGCTTCTCAATTCTAATATGCATACAGATCACTTGGGGCTCTTGGTAAACTACAGGCTCTGGATTAACAGGTCTGGGTTCAGACCTGAGATGCTGCGTTTCTAATAAGCTCCCAGGCCAGGCTGCTGATGCTGGTCCACAGAGGACACCTTGGATAGTAAGGCACTAGAGGACCGGGCCTTCCCTGCTTTGTGGATCACCTGTGACCTGTGATTCTGCAGCCCCTCATTCAGCCACTTTACTTCTCATCAGCACTTCCATTAGGAAAAGGTCACTTACTTTTTGGCAGCTCTTTGAAAGATTTGGTAGAGAATTAAAATGTGTTATTAGGAAATGATCCCATTTTCCTGAGCACAGAAAATGCATAAATGACAAATTTGTCCTCCGATTTGAAGGTCGCCCACAAGCAGCCTGTGTCGCATTCACAAAATGTGTTAAATACAGAAATCTGATATACTGGCTAGCCCTAGCTCTTAAAATGAGGCATTGTCCGTCACTGGAGTTGGGGCTTCCTTGCTCAATCCAAAGGAAAAAGGAGAAGCTTTGAAACTAATCTATTGTGCGCTTGCTGGACAGAATCCAGACACTGTCCTCACCTTCAGCAGTGACTGGCCACATCCTGTGAGCAGGGCCAACCCAGACGTTCTGGGCGCTGTGATGTTCTTTTATCGGCACCTTGTCACAGATGCACTGAGAGATGGAGCAGCTCGTGAATGGCCTATTCTCTCTGCAGAGATGCGGAGTCAACAGCTCTCTTGTAGCACACTTGGCCTAACTTGCCCTAAAGAGAGGTGGGGGCAGCACACACCCGCTCTGGCATTTCACTTTTCTTGGTGGGCAGCTTGAGCTGGAGAGCCAGTGATAAGATAAAAGCAAAAAAGAAACAGCCATGTCAAGTCCTGAGGCAAAACAGTATTTTTAGACCCTGTAAGGCCTATAGTAGCTAATCCTTAGGGGTGGGGAGCGGGGTATGACAGTTTCTCGATTTTTAAACTTGAGTTCTTGACTACAGTTCTGAATTTAAGAATTATAATAAAAATTCTGCAATAAAATCTAGGCTGGGAGGACAGTGTGAAGAAAGAAGAAAATAGAAGTTATTCATGAAAAGGTCAAATTTCAGTACAATTGAAAGAATCCATAGGGTGTATAAATACTCTTCCTCTGGTTCTTGGTGGCCACTGTCTGTTCATTTTCACTAGAATGCTGGAGAGGAAAGGACTTGGGAAAACATCATCATCGTCAGCAAAAACAGTTCTTGTCCATATTTTCATTGACTGCAATTCATTATCCTCCCTTTTTTCTATATTGTTGCTGTTAAGTGTCACTGAATCGGTTCCAACTCATAGCGACCTTGTATAGGGTTTCCGAGGAAGAACTGGTGGGTTTGAACTGCTAACCTTGTCGTCGCTGATCCCACAGTGCCACACCAGGAGTCCTTTCTCTAAATAAATATTCTAAATATGTCTCAGGGATGTCTTTGGACATGGTCACTTGCAATTCCATGCCAATGGTGGTCAGTGGTTATGTGCCGTGGAGTTGGTTCCAACTCATAGTGACCCTGCACAGGGTTTCCGAGGCTGTAAATCTTTATGGGAGAAGAAAGCCTCATCTTTCTCCTGAGGAATAGCTGGTAGTTTCGAACTGCTGATCGTGAGGTTCGCAGCCCAATTCGTAACCACTACGCTACCAGAGCTCCATGCCAATGGAGGCCTAATAATTCTGTGAGAAGATTCAATTCCATACAAGACTATGGTTAGGCACTGAGAACACCAAGATAAATGGGCCAGGGTTTTTTTCTTGGGCAAACCTACAGTCCAGGGAGACAGTAAATAACAGCTATTTATAAACTTCCTGCCATTGATTTGACTCTGACTTACAGTGACCCTATAGAATAGACTTGCTCTGTAGGGTTTCTGAGACTGTAAATTTTTATGGAAGCAGACTGTCTCCTCTTTCTCCTACAGAATAGTTGGTTGGTTCAACCGCCAACCTTTTGGTTAGCAGCCCAACACTATTGATAGAAGAGCACAATGTTTACAGAGAGCGATCATGTCAGTTAGATGAAGTTTCAAATTCCACCTCCACCATTTCCTACCATTATACATTGCTTAACTTCTGTGAATTTCAGTTTCCTCACTTATAAAATGGACATAATAATTTGTAGGAGTCCTGGTGTGGCGCTGTGGGTTAATGTGTCAGACTGCAAAGCCATTGGAACTGTAAGGTCAGCGGTTCAATCTCACCAGCTGCTCCTCAGAAACCCTACACAGGGTCACTAGGGGTCGGAATTGACTTGACAGCACTTAACAACAACAATTCGTAGGTCATAGAATGATAATGGAAAAAAGTACTAAATGTAGTATCAGTCTATTAAATATTTCGTGTACAGTAGACATATACTGAATGTAGCTCAGTAGCACTGTAGGATAAGCACTGCACTGTGAACCAGAAGTCTGTGGTGTCAGTCCACTAGCCATTCCGCAGGAGAAATATGAGGCTTTCTGCTCCCTCATAGATTAACAGCCTCAGAAACCCTATATAGAGTCACTATGAGTTGGAACCAACTCAATGCCACTTAACAACAACAACAGGCACTCTTATTATCAGTATTGTTATTCATTAAATCACCCAACATCAGTCTCTATCTTCTGCCTACTAACTGCATTTCCTAGCATTCATGTTCTGTTAATTGATGAAGGCTGTCATAGATATTCACATTAGCCAGGTGGTTTCTGGGAGCACCATGAATAGTAGGATTTGCTCTTGACTTGCTCCATATCTGAGATATTTCTGGAACACGTATCTTCGAGGTGAATAGAAATTTAGAAATCTAATAACTAACTCATTTTATAGTAGATCTTTTATCTGCCCCATCTTTGACCACCAATAAGGAATCTGAGTGGTGTTGATAAAGGTAACAGATCTTCAAAGAACTGACTCACTCTTCAGTTCATTCCCCAGAGAAATCTAAGAGAATGACCAAAAGACTTGAGGTAGACTGCTAGGTTAGTCTGAGGTAACAAAGCAATAACAAAAGCCAGCCAACTCAGTCATGGGTATTGGCTCTAGCCTTTTAAAATACCGATGAAGAGATGGAACTATCTTGCTAAGCCCCTCAATCCTCGCTTGCCCTTTAGCAAAGAAGCTCTGGTAGAAAGACTTTGAAGACAATCAAGACAGCAAGGTGTAATCTCTTAGGCCCCGAGGTCTTGACCTAGTTTGCTTAGTTCCACCAATGTCAAAAAGCTAAAACCACCTCACATCCAGGTGGGGGGTTTGGCTGACTACAGGTAATGACGTAGATGACACATTTCCTGTGTTTTCTTAAAGACTAATTTAATTGCTCCCTGGGCAGAAGCATTTTAACTATTTTAACTTACCAAACCCATTATAAAACTCTTGGTGTCCATAAATTTTACAATTCGTTTAACTGAGACTGTTTTGGTTCAATATGATTTCTTCTAGAATTACTGTATTCAGACTTCTGCTTTATATTCAACATTGACCAATAAGCCACAAACCCTTTCTAATCTATAGAGCAACCCAAGTTTCCCCAGAGATCCCCTTATAGGGCAATAAACAGAATCAGTGTATTCAAAATGCCAATATAATTCACAGACACAGACTCTTTAGTACCTGACTTTCCCCTAATACACAGAAGATGAGCAAATGTAAAGATTATCTGCTCCCAGCATCCGAATGTCATGATGACCAGACACCTTCAGATATTTCACCTGCAGAGTAATGTTTACTTCTTACACAGAGGACTTGGAAAGAGAAGGGAGGGAGAGAAGCCAACCAACCTTGGACACTCTCCCAGGCATTAAGGGACTGTGCTTAGCCTGCTCTGTAAAGAGGAAGAATATTCAAAACAAGTCCATGATTTATCAATGTCTCCACAAATAAATAATTATCTCTTAAAGGAAGATGAGCCTGTAAAAGGCATAAGCCTGGGTCACTGATAAAACTGCACCAGAGCTCATGAACCGGGAGGACACTGATCCCTTCCACAATTGCTGCAAGACTTTCCACTTGGCACCCCACAAGGCCCACAGTGGGCCAAACCAGAGCTCCTATCTACACTAGACAGGGCTTCTCCAGACCCAGGTGCAGGCACACACAGTGAAAGCTGGTGTTATCACTGCTCTTTGCTTCCTATCTTCTGTGGATAAACTAGGGCTCCAGTCCCGGGATAGCAGACCAGTCCCCTTCACACAAGCAAGTTTCACTGCACATCAGAGTCTGCATTCCTTCCTGAAGTAAAACTTCCTCTGAAGTAAATGGCAAGGATGGTGACATCAGTCCTGAAGTACTGTTGTTGTCCTTGTTAAATGCCTTGGAGTCAGTTCCGACTCATACGGACTCTGTATAGGATTTCTGAAGCGTAGCTTGTGGGTTTGAACAGTCGACCTTGTCATTAGAAGTCCACAGCTTATCCTACAAAGCCCACAACAGGACCCCCATGAAGTAACAGCCTTTATAAACAAAAAACCTCACAGAACCTGTTGCATCAAGTTAACTACAAGTCATGGCCACCACAGGAGTGGCCGTAGGTTTCGTAGCTGTAATCTTTACAGAAGCCGATTGCCATGCCTTTCTTCCCTGGAACCACTGACAAATCATTTGCACCACCCAGGAACCTTACTAGCACTATTTGCTGTTAAACACCCTGTATAAGGTTTCTGAGGAGTGCTGACCTTGTGGTCCAATGCTTTATCCTGCAGCACCACACCAGGACCCCTAATAGCCTATAATAGCCCTATGTTGTTATTGCTGTTAAGTGCTGTCGAGTAGGTTCTGACTCATAGCAACTGTATAGGGTCTCTGAAGATCCACTGGTAAGTTTGAAGCGCCGACCTTGCAGTTCAAACCGACCTCATGGACCAGTACATTATCCCACAGTGCCACCCCAGGCCTCCAATAGCCTATGACAGCATGCATTTCTCCAAGTCACGTTTTTAAAAGTGGCTTTGACTGTAGCTATATGTGACTGGAAACCGCTCTGAAAACCAGACAGGAAACAAGCAGCCCAAGAAATAAGCCTCAGCTGACCCCAAAGGTGGTGGACCAGGCAGCTACAAAAGGAGTCACATTCTTTGCTTAGGTATGTGTCTAAGAGCGGCGACCTTCTAGCTAGGTGATGGAAGAACTGACGAGAGGCTTTGAAAACTGACAGGAAATAAATCCACCTTTTATTCTTCGCACTTGGGTCCAATAGCCTCCCGACAACTCTGGGCATTGGAAGCTTTGAAAGCAAATGAAAGGGTTTTTTGAGCAACATCTTTTCAATTCCTTCCCATGATAAAGATGTCTGATGGATTTAGCCTTAGGCACTGTGTTTTTTCTTCCCTGGCCTTTATATTCTTTATGGAACTATAATTATCTAGATTGCATTCATGTGCATCATCTCACTAGGTCCTCATACCAAGAGCGGTAAGGTAAGAAAGAAGACATAGGTGAAATAAAAGTTGATATGGTAGGGGTGGGATAGATGGACCCTCTAACTCCTGGTCCTTTATTCTTGCCATTGTTCTATAAGGGTGTAGCAATTATGGCTTCGTATTTAGGTCTGTTCTGTTCATTTGGCACTCAGCTAAAGCATGTGTGACCTTGAAAGTAGGTGGCTGAGAGAGCCACTGGGAGGGAAAAAGAAAGAGAGGAAACTTTTGACTGGGTGTACCCTTTTAAACTGTTTTGGATTTTAAGTTGTATAAAGTTATTGCCTATTCCAAAAATTTAAATTAAAAAAAAAAAAATTAAAGGCTTATAGAACTTTATGGAACACCAAGGAAGCATGAAAATGAAGACTGTAGAACTTTAAAGAGGGAATATAAACGTAAAGAAAATGGGTTAGACGTTATCGGAAAGAATATAATGGAAAGGAGCAAACTTTTCAATCCCTTGAAGACTGACTTTACCACCGCACACTACCGCTCCCACCATCCCCGGCCTCACTTAGCACCCCTTCCAGAGAACAGGATATTGAAAGTGACATAGTATTGGGTTTTGTTTGTTTGTTTTTTAAAGTGCCACAGTATGGGGTTCAGAAAAAATATTATTTTAAGCAAAAGTCAATTAAAAACTACATATAACTTCTTAGCCTAAGAAACACATTTGATTTATCTTTGTGTTCATAGATCTGAATACAGCAGCCTGTGGTCGGTGTTTGCATCAGGCCTGATGCAAATGGTGTAGTAGCAGGCAGGGAGAGAGAGAAGGAAGCAAAGGCAAAAGAATGACAAAATCGGGCTACAAGGGTTGCATCCTGTCCTCCCCCTAGTCTTTATTATTCCTCCGTATTAACAGTTTGTTAAAAGGTCATCGGGATATGGTGGCTCTAAAAAGGCTGGATGCTCTCAGTAGGCCCTTCCAATGAGATAGAAAAGAGAAGTGCAGGAATTTCTGAGCTCTCAGAAGACACCACAACAGACTTCAAGGCAAAGTTCTGAAATAGACAACAAACAACTTTTTCTGAGTCATTAAGAACTTTTTATTTAAAACAGGGTTGGATCAGTAAAACATCCTTCATGTATATTACCAGGATTTCAAAACCTTGACACTTCAGCAGCTCATTTGTCTTGGAGTCGAGAAGCAGCTCTCTGAGACCGTGTTTGTGTTTGTCCTTGGAGAAAAGGCCAAACACAAGCTGGCAATCCTTAATCTTTATTTTCATCAGTTTGCTCTTCTGCAGACCTACACCGTCAGCACTGTGTGAAGAGTGAAATCAATAAAAATAATTTCTCTTGTTGCAAGAGGCCAACTCAAGACTGCTTCTTGGCTCTGGAGCAAGGATCTGTCAGTCAGGGTCAGAGAGGTTTCTGCTGCATTCATCTGGGAAATCTCTTACACTCTGTAACCAGGAACCTAACAGGACTTTATAGACAGGGAAATTGAGGTCCCAAGGTGATGATGCTTGGCTTCAGTCGGCTCTTGAACACAGCTAACAAATACACATGGTGGTTTTGCTTTTGTCCTACCATACGCCCAACTCAGAAGTCATAACCTGGAACCATGGGAGAAACACTCTGGAGCCTATCACGTGATCGCTATACACTTTGTTCCATTCTTAGCAAAGACTAAGCCACCGCCCCTGTTCAGAATGAGTCTGCAGTCAGGCTTATGGAGGGGGCTGGGAAACCCCTTTCCCATAGGACCCAGTTGTGAAGGAAGTAAAGTGCCTCAGCTCCAGGGCAGTATTTGTAGGAAGTCAGAACTTCTGTAAAGCCTTCACATCAACCATAAAGGAACCAACACTGTAGGAAGTAACTTTTCCCAGGATCAAATCGAGACTCGGTAGCAAGGCATAGCACTCCTTTATGATCTAACCCTCATTACCTCTCCAGCTTCATTTCTTCTCTTCCTCAAGCACAGTTAGCCACAGGTATAAGAACCACATGAATTACAATCCAGATGTGCTTCTCAACATGTGCACACAACTTCTCTGTTTCACACCTCCTTCCACCAGCCCAGACTATAGGCTCATTCTAAACAGGGGCTGTGCCTTACTGTTACTAAGAATAGAAGCAAAGTATATACAGATCACTTAGTAAGCTTCAAAGTTGGCCAATGTAGTAATGGCTGACATTCCCTTTCTGTAGGATGGAGTCTCCTGGACCACTCTATCCTTGCACTCAACTGTAAATGCATACTGTGTTCTTTGCCCAGGTACATATCTGCACAGTAAACCACTGGCATGTGCCTATAGCACACATAGTGTACATAGGAAGCTAAGGCACAATGTGGTTAAGGGGCTTGTAAAAACCATATCATGTGCATATTATCTGCATAGGAATTTGGTAATACATCTTCCCTGAGAAGCCTGATTATTACCCCACACCAGTCTGGCTCTTCTTTACATAGGAACTCACTTAGAATCATAAACAGGTCTCTCTTGAGTTCAGAAAGCCAAACTAGAGGCAAAAACAAGGTTCTACTGTTTTCGGGCTCTTGGTCTGTTTCTTCAAAACTAAGAAAGAAAACATGCTAACAAATGCAAGATTAAAAAATAAATTTCTATTCGTTTATTTTGCTCCAAAAGATAAGAGTGTTTGTAGAATTAAATGTCAAGGGCCCTCATAACATTTCCTGGCAGAATTTGTGTGTGAAGCTTTTAACCAGTCAGTTTAATCCAAATTAGTAGGAGCTTTAGAAAAGGCTTTTGGCTGGTCCACAGCTGGAAGGAGGTCTTGTCATGAACTCTGCCAAAGGCATAAGGATATATAAAAAGGGGCAGGGGGAAATTGAGATTTTTGGCAAACATTTTTTAATAAATGAAAAAATAAATGAAACCCCAGATTTAATTAAAATGTTCCCCACATTCTGGCCTGGCCTGTAATTTTTATGTCACTGTCCAAAAGCTATTATGTAGTTACTTAAATAGGAGAAAGGAAGAGGAAGCATTTTTAATTTTAAAGGTTAAGAAGAGAGGGAAAATGCTTAGTTTTTCTTTTCCACATCCTGTGTCCCAAGAACCTTTGCATTTCTTTGGCCAGTTTCTCTTGGAGGTAACTAACAGCTGTTTATCAGTTCCTCTAGGTCCTGACAGTGTGGCCTAGCACACTATAGAACTTAAAGATCAAATGGAGCACATCCACCTATGAAGCACATCAATCCAAAGTCAGAGTTGTTCTCGGCATCTTCAAGTGGCGCAATGGTGTAATTCCATCTCATTACTATTTTGAGTATGAATTGCTTGTAATCAACTTGGAATTGCCTGATCCAATTTCATAAGTTTTGTGCTGTGCCAATTCTCTTTGCCAAACACACATATCATCCAAGAAAAGGAAAAAATACACAAAATGAATCTTAGAGAAGTACAGTGTATCCCAACTCCGTGGTTACTTGTCTCTCACTGGGCTCCTCTGCCTCCATTCTGTAATCATTTCCCAGCTTTGGTCTCACGTGGTCAGCCACCTGCTGGGCAGTTCTTTATGCCTGTTACATAGGTCCTCGTGGCCATGACATCTAAATCTAGACTTATCCTCTTTCCACCAGCTTCAATACCAATTTCCCTCACACCATTCCCCCAGTCATCCCTGACTCATCCCATAGCCAACCAATCGCCAAGACCTGCTTATTTTATTTCACCTAAATATTTCTCCAATCTATCCACACTATCACTGTTCTAGGTGTAACTCTTATATCTCTCACTTGAATAATGCATCAGTACATTCCAGCTTTTGTTGTTGTTGTTAAATGCCGTCAAGTTGGTTCTAACTCAGAGCAGTCCTATGTTTGATAGAATGAGTGTTCAGTCTTGTGCCATCCTCACAATTGTTACTATGTTTGTGTCCACTGGTGCCACCATTGTGCCAATCCATCTTGCTGACGGTCTTCCTATTCTTTACTGATCCAATACTTTACATGATGTCTTTTTCCAAGGGCTGGTCCCTCCTGATTCCATGTCCAAAGTACATGAGACAGCCTCATGATCCTCAAGTCTAAGGACCATTCTGGCTTTACTTCTTCTACGACAGATTTGTTCATTCCCCTGGCAGTCAATGTATATTCAACATTCTTCAACAGCAGCATATTTCAAATGTATCAATTCTTTTTCAGTCTTCTTTATTCATTGTCAAGTTTTGCATAAACATGAGGTGACTGAAAATTGGGTCTGGTACACATTAGTCCTTTGTTTTTTTTAACACTTTAAAGGGGATTTTTGCAGCAGATTTGCCCAGTGTAACATGTGGTTTGATTTCTTACCTGCTGCTTCCATGGACATTGTGAATGCAAGTAAAATGAAATCCTTGACAACTTCAATATTTTCAGTTTATCATGATATTGTTTATTAGTCCACTTGTGAGGATTTTATTGCGAGAATTTTTATCTTCTTTATCCTGAAGTGCAATCCATAGTGTATTCTTTGAACTTCATCAATAAGTGCTTCAAGTCTGAACTGCTTTTAGCAAGGCAGTGTTATCTGCACATCACAAGTTGTTATGAGTCTTTCTCCAATTCTGCATTCTTCTTCATATAGTCCAACTTCTCAGATTATTTATTCAACATACAGACTAAATAAGTATGGGAGGAAACAACCTTAAAACACCTTTCCTGATTTAAAACCATACAGAACCTCCTTTTCTGTTCAAACAACTACCTCTTAGTCTATGTACTACAGGTTCCACATGAACACAATGAATTGTTCCAGCCTCAAGTCTTAACCAAAGCCAAGGGCAGATTGTGGAACAGATCATCAATTGCTCATAGGCAAATTCAAACTGAAGCTGAAGAAAATGAAAACAAGTCCATGAGAGCCAAAATATGACCTTGAATATATCCCATCTGAATTTAGAGATCATCTGAAGAACAGATTTGACACATTAAACACTAAAGACCGAAGACCAGAAGAGTTGTGGGATGACATCAAGAACATCACACATGAAGAAGATAAGAAAGAAGGAAAAGGTCAAAATGGATGTCAGAAGAGACACTGAAACTTGCTCTCCAGCATAGAGATACTAAAGCAAATGGAAGAAATGAGGAGGAACAGAAAATTTCAAAGATCAGCTTGAGAAGATAAAACCAAATATTACAACAAAATGTGCATATATCTGGAGTCAGAAAACCAAAAAAAAAGAACATGCTCAGCATTTCTCAAGCTGGGGGAACTGAAGAAAAATTTCAAGCCTTGACTTTTGTTATTGAAGGATTCTCTGGGCAAATTATTGGATGATGCAGAGGGCATCAAGAAAAGATGGAAGGAATACACAGAGTCATTGTATCAAAAGGAAATGGTTAATGTTCAACCATTTCAAGAGGTACCATATGAACAAGAGCCAATGATACTCAGGGAGGAAGTCCAAAATGCATTGAAAGAATTGGCAAAGAACAAGGCACCAGGAATTGATGGAATAAAAATTGAAATCTTTCAAGAAAGTGAGGTGGCACAAGAGGCACTCACTCATCTTTGCCAAGAATTTTGGAAGATATCTGGCTGACTGATTCGAAGAGATCTGTATTTGTGCCCATTCTAAAGAGAGGTGACTCAACGGAATGAGGAAATCATCGGACAATATATTTGATATCCCATAGTAAAGAAACAGCTGCAAGCAAACATTGACAGAGAACTTCCAGAGGTATAAGCTAGATTCAGATGAGGCAGCGGAATGATGGATATCATTGCTGATGTCTGATGTTTCTTGGCTGAAAGTAGAGAATATCAGAAAGATGTTTACCTAGCTTTATTGACTACACAAAGGCTTTCAATTGTGTGGATCATGACACGCTATGGACAACATTGTGGAGTATGTGTATTCCGGAACACTTAATTGTGCTCATGAGGAATCTGTACCTGGACCAAGAGGCAGTCGTTCAAACAGAACATGAGAACACTGAATGGTTTAAAATTAAGAAAGGTGTGCGATAGGGTTGTATTCTTTCACCATACTTATTCAACCTGTATGCTGAGCAAATCATCTGAGTACTTGGGTTATATGAAGTAAAATGTGGCATCAGGATTGGAGGAAGATTCATTAACAACCTGTGATATGCAGATGATACAACCTTACTTGCTGAAAGTGAAAACGACCTAAAATACATACTGATGAAGATCAAAGAGCACAGCCTTAGGTATGGATGGCATCTCAATGTAAAGAAACCAAAAATCCTCACCACTGGACCAATA
>NW_006408531.1:30053752-30079810 GCF_000296735.1 Chrysochloris asiatica
GTGTTTCATGCTGTTGCACATAGGGTCACTATGAGTCAGTACTGATTCAATGGCACCTAACAACAAGTCTTAATCTTCATTCTCTCCATTCCAAACTACCACCATCAGAGTGGTAATCAAGACCAAGCCTGATCTTACCACTTTCTCACTGAAAATCCTTGAGAAAGCTATCTCTGCTCAGAAAGAACTCACAGTACCGACACAGGAATTCAAATCCCTTCCTGCCTTACTTTGCTGACCCTCAGTTCACACTTCAGGCTTCAGCAATCCTGAAGTGCTCCTAGTTCCCCTACACATTATTTTTCCATGCCTTTGTTCCTCAGGGTCCTGTGCTTCACATAAATCTCTTCCACAGCGTGATAATCTAAATACTTCTATCAGTTCTTTATCTTCAAGTCCCACTGGAGTGACCTGGATAGGTCCAGAGGGGTGCCTGCCCCTGCAGTAGGTACCATTACAGGAGAGGGACCCTGAGCTTAAGGAACACAAATCTCATCATTAGCAGTCCTCATATCTGTCCTAAACTCTGGAGAAAAGACATTAGGCTGTAGACAACCTGGCTTTGTTCTGCACTGGGAAGAGAGGAAAAGGGGAAGACACTATCTCTAGCTTCCAAGGCTGTTCATTTTACCAACATCCTTGAAGAGTCTAGGGCACAGAAATGTTATAGATCTATGGAGAACTGTCTTCCAATTGCAAAAAAACAAAATGAAATAATACAAAAACACTAAAACAAAAACACATCTTACAGTTAGTACTGGAAGCACTTAGACTTGTGGTGAGATCTTTCAATCCACAATTTACAAGCAAACAAATATGGAAGGACTTGACAGATTTTTAAAGCTCACCAATACCAGCTCTGGCCATCTTGACCCACTTCATAAACTTACAAAACATTAGATAAAATACTCTGGCAGTCCATCAAAGCTTAACTTCAATATCATAAGCAACATTTCCTTTTCTAGTTTACTTTTCTCCTGTCCACTTTTGTAGCTGTACATCTGACTAACCTCACACATAAACTCAGCTTACCTTCACTACTGGATGTTACCTCTTCAACTAAGTCCTCAGGAGAGTCAGGGAGGTTTGATTTAAATGAGAGATTTTAAAGTCATAGAAGTTAAAGCAGATCCCTACTGCAACCTGATTATCTTCAGTAAGAACATTTGAAATCTAGAATATATACTAAGCACATCCTAGTATGCCAAGAAATAGTGCTGGCAGTTACATAAGGGAAACTGGCTTATCCTAACATTTATTAAGCCCCATTTTGTTCCTGGACCCAGGCTTAAGAGATTGCCCCAATTTAACCTTCACCCTCCCCAAAGATTCTGTCCGCAAGGCTTACTACAAAGGAAAGGATAAGAACCAAATTCCAGGTTGGGCTCCAGTTATGTCTAAATGTCAAGTTGCTTACCCCACACAGTGAAATATACGAACATCGATCGTGAGGTAGACCTCTGTTAAGAGATTAGGGTCAGATTCCCTAGCAAATTTTTTCTTCCCAAAGGGTAGACAGAAATGGGCTGTCTCTATGATTCCATGGCTAGATAGAATCACAGATGTGTTTATTGTTCCCTAACAATTCTTTACACTCTAGATCTTCTGTTCTCAAACTACTCTGCTTTAGAAAATATCTCAGTGTCTTAGTAGAATACAAACATCACTAGTCTAGTGTTATTGTGTTCATGTGTATGTTCTGATTAAGATACTTTTTGTTTGGATTACAAACCACATTACTTGAGAAATATGGGAGTGGGTGAATTGGAAGCAAAAGTAAACTTCACTTTTTTTA
The DNA here is from genome assembly GCF_000296735.1 of Chrysochloris asiatica. NCBI lineage: Eukaryota > Metazoa > Chordata > Mammalia > Afrosoricida > Chrysochloridae > Chrysochloris > Chrysochloris asiatica. The sequence continues at coordinate 30,055,548 of NW_006408531.1, forward strand.
TAAATATAATCCTTCTAAGAAAAAAATATGCTTGTGTTTAGTTTTCTAAATAACCTTATTAAGGAGCAAACTCATGCTCTTGCAAAAAGATCCAAGGTCTTTACTGTGGTGAAATTTGTTCCCTTTTAGTGAAGTAGGAGTGTCAACAATAAGGCCACAAATTTCCTCAGCAACACCCACCTCCACGTCCACCCTTAAGCTCGATTAACGAATTTATTTACTTACACTCTGGTTTATCTACAAAGTTCTTGACTAACATCAGCTTAGTTCCACAGTTTTTTCAAAGGAAGTTTACTGAAATGATACACATTTGTTTTTTAAAAGGCACTTCAATTTTCAACACATACACATTGTACTTTGTACTTTTTCATTCCATTTCTTTGGATTAACAATACTTGCTAATAGTAATACTCCCAGCATAGTATGCCAGCAGTCCTTCCAGCTCCAAACAACTAAACCTTTTGATTCAAGAGCTAGATTTGCTCATATTAGTATCTAGATAACACAAGCTTAATTTCAAATTCATTTCCTGATGTTATTGTTATTGTTAGGTGCCATCGAGTCTGTTCTGACTCAGTGACTCTACACACAGCAGAGAAAACACTAACTGATCCTCTGCCATCCTCAAAATTTTTGCTGCCTTTGAGCTACCTGTGGGTCACTGTGCCAATCTACCTCATTGGGAGGCATGCTCCTTTCCTGTGACCCTCCACTTTTCCAAGGATGTCCTTCTCCAGGTCTGGTCCTTCCTGATAGCATGTCCAAAATACGAGACAAAGTTTCTCCATGTTTGCTTCTAAGGAGCATTCTGGCTGAACTTCATCCAACACAGATCTATTTGTTCTTCTGACAATCCATGGTACTTTTAAAATTCTTCACCAACACCATAATTCAAATAGTCTTTCTTATTCATTGTCCAACTTTTGCACGCATATGAGGCTATTGAAAACACCATGGCTTTAGTAAGATGCACCTTTGTCCTCAAACTGATTATCTTTGCTCTTGAACACTTTTAAAAAGTCTAGTGCAATAGATTTGCCTAATGCATTATGTCATTTGATTTTTAGGAATGCTGCTTCCATGTATGTTGTGGATCGAAAACCACAATGATGTCTTGGACAACTTAAATCTTTTCTTCATTTGCCATGATGTTATTTATTGGTCCAGTTGTGAGGATTTTTGTTTTCTTTATATTGAAGTGCAACCCATAGGGAAAGCTGTGGTCTTTGATTTGTAAGTATGTTAAGGCTTCTTTGCTTCCAGCAAGCAAGGTTGTGTTACCTGCACGTCGCAGGTTGTTAATGAGTCTTCCTCCAATCCTGATGCCACATTTTTCTTCATATAACCCAGATTCTTAAGATTATTTGCTCAGCAGACAGAATATATAAGTACAATGCAATATAACTCCAGCATACACCTTTCCTGATTTTAAACTGTTCAGTATCTTGATGTTACTAAACAAAACCAAATCCCTGTTTTTGAAATTTATATTGTGTAGAGTATAAAACATTTTATGTAGAAACCTATTCCATGACTCAAACTTTTAAATTCTACTTGTCATCCAATAATATAAATATATTCACTATAACGCTTCTGGTGACGGGAACACACACTCTACTTTCCACCACCAACTAGAAATAAGATGTTTTTAGCTGTAATCACCATCCTTTTTATATACGTAGGAAATCTTTAAAATGTGAGCACATTAGTCAACAAGGAAATACTGGCCACACAAGCGCATCTCCCAATGCTTAAACAGTTTAAAATGTTTTATTGCAAGTTCTTGCATTTAAAGAATTAGTCATAAAGAAGTTAGTGGTGAGCTAGCAGAAATATGTGTTACTGTGGGCAGGAAGCGGCTGAGAATTTTGTAGCAGATCAAAATTTTTTTCATCTGCTGGTCACTTTGGCTAAATATACCAAAGACCACCTATTCCACTATTTTCTCCCAGCTCTCAAAGCAAAAGCCCCCCCAAAAAAAATACCACAGTGACTAGGAGGGAGGTTATTTCTAATGAAGCACCACCAAGGTAATGTCTGGATTTCCCAGGTATTGATTATATGCCATAAGCCAAATGATAGGTCTTGTCATATTATCAACATTGAAGAGACCAGCCCACAGACCACCTAGGGTTCCCTCACAGATGATACAGTAAATTCAAACTACAGAGCTATTTGGAATGCTGCTATTTTGCTAAGTGGTATTCCTACTGCTAAGTACAGGAGAATACAGCAGTCACATGTACAACTAAAGCAATCCTGGAAATGATTTCCTGTAACTTATGCAAAAAGTCACTTAAGACCCTGATGCCATAAATCAAAATTGGCTGACATGTGTCTGGTTTCCCACAGACCAAATCCTCTGCTGCTGAGTGGACTCTGACTCATAGTGACTCTCACACTTGGAACCTAGTGACATTTCAGAAATGGGAGACAGAACTGACCAATAAATAAGAAAGTAGGCCTCACAATAACTAGACAAACTGGAGAGCAGAAAACTCAAACAACAGTAATACAAAATAACTTGATTTTTTTTCCTACTGTTAGATCATTCTTAAAAACAAAGTGACTAAAATTAATGTTGCTTTTTTCTTTTTTCCAGACTGCTTGGATGAATTTCTGTGACAACTTAAAAAGGGACTAAGCTAAAAATCTCATATTCCAAATTTAGTCAGCTACAAAGTTTCAAACCCCCCATGTAACCTCAAAAAAATTTAAATAAGATGATTTTTAACAGAAATACTGAAAATAAATCATCCTGAATACTTTTAGATTTTCCCCAGTGCACCACAAGTCACAACCAGAAACCCAAACAAAACAATCACGGACATGCTTGAGGTCTGCTGCTGAAACCTGGAGCAGCAGGACAAGGAGAGAGAAGGAAGCATACAGCCTGCCCTGGGCAGCACTGGTCTTCAGGAGGTCCTAGCCCATGCACATGAACATCTTGAGTCCCCAAAGCCAGCAGAGCATTAAAATAATGACATAAATAAAAATACATTCTAGTGAGAGGGAGCAGAGCCATTTACCACCACCCTGCTGAGGTACATTTGACCACTGAAGGCAGGAAAGCTATTAGCATCCTGAATTAATAGGCATATGGTTTTCAAACAAGATGTTTTCATGATGGACACAATGTGGACTCAGCAAAGTTTCTCCTTCAAGAAAAATATAGCTTCTATTTCAAAGAGCACTGATTAAGCTTAATACCATTAAGGAACTATCAAGGATTTGTGTTGCTGTTACTGCTTTAACTATCAGTTACTTTCTAAACCAAAAATTGTGGGTAGTTAACTTGACCAACAGTTGAGGTTTAGGAATGCAAGAGCATATTCAAGGTCCAAGATGCAGACAGGCCTCAAGGAGTTTGGAATCTTTTTAGATTGTCAGGTCGTAGCTTTTCTTCAGCATCACCATCGTTACTGTTATTTCTAACTTGTTTGAAATTTATCAATAAAAATTCACTCACTTCATCATATCCCCCATGCAAAGTACTGACTCAATACCACATGATTTTAAGAAGTCTCAGCTCAGGAAGCTTTATTATTGGCAAAGTAAATCAATTATAATCAAAAACCAAATTATACAAATCTACCTAAGGAAGATTTACTCTGCATCTCAATGTTAAGAAATCAAAAATCCTCACCACTGGACCAATAAACAACAATCTTATCAACTGAGAAAAGATTGAAGTTGTCAAAGACTTCATTTTTCTTGGCTCAACCATCAACACTCATGGAAACAGCAGTCAAGAAATCAAACAACATATTTATTGTATTAGGCAAATCTGCTGCATAAGACCTTTTTAAAGTGTTGAAAAACAAAGATTTCAGCTTGAGGACTAAGGTGCGCCTGACCCAAGCCATGGTATTTTCAATAACCTCATATGCATGCGATAGCTGGACAGTGAATAAGGAAGACTGTAGAAGAATTGATGCCTCTGAGTTAATGTGTTGGAGGAGAATATTGAAATTTCCATGGGCTTCCAAGATCCATTTTGGAAGAAGTGCAGCCAGAGTGCTCCTTGGAGGCCAAGATGGCCAAACTTCATCTCTCCCTAGGACATATTGTCAGGAGGGACCAGTCGCTGGAGAAGGATATCATGTCTGGTAAGCTGGAGGGTCAGAGAAAAAGAGGAAGACTCCCAACGAGATGGACTGGCCAAGTGGCAGCATCGATAGACTCAAGTGTGGCAACAGTAGTGAGGTTGGCCCAGCATCGCACAGTGTTTCATTCTGTTGTTTATAGGATGCTATGAGTTGGTATCAACTCGATGACCCCTCACAACAATAACCTAAGGAATAATTCTCAACTACTGTTATTTGCCTCTAGTACATCCAGCAGATATCTGTTTAAAAAGCCAACAATACTAATGCCCCCTTTGTAAATAATGGGTAAAAAATCTAATTGTGTTGAGTCAATTTCTATTAATACTTGAAAGTACTTTACTTAATATAAATTAAATAAAGTTGAAAAAACCACATACAATAAAATATTCTATAAAACAAAGCTAACTTTTAAAGGATTGCTCAAGTTACTTTGTAGTATTTACTGTTTTTTATATAAAATTATTTTTTTAAAGTACACATTTTCTGGATCACCCATGAAAGTTCACATCCAGATGTCTTTTCTATGAAAACCTTATTCTCTCTTCATTGTCAAAATGTTAGTTTTCATCCCTGGATGGGCTTTTCTTCCTTGGCAAAATTCTTTTTGTTACCCCACTGAAATACTTCTCACGAAAGGAATTATGTCCTTGATACGGCAGAATCTGGTCACTCAACAGGTGTGAATATTGGTCCGGGTTCTGGATGGTTGGAAAATACAGAAAATAAAGATGCTTATTTCCTTAGTTATCAGGCTTTTACTAGAAGCAAAACATCATTTCCTTGTGTACATTTCTAGTTTTTTATTACCTAAATCAGAAAGATATTACATTTTACATCAGTATCACGCTTGGGCATCCAAAGCATTCGCTTCACCTCATTTAATACTCATAAGCATTCTCTGCAATAGAGTGAACCAAACTCTTTTTGAGAAAACGGACCCAGAGAGTTCCAGTGAAGAGATCATTTCAGGTAACAGAGGGCATGCTAGTACCTCAGACCCCTCACTCAGCACAAACTCAAGTCACCTGTGACCACGAATAAGCCTAATCCAAGAAAGCGTCTACTCCAAAGGAAGGTGTAAAACAACATATTACTGCAGGTGGATGGCATCATACAGATGAACAAAATTGTTTGGGAATATATCCACATTCACACAATGAAGTAAACAATGCCTAGCAACTCTCCGTAACCACAATAGACAAAAATAGAAATTAAATAACTGATCTCCACAGTTTTAGACTTAAGAGACCAAGGCAGTCCTCATCTGGTAAATATGCAATCAATTACACATGGATTAACGTGAACATTGAACTAGGTAAGGAAAACCAATGAGAAAACATTACATCCAGTTTTTCATCCTGATTTCAGTAATAAAAGACTAGCCAGCTATGACTATCTGGTCTACATGAATCCTCTAAGTGTTTCTGTATTGTTTACTCATTCCTGTATGGAATGAATTACCTTCACTCTTTCACTCATACCTAATACTTTAAAAACCTGTTTGTTTGAAATAAAATTATGTTGGCTAATTTGTTTATTCACAAACTACTTTGCTACACAACCTGAAACACACACACACACAACCAAAAAAGTTTTAAAAATTTCTTCCCAGATTTCCTAGCTCATCAAAAATAAACAGATGGCTAAATAAATTTTATGGCACTACCAGTAGTGGTTGTGAATTGGGCTGCGAACCACAAGGTCAGCAATTCGAAACTACCAGCTGTTCTGCGGGAGAAAGATGAGGCTTCCTGCTCCCCTAAAGATTTACAGCCTCAGAAACCCTGTACAGGGTAGCTATGAGTCGGTTCTGACTCCACGGTATATAACCACCGCCATCACCAGTATATTGGAAGGATCTCTGGTAGCGAAGTGGTTATGAATCAGGCTGCTAACCTCAAGGTCAGCAGTTCAAAGCTACCAGCCATTCTGGGGGAGAAAGATGAGGCTTTCTGCTTCTGTAAAGATTTACAGCAAGGTCTCTATGAGTCTGAACCGACTCCACAGGACACTACCACCACCACCACTATATTGAAGTCGTGGTATGGCACTGCAGATTAGTGCTCTGGACTGAAAGGTCAGTTTGAACTGCACTGTCGGCAGTTCAAGCTCATCAGTTGCTCCTCAGAAACCCTATACGGGGTCGCTATAAGTCAGAAACGAGTCGATGGCACTTAGCAACAATTAAGTATACTGGAGTCCTGGTATGGTGCTGTAGGATAAGCACTGGACTGCTAATCACAGGTCAGTGGTTCTAACCCACCAGCTGTACTTTGGAATCCCTATACAAGGTCACTATGAGTATGAATGGACTCCATGGCACCTAATCATCATCATCAGTAGATTAAGGGTCCCTGGTGGCACAGTAAGGTAAGTACTGGACTGTATGCTAACCACTAGGTTGGTAGTTCAAACCCATGACTCAGCCAACAGTAGAAAGATGAGTCTTTTTGTTCCCATAAAGATTTACAGCCTCACCCCCCTCTAAGACTGAAACACAAAGGGAACACATGAGCAGGCATGTAAGCTTGCTGGTGCCCACGTTGGTCTACTGGTGAGTGGAAGAGGGGGAAGGCAGCAATGAAGAAATGGGCTGAGTTCAACCATGTTTCACAGACTCCTGCTGACCTGGAGAGGAGAGAGAAAAGAGGAAGGGATGGTTGGTCCAAAGTGTGGTGAGACCTGGGGACACCTGAGCCCATGGACAAGGATATAACCACAGAGGTGTAGAGCTGAAAGTGAAATATCCAGCTGAGATGAAATGAGAAGGGTCGCACAAGAACACCCAAAGTTTCAGATAGTACCCATTTGACATACCCTTGATGGCTTGATGATCAGAACTTGACTAGAAGAAGTTAAAAAAAAAAAAGAAAACAAATTATAATAAAGGAAATTAGGGTAAATTGGTACAATTTGATGAACTTGACCTATACTCATGGAGGTAGTAACTCTAAATACCAACAGAGAGGGAAGGAATCTTCACATCAAGTATCAATGCTATCCCCTCTGTACACAGGTAGATAGGGATGGGCAGCTTAGACATTGACTACCTAAAACGAGGGGGTGATAAGGCACGAAGTGACTGGCTTACAAGGTTTCCAGGAGGAGCTTAGTTTAAGAGTGTGTGGAGGAAGATAGAGTCCCCACAGATTAGTTTTCCTCTTATCTAGATGGGTCTGGTAAAAAGAGATGGGGATAAGATTCTTATGATTCAATAACGAGTAATTGTTATCATGACTAATCGTGACTGTCACAATTGTAAAGGTAGAAGTTCTGTAACAAAAACAGGGAAGTGGTTAATCTTACAGTCCAGAAACAAAGGACCCTAGGATCATCAAGGGAGAAGAGCACAAGCGGAATGCAAGACCGTATCCAGAGAAGCAGCGACACCAGAGATGGAGGCAGAGATGGGGACATGGAGAGAGGGAGAAGCTGAGGACTCTAAATTCATGGGAAGTGAGGGACTAAGAGATGGTGGCCAGGAGGCAGACTTGCAGACTGTGTCCTTTGGTGGTGTAAATTATTATATATGCCTGAGCATTAAAAAACAAAAAAAACTAAAGTGAATAGAGAGAAACACTGTTAACTGATGGTACATGGTAGAAATTATAATCATTGTAATGAAACAAGGTGTATGCTTTGTTGAATGTAAAACTGATGATCTGCCCTATAAACTTTTACTCAATCCACAATAAAAACCTTAAAAAAAAAAAAGATTTACAGCCTCAGAAACCCTACACAGGGCCACTATGAGTCAGAATCGACTTAAACACATTGCATATTACAATCCCAAATTTCTGCATGCGCAAAAAATCCAGCCAATGATTACTGCTTTCCAGCTGAATCTGATCCCTAGAACCTAAGTTTTATCTAGTCATCATGGTGGTGGTGGCTGTGCTGCTGAGTCAGTTCCAAAACACAGCCATCTTGTACAGGGGTTCTAAGGTTATAAATCTTCATGGAGAAGAAAGCCTCCTCTTTCTTCCCAAGGAGTAGCTGGTGAATTTGAACCGCTGACTTTGTGGTTAGCAACATAACAGGTAACCCACTATACCACCAGAACTCCTTCTAATTAGTCTATAGATACACAATTTAAAAATAACCAAATGAAGGGTAAGAAGTACTAGGTACATGCATTACTTATTATAAACTCACATATCCAGCAAGAACCAAGCATATGATTATTATTATCACTACCTTACAGATAAGAGATCACTAAAAAGTAAAGGCTCAAGACAACACAGATGTAAGTCATAACACAAGGATTTGAATTCAGGTCTATTTGACCTGAGAGGCTGAACTCTGAACTACAACATAAATCAGGCTTACTTCAGAAGAGCTAATTGCTTTTTCCCAGCTCAAGAGGTAAGAGAAGCTCTGGGAATAAGCAGGTAAAGGACTAAAGCTTGGATTGCAGGACTGTCTACTAAGAAAGGAACAGCAATCATACTTCTGTCTCCTAAGAGGATACATTTCAATGACACAACATTTTCATACAAGGAGAAATAAGGAGCAATGTTTGAGGGATAACAATTACCCTAGCAGTACAGCAGACTCTATGGGAGGTTCACATCTGAGATTGAACCAGGACAACAACAAAACAGAACATTTTAACTTCTATCAAAAGTCTGACTGAAACAGACATGCTGTCATTCATCCACTCCTCCAGGCATTTTCATGTACCAAGAAAAGATCATTAGAAAGTTTACCAACTTCCTGAATTGTATTAGCTTATTCCTGGCCCAAACGTTTTTACTTGGAGGGACAAAGATAAGGCTTTCCGCTCCCATAAAGATTTACAGTCTCTGAAACTCTATGCAGGGTGACTGTAAGTTGGAACCGACTCCACAGCACACCACCACCACCACATGTGAACAATCTCCAGATGATGTCTTCCTCTGTACTACTCCTATACTTACCCTTACAGTTCTCTGCATCACTCTCCATCATCATCACAATTAGAAACCTAGTTTAACACTTCTCCCTCTTCTCACATCTGATCAGTCAACAGGTCTTAAAAGATTTTACATCCTAATATCTTAAATGTTCTACTATTCTTCACCCATAATTCCAGTAATTTAGCTTGCAGGCCTTCCTCATCTCTCCTGTTTTGTCCCCTAAGTGGCTAATCATCCTGCCTTCAGTGATTCCCTTTCCAGTCTATTTTCCATATTGAGTCCAAACTCAACTTACTAAAATGTAAATCTAATGTACCAGTCACTTGGCTAAATAACAAATGAACAAACTTCCTTCAATTCTGAGTCTTTCTCTGATCCAATGACGTACAGTTTTCTGGATGATGTCTCCTCACTTCTGTCACCTGCACAAGAAGGATCAGAACACAGTTGGGCAATACAGTCCTTCCCAACCCCTGCTTCTTGTCCTGTATTCTCCCTGTGGCTCCTCTAAGCCATGCAATTTCACCCCCACCCTACTGCACTATGAATTACTTCCTAAATATTGGGGCTGGAGTACCGAGGATAATACAGTAGGATAGACGGGGTAACTCTAGTGCAGAATACTAGAAGGTAGAGTCATATCAGGAAAACTGAGCATGGGCTAGAAGACTGACTCAAAGCACCACGACTACTGTGCCTAACAGACGTCAGCTATCAAAGGAAGCCCAGTGGAAGACAGTCTCCTAGGCACAGTAGCCGTAGCGTTTTGGGTCAGTCATCGAGCCCATGCTCAGCTGTCCTGCCATGACTTTGCCTTCTAGCATTCTACACTAAAGTCACACATGGCCATCGAGTTGTTTCTGACTCACTGCAACCTTGTAAGGGCAGAGGAGACCTGCTCCCTATAGGGTTGCTGACAGCTTCATCTTACTCTTGTAGAACAGTGGACTGGTTGAAACTGCTGACCATGTGGTTAGCATCTTAGTGCTCATCTCACAGCATCAGTAGGGCTCCTTTCATGGAAGAGAGCTTTAATAAAACTCTTCGAAGGCAAGCTGATGATAAAGGACAGAGAATACAAAGAGCAGAGCCAGAAACTAGGAATGCAAAGGAGAAGCCTGGAAATTTTTTTCAGTATTGATTAAAATCTATGTTAACCAACAATTTTCAAGAAAACATGCACTACCTGTAACATTCTTCATCTAAACAGTTTGATGGTTCTTAGATGGAAGCAGAGAATACCAGAAAGATGCTTACTTGTGCTTTATTGACTATGCAATGGCTTTTCACTGTGTGGATCATAACAAACTATAAATAACATTGTGAAGAAAAGGTGTTCCAGAACACTGCAATGTGCTCACGAGGAGCCTGTACATAGACCAAGAGGCAGCTCGAACAGAACAAGGGGACACAGAATGGTTTAAAATGAGGAAAGGTATATGCCAGGCTTGCATCCTTTCACTATACTTAGTCAATGTGTACGTTGAGTAAATAATCTGGGAAACTGGATTATGTAAAGGAGAAGATGGCATCAGGATTGGAGCAAGACTCATTAATAAGATGACACAACCTTGTTTGCTGGGAGCAAAGAGTACTTTAAATACTTGCTGATGAAGATCAAAGACCTCTGCCTTCAGTATGGGTTGCACCTCAATGTAAAGAAAACAAAAATCCTGACAATTTGACTGACATATAACATCATGATAAATGAAAAAAAGATTGAAGTTGTCAAAAGACTTCAATTTTGTTTGGATCCACAATCATCACTCACACAAGTAGCAGTTAATATATCAAACGACATAATCATTAGGTAACTCTGCCGCAAAAGCCTTCTTGTTGTTATTATTAAGTGCTGTCGAGTCTATTCTGACCCATAGCGACTCTGCATAGGGTTTCCGAGGAGCAGTTGGTGAGCTTGAACTGCTGACCTTGCAGTTCAAATGGCTTTGCAGTCTGGTGCATTAACCCACAGTGCCACACCAGGAGTCCTTGAACTGCAAGGCTGGTGGTTCAAGCTCACCAGTCACTCCTTGGAAACCCTATACAGGGTCGCTAAGGGTCAGAACCAGCTCCACAGCACTTACCTCTTAAAAGGTGTTAAAGAGTAAAGACATCAGTTGGAGGACTATGGTGAGCTTGACCCAAGTGGTATTTTCAGTCACCTCATATGCATGTGAAAGTTGAACAATGAATAAGGAAGACTACAGAAGAATCAATGCATTTGAATTACAATGTTAATGAATAACACTGAAATTACCATGGTTCTCAGGACAGACAAACCAACTAGTCTGTCTTAGAAGTAATCCGGCACTTGTTCCTTGGATCTGTGAGAAGAGATCAGTCCCTGGAGAAGGAAATCAGGATTGGAGGGTCAGTGAAAAAGAGGGAGACCCCCAACAAGATGGACTGACACAGTGGCAGCAACTATGGGCTCAAGCAGAACAACAATTATGAAGAAGGTGCAGTCCCAGGCAGTGTTTGGTCTGTTGTGCCTGGGGTCACTGTGAGTGGGAACTGAATTGAGGGCACTTAAAAACAACAGGTATGTCATTTCCACTAAACACCTAGTTTATTAATGAAAGGTTTATTTTGTTTTCACTTTGTTCTGAGGGAATCTTGGAATCTAAACTACTCAAATGAAGGATGCTAAAGATAGATAGATAGATAGTGCATGTTTTCTTGAAAATTGTTAGTTAACTTAGATTTTAATCATTCCTAGTTTCTGACTGTCTCCTCTTTGCATTCTGTTCTTTATTATCAGCTTGCCCTTATGATATCCTTCAAGTCAAAAGCAAGCTGTTTTATTAAGCTCACTATCAAGTCCATGAAGGAGCCCTAGTGGTGCTGTGGGATAAGCACTGCACTGCTAACCACAAGGTCAACAGTTCAAACCCATCAACTGGTCCACAGGAGAAAGTTGAGACTGTCTGCTCCCTTAAAATTTAGTCTCGGAAACTGTAAGGAGCAGCTCTACTCCACGCTAGGCTGCAATAAGTTGGAATCCACTTGATGGCAAAGCTTTGGGTATTCTTGGTACTGTCCATGAAGGAAGCCCATCTTCCACTATGTTTCCCTCCAATAGCTGAGGTCTGCTAGGCAAACTAGCAACGGAGACTTGTGTCAATCTTGCAGCCCATGCTCAGCTGTCCTGACATGACTCTTCCTTCTAATACTGGAAACAGGTGGGAAAGACCATTAACCTTAGAAATGCAACCTCTGGATAGGAAAATCTCTTATTTTAACTCCCAAGTGGTAAAGGAGAATCAGTATGAAGACTGGGTTTGGATTCTGTGCTGGAATGCCTACTGCTACAAGACTGCTTTCAACCTGTGAAATACAACCTTCATAACAGAAATCCCTGCAGATCCCTAAAGCTCCAAATTCTTTATGCAGTCATTCTATCATGCAGTAGCCTAAGTCCGGATTCAGGATATGCGAGAGGCTTCAGGGACTTTGGTCACCATTTTCACTTATGTTGAAAACACAGGTTCAAAAATGCCCCACATGATTCAGTATGTCTATTGTCATTGTTGTTCAGTGCTATCAAGTCAGTTCCGACCCACAGTGACCCTGTATAGAGTTGCTGAGGAATGGCTGGTGAGCTTGAACCACCAACCTTGCAGTTCAAACTGACTTTGCAGGCCAGTGCATGAATCCACACTGCCACACCAGGACCCCCAAATCCATGTGAAATATATTATACTGTTTTTAGCACTCAGAATTTATGCTGCCTCAACACTAAGCAGATGGCAAACCCAAGTCTGGTATTCTCTTTTCCCTTCTTCCTCTCTTGCATCCTATATATAGTATGGTTTATCAGGGTTACCACTTGAGATGATGACATTCAACTTAACATATTGTTTGTTCACCACCATTACGCGTCTCTTCTCTATTCACATCCCCTGCCCATCTCAACTAAGAATATCTTCAGACATTTTTTCCCTTCAATTCAGTTTCTCAAAGGCCAAAGTGTACTTAAGAGTATCTTCAAGCTACACAAACTTCTATTTCCCTTATTAGCTCCAGTTTGGCCTGATGTTTGAATATGATTTCCCTAATATTTCCAAATCTGTCTACCATTATGTCATGCTAACACCGATGTATGTTGTTGTTGTTAAGTGTCGTTGAGTCAATTCTGACCCATAGTGACCCTGTATAGGGTTTCCAAGGAGCAGCTGGTGAGGTTGAACCACCGACCTCGCAGTTCAAACAGTTTTGCAGTCTGGCTCGTTAACCTAGAGCGCCACACCAGGACTCCTACATCAGTAAAAAACCTGAGATTTACCAATTTTTAGTGAACAAGAAACACTTGATGAAAAAAAACAAAAGCTGCAAAATGCCAAGAAATAGAATTGGTAATGAAATATTCAACTACCCTTGCAAAATTTTATAACTACTGTTTAAATATGGGACCTAGTTATATAAGGGTACTTCATAAAGTTCACAGAAAAATTCCATCATTTTTTAATTCCATTTTTTCATGAACTTTGTGAAGGCCCCAAGATGTGAATAAAATATTATCTGAGACAGTTGATTGCATTGCCTATTGTTTATCATAATTTTATATTTATTGATTTACGCCCTCAGAAACCCTGTACAGGGTTGCTATGGGTCGGAACCAACTCGACAGCACATAACAACAACAACGTATTTATTGAATGAATGCCTGATGTGGTGCTGTAAGATCAGCACTGGATGGCAAACCACAAGGTTGACAGTTCAAACCTACCAGCTGCTCCTCCTCAGAAACCCTACACAGGATTGCTATGAATCGAAACCAACTCGACGGCACTTAACAACAAACAATTATGCTGACTCCATGGAATCTCCGGATGGTGCAAATAGTTAAAGTACTCAGCCACTAACTAAAGTGTTGGCAGTTCGAATACACCCAGAGGTGCCTCGGGAGAAAAATCTATAAATCTACTTCTGAAAAAAATCATAGCCATGAACGAGATTTCTGTAAAAAAAAAAAAAAATTCTGGATCACAAATGGCTACATAATGGAAATACACAGTTTTCAGACCTATCACTTAACCTTTTAAGACAATCAATAATTAAAAATATTATAAGAAATAGGAATCCTTGGGTGGCATAGTTTATGCTCAGCTAGTAACTGAAGTGCACCCAGGGGAGACTTGGAGAGTCTGGTCATCTACTTCCCAATGATCAGACACTGAAAACCATGTGAAGCCAACACAATACAAGCCCACTGTGCAGTGGAGTTGACTCCAACTCACAGCAACCCCATGTGGTACACAGTAGAATTGCACCCACAGGATTTTCAGGGCTGTGACCTTTCAGAAGCAGGGTTCCAGGCTTTTCTTCCAAGGCATCTCTGGGAGAGCTGGAACTGCCAGCCCTATGTTTAGTAGCTGAGTGTTTAACTGTGTGCGCTGCCCAGGGACTGCAGAGTCAATGCAAGGGCTCAATAAATATGTACCTTTTCTTATAAGAAATATGCAAGCTCTGATTGAAAAAAAGGAACTAGTATACAGTTAATATCAACTATGCTAAGTTCTTTACATAAGTCAGTTATTTAATTTTCTGCATCCTTTTCACAGCAGACTAGTATGTACTTTGAAGATAAGAAAACCGCAGCTTGAAAGAGTTTAAATAATCGGCAAGTTAACACATCTAGTAACAGTGTCAGAACTGTAACATCATTTCAGACTTCAAAGCTCACGCTTTTGCCATCACATTCTTTTTTGAGTAGAAAAACAACCACTAAAGAGTTAATTTCCCACATGGTAGATTAGTGGGTCTTTCAAAATGGAGTTTGACATTTAGAAGACATTCCTCCCTGAACAGCAACATTATGGTAGCACATATTTCAGATCTAAACTTTCAGACAGAACCCTGTTAACCACTGTCCCACCCAACCAATTTCCTGTCCTATCAGTACTGCTAATTCTAAACATAAACCACTCTAGGAATCTTAACACTCTTGCCAAAGAAACCAAAGCAAGCCTTACAAGTAATACTGTAACTTTTATGTGTACACTGCTCTCTGCTGGTCAGAGCAGATAAATCCTTTACAGCATTTCCTGATGCAGATTAAAATTGTGTAAAGCAAAAAAATTTGGACATATTGTCCAGAGAAAACAGTCGCTGGAGAAGGATGTCATGCTGGGTAAGGTGGAGGGTCAGAGAAAAAAAGGAAGGCCCCTAACGAGATGGATTGGCCAGGTGGCATCATTGATGGACTCAAGTGTGGCAGCGGTAGTGAGGTTGGCCCAGGGTTGGACATTGTTTCATTCTGCTGTGCATGGGGTCGCTATGAGTCGGTTCCGACTCGATGGCACCTGACAAGAACAACAACAACAAAGCAAAAAAAGACCTTGTGAGGTTGGCCCAGGTTCAGGCAGTGTTTCATTCTGTTGTGCATAGGGTCGCTATGAGTCAGTACTGACTCGGCACCCAACAACAACAATAAAGCAAAACCAAGCACATGACATTCAAGAGTACTTTTCTCCTAGCTGTTTGTAAACCCATATTGTCACACAGCCCCAACATGACCTTGCCTTCCTTCAGGGAGAATTACTTATTCATACCATTTCTTTTTTTCAAGAATAATGTGGAAATACACAATGCATATGAACCTTGGTGATTCAAAGATGTATACTTGTCATCTGTGTCCAACCTCTCATTGCAAAATATTATTTGGAATAAGAAGTATATAAACTGGACCTTATTCAAGTTAATCCTTTAACTACATTCACCACTAACTATTCATCAACAATAGAGTATTAAAAATAGATACTGTATAATTGAATAACAACTTTTCATCTGAAAAAGAACAAAGTAATAAATAAAATGACATTCTGTAGTAACATTTGAAACTGACAGCTGCAATGAAACTACTTGACATTTTGGTTATTATGAGAACATATATACAACTGTTTCTCAAACAGAGCATCATCAACTGCTCAGTCTTGACGGGAACTAAAGATTCTAGATTAAGAGCTCCACTTAAGGCAAAACTAGCCTTTTCTAATTACGGACTTCCAAGAAATTTGTCATTCTCTTCATCTCCTACTCCATACACAACTGATGGAGAGGGAATCAGGATTTTCTAATATAGTGATTCCACTGCTTTTTTAAATTTGATTCTCGCTAAAAAGGTGTAGGCTTCATGGGATTATAGTATGTTTGCACTACTGGTCTTGAAGGGTGCCACTGCAGAAATGGTGAAATTCAGTGTCTTTTCAAACAAAATGTTTGACTAAGCATAACAACCTGACTCTACTCTTTCCTTAAAAGGATGATTTAAATACTACTGGATGCAGTTGCTTTTAAATTAGAGGGGACCAAAATAATCACTGATCAGTTGTTATTCATGCCATAAATATTTATTGAGTGGTGAGCAAAGCAGTCAAGAGTTATAAATTCATAGTTTATCCACACTCAACAGTACATACCCTGGGAAAAGGGCACCATAAGAATCTAAGAAGGGTACCTATTCAGGTGGGGTACTGATCAAAAGAAGTGACTATGTGAGACCTAAAGAACGAATTAAGCATACCGGCACAATGAGGGGGGAAGAAAGTATTCTAGTCAGAGGAAACACAAGAAGACTCTGATATTGGAAAGCGTTAAGTACATTCGGGGTCCTGAAAGTAAGCCAGTGGGCTACGGCTTGGCAAGCAAAAAGGAAGGTGGCACACAATGAAACTGGACACAGGGTGGGACAAGATCAGGCTGGTCCTTAGAGATCAGGTGTAGACTATTCCAAATTCCACAGAAAGTCATTGATGGGGTTTAAAGAGGGGAGCTGCATTATTTCATTATCATTTAGATTTTGAAAGATACACTGGTAACCCTCAGAAACAGAACGACAAGAACAATTGTCAAAGCAGGGAACCCAGCTGTGAGACTTCTGTCGCAGCCTAAGAAGCAGCTCTGCACAGTGGCACTTTCTGTGGAGGCATAATAAACGCTTTCAAGAGAATTCCCACACACTCAGTCATGCCAAGCAGGCTTCCGAGAGTCATACTTAATTCCTGTCTTCTTCATGCCAGTCATGCTATCATCTGCTATCCATTGCCACTGAGTTGATTCTGGTTTATAGTGACCCTACAGGACGAGGTAGCATTGCTCCAGAGGGTTTCCAAGGCTGTGATCTTTACATGAACAGACAGTCTTATCTTTCTCCCAAATCAGCCCTCCCATATCTACCTTCCCATAACACTCTTGATTCTACCACCTCCTCTACAGTCTCCAATTCTATCTTAAATAACTTACGGCCCCCAACATCTTTGCCTGACCATGCCAGCAGCCTCTTCACTGGAGTCACTGATATCTTTCCATACCTCAAACCTGCCAGCACATGCAATCCAGAGGAACCTTCAGAAAGCATAAACTTCTGTCACTCTCCTCATGGGAGTACCATGAAACTCTTTGGTAGATAAGGACCATAAATACCTCCAGTGTATCTTCGGAGTCCTGGTGTGCGCTAGACTGCAAAGTTGGTCTGAACTGCATGGTCGGTGGTTCAAGCTCACCACCTGCTCCTCGGAAACGCT
Organism: Chrysochloris asiatica; assembly: GCF_000296735.1. Lineage (NCBI taxonomy): Eukaryota > Metazoa > Chordata > Mammalia > Afrosoricida > Chrysochloridae > Chrysochloris > Chrysochloris asiatica. The sequence continues at coordinate 30,073,080 of NW_006408531.1, forward strand.
AGGGTCACTATGGGTTGGGAACCAACTAGACAGCACTTAAGAACAACAACAGTGTATCTTCAGTCACTGCTCCATAAATACTAAGAATTCCAGTTATGCTGAAATATCTAGGGTTCCCTGAATGTATCACAGCCTTTCCAAGCTTCTGAACCGATTCACCCACTTCTGTCACCACAAGTATTATAGCCACAGGCCACTGCTCTCTCACATTCATCATTCACGGCAGTAACAACTCATTATGTTGGAATATTGTATGACCCTTTCTCCCACTAAACAAATTCTCTAAGGATAAAGAACTGTATTAGCCTAAAGAACCCCAACACATGACACAAGTGATCCCACAAATACATAAATGAAGAAAGCCATGGTTTTCTCCTGAGAGAATATGTAAAGAAAATGTATAAAACTATAAAAGTACATAAACATAAAAACAGTTAGACATGCAGCATTTCTTCTCATTTCTCAAAGCAGGTTTTTCCAAATGTCACCTGTCCTCAAATCCTTACTTGACCCTCAATTAGATGGACTGACACAGTGGCAGCAGCAACAGGCTCAAAGTTAACACCAAGTGTGAGGCTCGTGCAGGACTGGAGAGTGTTTCGTTCTGTTGTGCACAGGGTTGCTATGAGTTGGAACCAACTCACGGCACCCAACCACAACAATAAGTCCTTACATTAATATCTGTTTATTTACTCTCAGCAAAAATGCATCATTCTTTACAGAGTAAACAGTAGTCATGAGGAACAAACTTCCTCCCAGCCTCATTTCGCATACCTTTCTACTACCCACATTATGTGCAGAGCCAAAAATTTCACTTATATTCTCGCTTTGTTGTTGTTGTTAAGTGCTGCTGAGGCGGTTCTGACCCACAGCAACCCTGTAGAGGGTTTGTGAGGAGCAGCTGATGAGCTTGAACCTTGCAGTCCAATGCCTTAACCCGCAGCACCACACCAAAAATGTTATAGAATCAAATTGTCAAATTACTGTCCTTTGCTAAGAAATCTTACCTAAAAAGATTTCACTTTGGAGACAAAGCTGTCGGACACAGTAGAAGAACAAATGGCTTCTATTTTGATCACTGGTCAGGTTTAAAATATCTTTTTACACAGACATGTCCTGCTAATGACATAATTTATTTTACCTTCATCATATTAACGTAAAGTCATTTATATTCTCAAGATGACAGCAGTTTATAAAGGCAATAGCAGTTTCACTGAAAACACTTGAATACAAATGCCTTCTGAGGCTTATTCCATAAGAAGTGAAAACCAACGATGCTGTCATCAGCAAGAAAGCCATCAATCTGGCTCTATTCATTCAATTTTCTCAGGATGGGCTTTTGGATCATAAAACAGACTGAAGTCCTGCTATACATTCATCAATAAGGCGAGAGAAAGACACAGAGACGGCAGAGAAAAACAGTGGGTAGACTTTCTTTCTAGTTATTAGCAGAGAATGATAAGAAATGTAAATGACAGCACTGAATATAATGGGCCTCAGTTCAGCTTCAGGGTAATTACCCATGTCCGGCTTTTGTTTAAAAGTCGTGTTCCCCTTATCAAAGCTTCCCACTGTTCTACATCTGGTACTGGACAGTAGCTACAGAAACCACTTGTGCTAATGTTATCCAACTACAAACAGCACTAGGCCATTTCCAAACCAAGGATAAGCAGGTCAAAACTCTGGCATCCAATACTAAGAGAAACCCGTAACAGTCTTAATAAAAACAAGGTACGGTTGAGAATCTTCAACCTTAAGGTAGGTATTTGCATATAATCAGTGCTTTAAAAAACACATCATTATGCTGTAAGATATTAAATTATCTTTTTAAGTGCCGTCAATTCCGATTCATAACGACCCTGTACAGGATTTCTGAGGAGTGGCTGGTGGGTGTAAACTGCCCACCTTGCAGTTCCCAGTCCAGTGCTGATCCTACAGTGCCACACCAGGAGTATTACACAAGCACTCACATACATACACTCCTGCTTTAATCTGGGCACTTATTTATCACTTTTTGTTGTCAGTGTCAAATGCCATCAAGTCAGTTCTGACTCACAGCAATGCTATATAGGGTTTCCAAAGCCAGTGGGTTTGAACCTCCGACCTTGTGAGTAGCAATCTAGTGCTGATCCTACATCACCCCATCAGGACTCCATTACCTGAGTGACTTTAAATATTCACAATACATTAAAAGGAAATCTAGTAAAAATGTATATATGTTATTGTTATTGTTGTCAACTGCTATTGAGTCGGTTCTGACTCATAGCAACCCTGTATAGAGTTTCTAAGGTGCAGCTAGTGAGCTTGAACCATCAGCCTTGCTATTCCAATCAACACTGCAGTTTAGTGCTTATCCTCCAATGCCACTAATGCAAAAATCAAAAAAGACAATACTATTTTGCTTTAGAGATGAATTCAGTCATGATAATACTGCCAAATAAAGAAGCAAGAAAATGACTATCATACTAATCAAAACAGTAATTACACCTTTATATGATAGGAAATAGCCACAAAGTGGAGGTTCGAGGATGCTCTGCATTTTGACATAGGTAGCAATTACAGATGTTCACTCTATGTAATTATTCAATAAATTGTATATTTACATTTGGGGGGAAGGAAACATGTTACGATAACAGCATTAGGATCTTAGTAGGTTATGGAGTAGGAGGAGGATACAAAGTCTGAATTTGAAAAACACAAGAGAGAAAATTCTATGTTACTATGGTAATATATGCTACTGTATGCTATATCCAAAACCCAGTAATCAAGTCAGTATGAACTCTTAATGACCTTGTATAGTTTCCAAGGCTGTAAAATTTTATGGAAACAGAAAGCCTCATCTTTCTCTCCAGGAGAAGGTGTTAGTTTTGAACTGCTGACCTTGTGGTTGGCAGTCCAGTGCTTACTCTACAATGTTGCCAGGGTTCCTGTATATCACATACACACACACACATATATACATATATATATTTCCTTTTTTTTTTTTTTAACTACTCACTACTTACCACTGGACCAGTAATTATCATCATGATAAATGGAGAAAAGATTAGCGTTGTCAAAGACTTCATTTTGCTTGGATCCACCATCTACACTCATGGACACAGCAGTCAAGAAATCAAATGACATATTGCATGACGCAAATCTGCTACACAACACCTCTTTAGTGTCGAAGAGCAAAAACGTCAGTTTGAGGACTAAGGTGCACCTGACTAAAGCCATGGTATTTTCAATAGCCTCATATGCATGCGAAAGCTGGACAAGGAATGAGGAAGACCATAAGAGAACTGATACATTTAAGTTATGGTGTGAAAGAAAAATACTAAAAGTACTATGGACTTTCAGAAGAACAAACAAATCTGTGTTGAAAGAAATACAGCCAGAATGCTCCTTAGAAGCCAGAATGGCAAGACTTCATCTCTCCACTATCAGGAGGGGCCAGTCCTCCTGATATCATGCTCGCTAAGGTGGCGAGTCGATGAAAAAGAGGAAGTCACCCAACGAGATCTGGCCCAGTGAAAGCAGCAAAGGGCTCAAGCATAACAACAACTGTGAGTACGGCACAGGACAGGGCAGTGTTTTCTTCTGTTGTACATGGGGCTGCTCTGAGTCAGAACCAACTCAACGGCAACTAAAAACAACAACAATCAAATATTTGGAATCTACAGCAACAATCATTCCCACCCCCTCCACACGCAGAGTAGACAGGGATGGGCAACTTGGACATTGGCTACCCAAAATATGGGGTTGGGGGCTACAAAGGCAAGAAGTGACTGGCTTACAAGCTTTCAAGAGGGAACCTAGACCCAGAGGGCCTGGAGGAAGGTAGAATCTCCAGTGAGTAGTATTCAATCTGACTAGGCGGAGCTGATGCAATGAAATGCAGACGGGTCTCTTGTGATACAATGGTGAATGATTGTTATCAGGACTGACTGTGAGGGTTGGATGTGTAAAGGTGGAGGTTTTATAGCAAGGAGGGGAATGATTGACTTGTCGGTCTGGGAGCGGAGGGCCCGAGGACCATCAAGGGAGAAGAGCAGAGAGCAGGACCCTACCCAGAGAAGCAGTGATGCCTGAAATGGAGCCAGAGATGATGACGTGGAGCGATGGAGCAGCTGGTGACTTTAGATCCAGAGAGGGAGAGCGACCGTGTGCTGAAGATCTGGGGGGCATGGGGGAAGGATTGCATGGAGGGGATTGTAACCATGGCAATGAGACGATATACGACAGAATAAATGTAAAACTAATGTTCTCCCATGTAAACTATCACATAATTCACAATAAATCATTTTTTTTAAAAAAATTTGGAATCCCAGTACAGTGTTGTAGAATAATCACTGGGCTACTAACCATAAGGTCAGTAGTTCAAAACTACACCCCACCAGTTGGAAAACTCTATATAGGGTCTCTATGAGTCCAAATCAACTCAACACCACTTCACAACAAAAACATATATGTTAATATGTTAATAACAAGATAATGAATAAAGAGAAACACTAAAAAAGACAAAACTGAAGAAATTACAAAAGAATTACAAAAGTACCTCTACAAGATTACGCTGACTCTAAATATTAACTTTTTTGCCTACACCAGTCTTAAGACTCCTTGGGCCATACTTTGTATATCTGGAACTGAGTTCTGCCCATAGTACAGATGGTTTTACTATCACAGCTTAAAGATGAAAGCTTTAGTAAGAAGCATAAAGGCAGATACTTTCTCTGTCTTCAGAAACTGCTTGTTTTTGCAAATAAAATAATCATACCCATAGAGCACCAAATAAGACCAAATCTTAAATGATTGCTTTCTCAGGCCAGGGGCAAAGTCAACTTTTGCTTTTTCTTGGTTTAATAGAAGCAGTAATTTAGATCTAGTTATGATAGCATTAACTTAACAAAAAATCTAGTTTGTCTGGCAAATCAATTACTTGCAGAAATATAAAAATCAAATGACGCTCAAAGATTGAAATTTCAGAAAAAGTGACATTAAAGGCAAAACAATTCATTCAGTAAGGTGCAACCACTGGTCTTTCCTTATGCAGAGAAAAGAAGAATGAAGAAAACTGAGGATGCATGGAAACAATGAGCCCAATGGATTAACAGAACAGGTGAGCATCAGTCTCCCCAACTCTGAGACCAGAAATTCAACTAGAAGATACTCGGACCCACTACCAAGTGTTCTGAAAAGGATGACATTACGAGATCCTGGGAGAAAATGTGAAGCAAAACGCAAAATTAAAAAAAAAAAAAAAAGACCAGGCTTGCTGGTCAGAAAGAGACTGGAAGAATCTGAGACTACGGCCCTGGGTCACTCCCTTCAGATCTGTAAATGGAGCGCACCCTCACGGCTCAATTTTCAGCCAAGCTGATACTGACAGGCACACAGGGGGACAGCACTAGCCAGGCATGGCACACCATGGAATGATCAACAACTCAAGATCAAATGGGCAGCCATGACCTCAGGACAAAACTCAGAAGGATTGGGAGAGGCAGCGGAGGGAGGGAAACAATTACATGGAGAAGAGAGATAAGGTTGTTACATTGAAGGGATTACAATCATTGAGATGAAACAAAAGGACAGGATTTGATGAATGTAAAACTGATGATTTGCTCTGTAAACCTTCACTCAATTCACAAAAAGTTCAAAAATAAAACAATAACAACAACAAAAAATTCATAACTAGACTACATGAACCTTTGCATTACTTAATATGGCCTTTCTAGCCATATTCTTTATAACTCCCACCAAATAAATAAGATTATGCAAATGTGGCCCACCAAGGGGATTGGTTAGCTTGCTGATAATGTAAAGAAGGTACATGTTGGAACCCAAGTGTGGTGGGTCCATGAACATCGCGGATCTATAACTCTAACATAAGAATTGGTCATTTTTCCCATCCTTCTAAGTTTAAAATGAGTTACCTCAGAAAAAGGGAGAATTCATTACCATCAAGAAAGAAAAAAGCCAAAAGTGGAGCACATCCTTTGAACCCTGAATCTCTACACACTGGACCTTCTTGACCCAGAATCTGAGAAAGCCATGGCACCAGAGAAACAGGAGCAGCAAGAGCAGGAGGCTGCACTGTGTGTTCCCTAGCCCCTACCAGAGCAAGTTGCCTATCTTTAGGCAGGAGGCTTGCTTGCAGAGTGGAGAGACACCCAGGCAACTGTCTGGGGCTCTAAATTTGCTAATTCCCAAATCTAGAGCTTAGTGCCTTTGCGCTGAATCAACTGGTGGAGCAGAGCGCCTTTTGGCATTTATCAGCAACTTTGTAACATGTCTGAGGTTCCAAGGAATAGAAGCTGAAAAGAGACAAGGACCTTCCCCAGAGTAGATAGAAAAGAGAGAAGGTCTTCACCTAAAAGACCTTGAATTTGGGCTTCTATCTAACCACACTGTAAGAAATGAAGTTTCTGTTCATTAAAAGCACCCTCTTGTGATATTCATGTTATAGTAGCATTAGATTACTAAAACATAAAGCAATCTGGGTACAGAACCTAGATTGGTGATGACATCTACCGCAGTCTTTTACTGTTATCTCACACAATCCCAATTCAAGAGTCGTTTTAGCAACGCTGTTTATGCCGTCTATCCAAAGCATTCAACTTTTTGATTGCTTCGTTTTCACAGAAATGACAACTTATTTTCACACTCACATTTTTCTAGTTTAACAAGGATTTAATCAGATTACAGAATTACTATAACATACAAGGGGAAGTCCAAGAGCTGAACAGAAA
>NW_006408531.1:30081446-30089951 GCF_000296735.1 Chrysochloris asiatica
TCATACTTTGGACATATTGTCAGGAGGGACCAGTCACTGGAGAAGGATATCATGTCTGGTAAGGTGGAGGGTCAAAGAAAAAGAGGAAGACTCCCAACGAGATGGATTGGCCAAGTCGCAGCATGGCAACAGTGGTGAGGTTGGCCCAGGATTGGGCAGTGTTTCATTCTGCTGTATAGAAAGTCGCTACGGGTCGGTACTGACTCGATAGCACCTAACAACAACAACAACAACAACAAGGGGGATTGAAAAGTTTGTGGAAAAATGGAAATCAAAGATAACAGAATTTTTTCACAAATTATCTGAAACCCCTCATATACATATGGAAGATACAGTTTTGTCAACAAACAGAACTGACTCTTGGTAAACAGTTCAGCTGGTTGCTGCAGAGTGTATAGATGGAGCAGAGGGCAAGCAACTAAACAGCTGAAAGCATTCAGCAAATTATCAACATTAGGCAATGTGTTTTAGAGCAGGAAAGGGCAGAATTTGTTAAGAACTGAGTGTGAAATGGAGGTCAGTTAGAGGGCCTCTAGTCTACAGTCTTATAAATGTTGGTCATTCAAAATGCTGCAATTTGGAAATCCCTTTTGCTGAATTTCTGAATCTGCATAATATTTTAAATATTCAATGCTATGTTATCATCCTTGAGCAAGAACTCCGTTTCCAACACTAATTTTATTTAGTGACATGTCTGGTAAAAAATGTGAGCAGCAAAGTCCAGCAATACCATTTGAACACAAACAAGATGCTGTTATAAAGCAAAGTGACTGATTAATACGAGTAATATGTATCTTTAAAGGTAAATCTAAAGAAAAAAGCTTCGAGAAAATGGTGAAAAATTATGCTACAAATAAAACGAGTACAAAGAGAACTCCCCAAGGATAGCTGTTGTTTGAACATAAATTTCTAGTCTTTTTTGTTTAAAAAAAAAAAGTACACATACTCTCATTTGTGTTAATCACAGACCTATACATGTGTGTGTACATTATATGCAAACATATAGACACACAGATATATACAGACAGATAGATAGATGGATAGAATGTTGCTGCTGCTGAATGAGGTAGACTCAGTTCTGATTCATAGCGACTTTGTATAAGGATTCCAAGGCTGTAAATCTTTATGGGAGCAAAGAAGACTCATCTTTCTCCTGGGGAACAGCTGGTGGATTCGAACTGCTGACCTTGTGGTTAGCAGCCCAATGCATAATGCACCACACTACCAAGACTCCTTATACATATACATATTCCTATACCTATACATAAGGAGCTCTGGTAGCGTAGTGGTTACGAATCAGGCTGCGGGCTTCAAGGTCAGCAGTTCGAAACTACCAGCAGTTCCATGGGAGAAAGATGAGGCTTTCTGCTCCCATAAAGATTTATAGCCTCGGAAACCCCTGCACAGGGTTGCTATGAGTTGGAACCAACTCCACGGCACATAACAACAACAACAACATACCTATATATATGCATATTGTTGTTGTTAAGCTCCATCGAGACCATTTGACCCACAGTAGCCTTGCATAGGGTTTCCGAGTTGTTGTTAAGTAGTGTCAAGTCGGTTCCGGTCACAGCAACCCTATATAGGGTTTCCAAGGAACAGCTAGTGAGTTTGAACCGCTAACCTTGCAATTTAAATGACCTTGCAGTCCAGTGCTTATCCTACAGCGCCACACCAGGACTCCATATATATTTGTATATATACATAAAATTGTTGTTGTTAAGTGCTGTTGAGTCAGTTCAAATTCACAGTGACCTTGTATAGGGTTTCCGAGGAGCGACTGGTGAGCATGAACCACCTACCTTGTCGTTCAAACCACACTTGTAGTCCAGCACATTAACAGGCAGCACCACACCAGGACTCCATACATATAACAGAACCAATTACTTACTCATGCACAGCTTACTTTTCTGACCTGTTCTGATATTAGAGACTGATTACTGAAAAAAGCTTACGTCATCCTGAGACATCTGAACCATAATCAGTAATAACAATGAGTCACTAATGGTTTTTGCATAGAAAGGGATACAATTTAGTGTTTTAGAAACACTTGTTTTCAAAGGCAGTCCTGGGATTACAAAAGAGCTCCCCTCCTAAATCTTCAAGTCTAAATTTGTACGTAAGTTAGAAGTCAAATACCATTCATAACTGAACATCAGTTAGTCAAATTTTTGTCTTATTATATAGTACACCTGTTGATGCATTAAAAAAAATTAAAGAAAAACTTCCAGATACATTCAAACATCTTTAATCTAATCATACAGTAATAACGTTTTGATGCACGTGGCAAAGTAGCATCTATCTGTTATGAGTCTTATATATATCCTGAATTTTTAATAAACGCAGCTTTATGGGGGTTATTAACTACGGGTTGTACAGACGTCAGACAGTCATAATCTGGGGACTGCCTGTCAGTAAGAACTGCTGGGGGAGGGCGGAGTGCCGTGGAGTCGGTTCCGACTCATAGCGACCCTATACAGGGGTTCCAAGGCTATAAATCTTTACGGGAGCAGAAAGCCTCATCTTTCTCCCGTGGAACAAGCTGGTAGTTTCAAACTGTAAAGATCTGCAGCCTAGGAAACCCTGTGCAGGGTCACTATGGGTTGGAAACAACTCAACAACGCACTGTAGCAGCAGCAGCCTTTTTCCCAACTGAATTAACAGCACGGATGCCAACTAAAGTTTGAAAAGTTCAGATTAGCTTTTATTTCTATTCTTCTACTCACCTTCTATATCCTACTTGTATTCTTTATCCCAAACACCACAAACCTCTCTGACGTCTGTCTCTTTCTGAATTCATCCATATATTTTTTTAAAACCAAAGGTTAATAATTCCAGACCTCATTACAGGAAAACTATGTAGAGAAAACAGACTTCTGACTCTTCCAGAATATATCCTAAAAATATTAGGATAATTACCTCAAATGTCTTCACTTTCTCCATTGTTATCAAGCGCCTTGATGTGTGACTGGAAAGCTTCTGCTCACAGTTGCTAATGAGCTGCAGGCAAGGGTGCCAGGGTATCATCTCTTCAGTGTATCTGATGAGAGAACAGCTGACTGTTATGAACAATCACATGTTCAGTCACATGTGCACCCCAAACAGAACTATCCTGGGGTTACCCAGTGTGGTATGTAACAAGAGCCTCTTCCTACACACTGCATGATTGTATTTCTATATGCTAGCTGTCCACATAATCCATAAGTGATCTACCTGTACTTTCAATAGTAAAACACTTTATTACTACCTGTATTCAAACAGTAATCGTTTACTGGTTTTACACAGAGAATATCCTTCACTGAAGAATGCCAAGGATTTAAACTATTAAAAAAAAAAGAGGATGACTCTACCTTAAAAGACCTCACGGAAACATTCTATAACAGGCCTTAACATTCTTATCTGAAGATTTTTTATAAATTTCCAAAGTATAAAATCCACAACAGGATATACTTTTCCTTATAAAATAAAGTCAAGTTCTCTAGAAATATGTTAATAACATCTGGAGACCACTAATGATTTTTTAAACATAGGCCTAATTTATTTAAAGTTATTCATATAAACTGCCACTGAGATAAGCTGACAGATGCCATCAGTATTGTGGACACAAGGGAAGCCGGGCTGAGGAACAGTGATGTCTGCAGCTGCACAGAGCACATACTGCAGGGATGGAGATGAGGACCCCGTTAGAGCAGGCCAGTCCAGCTATCAGGGATTAGAACCTGCCTCCTGACAGGGCATGGGCAGCAATCTGGGCAGAAGAAATAGGTGACAGATGTGGGAAAACCGAGCAGAATACGGAAAAACAGCAGGGGAGAGGGTTTCCTAGATATGGATTCCTCAGTGGCCCCTTGTGCACACCCTGCTTGCCAGGTTTTAAATGTCTTCTGCACACCTCTATACATTTTTGGATAGTCTCTGTAAGCATGGCTAACCTCAAAACTCTGATCTCAGATGAGGAAGTTTCTGATAAGCACTTTATTAAAGCACCATCAGCTGGACTACTCTAATGCAGCAACACTGTCTTTACCCCTTTACCAACTCTTCTAGGTCTCTCTGACATTCAACAACCAATTCCTCCTTGCCTTAACCACATACTCCAAACCTCCATCACCCACCAACCAAGCAACATTCATAACGTACTACACTTATATTATCTGTGGAAGCAATTCTCTCAAAGTCATTCTCTGTCTCCTTCCCTACAGCTTTCCAAGAAGTAATGACCATTTCAGATTTTACTTCAATAACTTTTTAATGTTCACTTCATAGCCAGAAATCTTATACTTCTTATAACATCAGCTGATAGCAAATGTGGAATTCTCATATAAAACATTTATGATAAGAATGAATAAAATTCTATACCCTGCTTGAAAGACTGAAAAAAAAACTATGAGAGAAGGAAGCTTGCAAACAGCAAGGTTTATGGATTCCTGAAAATGTTTCTCAAAATTAGTAACTTACCATTTAAAGGAAAAAGCCTCCTTTAGTATCCTGGCTAAATTAACTTAAAGTACTTGTATTAAAATGATTATTTAAATTAGATAAGAACCCCTTATGCTTATATTTCTTATACAACTATAAAACCAAAACATTTCTAAATTACATTCAAAGTTATAAATTTATTTGGATTAATATTTATGACATGAAGGATGCTCAATTTCTGACATAAAGCTGCTTTGGCCTAGTGGCAGAAAAACATATTTACATATTTTATATATTTTTAACTTCATTCTTTTGATTTTAAGCATGAAGGAACACCATTTGGGTCACTAGTCTATTATTTTAATGAGCCAATCAATTAAACAATGTAGTTCCAGAAGAGTAAAAAGTCACGGATTGAATTGTGTCCCTGAAAATACGTGTCAACTTGACCGGGTCGTGATTCTCAGAGGTCTGGCAATTCTGTAATGATGCAATGTGGCAGTTATGTGATGATCCCCCGAGGTGATCTGAGGTAATTAAATAGTAAGAGGAATAAGGATAGATGCGACACCCTTTATCCCATCACAGCCCTGATTTGATATAAGGGGTATTTTCTTGTTATGTGGCCCACAACACCTTTTATTTACAATAGATAAAAGGAATGAGAAGTAAGCAGAGATCAGAGGAACTTATTACTACCAAGAAAGAAGAGGTAGTAATATCGAGTGAAATGTAAATTGTCAAAAAATGAGAAAAGATTTCTCAGTCATTAGCCATGATAATTTCTCACATAATATTTTGCTTTTATGATGCTTTGTACTCTTAACAACCTGCGATATGCAGATGATACAACCTTGCTTGCTGAAAGTGAAGAGGACTTGAAACATTTACTGATGAAAATCAAAGAACACAGTCTTCGATATGGATTACATCTCAATGCCAAGAAAACAATATCCTCACCACTGGACCAATAAACAACATTCTTATCAACAGAGAAAAGACTGAAGTTGTCAAGGACTTCATTCTTCTTGGATCAACTATCAACACTCACGGAAGCAGCAGTCAAGAGATCAGACGACGTATTGTATTAAGCAAATCTGCTGCACAGGATCTTTTTAAATTGTTGAAAAGCAAAGATGTCAGCTTGAAGACTAAGGTGCGCCTGACCCAAGCCATGGTATTTTCAATAACCTCATATGGATGCGAAACCTGGACAGTGAATAAGGAAGATCGTAGAAGAATTGATGCCTTTGAATTATGGTGTTGGCGGAGAATACTAAAAGTGCCGTGGGCTGCCAAAAGAACAAAGAGATCTGTTTTGGAAGAAGTGCAGCCAGAGTGCTCCTTAGAGGCCAAGATGGCCAAACTTCATCTCTCATACTCTGGACATATTGTCAGGAGGGAACAGTCGCTAGAGAAAGATATCATGCTTGGTAAGATGGAGGGTCAGAGAAAAAGAGGAAGACCCCCAACGAGATGGATTGGCCAGGTGGCAGCATCGATGGACTCGAGTGTGGCAACAGTAGTAAGGTTGGCCCAGGATTGGACATTGTTTCCTTCTGCTGTGCATGGGGTCACTATGAGTCAGTGCCGACTGGATGGCAACTAACGACAACAATACTCTTAAAAACACCCTGAGTTTAAAGAATAATGCTGAACTTGATTAAAATATAAAATTATTATTTTTAAACTTATATATGTAACTAGATATGGCTGGCAGATTAATTTTAAGAGCAAAACAAAGCACCTCACTGTTATCCAGTCAGTCAATTCCACTTCATACACACCCTATAGGATAGAGTCAAACTGCCTTTTGGTTTTCCAAAGTTGCAAGCTTTACAGAAGGAGACTACCACACATCTTTCTCCCCCAGAATGGCTGGTGTGCTCCAACTGCTGTAACAGCCAACCATTTAACCAACGCACTACTAGCTTTAACATTAGGATTTTAAAAAAAACTTATATTCACTATACCAAAAGCAAATGAGTTTTATAATTTGACCATACAAACCTAAGGAGTCCACCACTTGTCAGTTTGTCGTACTATGGTTGCTTGTGTATTGCTGTGATTCTGGACACTATGCCACTGGTATTTTAAATACCAGCAAGGTCAACCATGGTGGACAGGTTTCAGATGAGCTTTCAGATGAAGACAGACGAGGAAGAAGGAGAGACAAACTACTTCTGAATATTTAGTCACTGAAAACCCTATGAATAGCAATGGAACACTATCAGCACCAGAATATTGAAACATTATGGATAGCAACAGAATATTGTCAGATACAGTGTCAGAAGATGAACCCCTCAGGTTGAAGGCACTCAAAATGGGACTGGGGAAGAGTTGCCTCCTCAAAGAAGAGTTGGCCATGATGACACGAATGGAGTAAAGTCCTCAGAATGTGCATTTTCTGATGGGGCACAACTCAAAATGAAGAGATACAGCTGTAAAAATCCATTAATAATTGTGACATGTAAAAAATATGAATCTAGGAAAGTTGGAAATTGTAAAATACGAAATGGAACATATAAGCATCGATATCCTAGGTATTACTGACCTGAAATGGAAAGGCATTGGCCATTTTGAATCTGATAATCACATAGTTTTCTATGCTTGGAATGACAAATTCATGAGGAATGGCTTCACATTCATCATCAAAATGAACATATCAAGAGCAGTTTATGAGGTACAATGCCATCTGTGATAGGATAATATCCATGCGCCTACAGGGAAGCCCAGTTAATACCACTGTTATTCAAATTTATGCACCAAGCACTAAAGTCAGTGATGATGAAATTGAAGAATTCTACCAACTTCTTCAATCTGAAACTGATCAAACGTGCAATCAAGATGTATTGATCATTACTGGCAACTGGAACGCAAAGCTTGGAAACAAAGAAGATGTAGTTGGAAAATATGGCCTTGGTGCTGGAAATCATATGCTAGAATTTTGCAAGACGAATGAATTCTTTATTGCATTTACCTTTTGTAAACAGCATAAAAGATGACTATACACATGGACCTCACCAGATGGAATACATAGAAATCAAACTGACTACTTCTGTGAAAAGAGACAGTGGAAAAGCTCCATATAATCAGATAAAACAAGGCCAGGGCCAGACTGTGGAATAGACCATCAATTGCTCATATGCAAATTCCGAATGAAGCTGAAGAAAATGAAAACAACTGCAGGAGAGTCAAAATACGACCCTGATTATATCCCACCTGAATTTGGACATCATCTGAAGAACAGATTTGAAGCATTAGACACTAAAGACTAAAGACCAGCAGAGTTGTGGGATGACATCAAGAACATCATACAGGAAGAAAGCAAAAGGTCATTGAGAAGACAAGAGAGAAGGCAAAGACCAAAACGGATGTAAGAAGAAACTGAAATTTGCTCTCCAGCGTAGAGATACTAAAGCAAATGAAGAAGTGAAGAAATACAAAAGTTGAACAGAAAATTTCAAAGGTAACCTAAAGAAGACAAAGTCAAATATTATAACAAAATGTGCAAAGAAAGATCTGGAGTAAGAAAAACAAAAGGGAAAAACAACAGCTCATCATTTCTCAAGCTGAAGGAATTGAAGAAAAAATTCAAACCTCGATTTGCGGTACTGAAGGACTGTATGGGAAAAACACTGAATGATGAAGAAAGCATCAAAAGAAGATGAAAAGAACACACAGAGTCACGGTAACAAATAGAAATGGTCAATGGTCAACCATTTCAAGAGGCAGCATATGATCAAGAGCCAATGATACTGAAGAAATAAGTCCAAGATGTATTGAAGTCATTGGTAAAGAACAAGGCACCAGGAATTGATGGAATCCAAATTGAAATCTTTCAACAAAGTGAAGTGGTACTCAAGGCACTCGCTCATCTCTGCCAAGAAATTAGGAAGACAACTACCTGGACTACTGATTGGAAGAGATCCATATATGTGCCCATTCCAAAGAGAGGTAACCCAATGGAATACGGAAATGGTAGGACAATATCACTGATATCCCATGTAAATAATGTTTTACTAAAGGTAATACAGAAACAGCTGCAACCATACATTGACAGAGAACTTCCAGAGGTTCAAG
>NW_006408531.1:30090891-30103259 GCF_000296735.1 Chrysochloris asiatica
CCCCCCAACAACGAGATGGCTGACACAGTGGCAGCATCAATGGGCTCAAACATAGCAACGACTGTGAGACTGAGATCAGGCATTGTTTCGTTCTGTTGTGTACAGGGTCATTATGAGTTGGTACTGACTCAATGATCCCTAACAACAACATAAGGAGTCCTGATGTGGCACTGCAGGATAATTCACTGGACCTCAAGGTCAGTTTGAGCTGAAACATTAGTAGTTCAAATCCATCAGCTACTCCTCAAAAACTCTAAGCAGGGCCGCTGTGAGTCAGAACTGACTCAATGGCACTTAACAACAACATATTAACATATCACCTTAAATTGAATTCCTTTTTATTCCTACTTTTTTATAAAAGTTATATTTTTAATGTAGCATAATGAAACTAATAAATTGCCTATGTGAATAAACATTTAATTCAGAAATAAGAACATTATTTCAAACTTTTACAGATCACTTAATATCTTTATATTCATCTTGATAATGTTATGGGGTTTTTTAAACTTGCACACAATGTTTATTTTGGCTGTTTATAATAGCCCAAAATAGAAGCAACCAAGATACTCTTCTAAAGGTGAATGGATAAATAAATTATGGTACATCCATACAATGAAGTATTAGGTAATGTTATTTTTCAAAGAGTAAAAATTTTGAATGAAGTATGCTGCAAAAGTAAAAAGAAATGTTTAAACAAAGTTAATTCTTCTAAGATAAACCTGAGGTTAACTAGTAGCCCCATGTCTCTAAAATAATCACTGAAAAATTATCCACCGGCCACTTTTAACGTTTTTAGAAATACTGAAAGTGGTTCAAAGAAACTCTAGTTTTACTTGTTAAAAAGATGAAGGAATAAATCAGAGAATCCCAAAGGAAATTCTTAACCATAAATAATTTCAACTATAAATACCGATCAGCAAAACTGGACAATCAGGTAGTTTTAATTACAATGTAGCCCTACAGGTCTTTCCATGCCATGTTCTGTTTCTTTCACTTCCCAGCATAGAAGAACCAGAGGCAGACTCACCATGTGGTAGTGGAGGACGATGGAATGTAGCCTCCTGACCTCCAAGGACACCAGGTGCTTGTAGGGTAAGGAGGTACAAAGGTAGTGGAAGAAAAGATGGCAGGCACAGTTGAAAGGTTGGTTACATTGATCAAACAAGTAAAATGATTACAGAAATGCCTTTGTTGGTAGCCTGACAAAACAGCGATGGTCTATCAGGCACTGAGCTAAGTGTGATGTACAACAGGAGTTGGCAAACTTTTTTCTTTAAAAGGCCAGATGGTAAATAATTTAGGATTTGTAGGACCCATATGTCTCTGTTACGTATGCCCCTTTGTTGTTTTTCTTTAAAAAAAAAAAAACCTGTAAAAATATAAAAACCAGTCTCTGTTGAAGGGCCTTTGAAAAAACAGTGAAGACCCGATTTGGCCCCCAGATTGTACCTGGCAACCACTGAAAACAAGTCAACCAACAAGAAAGGGGACTGTTTTAATATGTGTACATCTGTAAACAAAGACTTTTACTGTGAGTACAATTAGAGGTAAAGGAAAAATTGTTAGATTTACAAGTAACACAAGAAAAATTACATTAAAAATAAAATTATTTAAGATTACATACTCTGGTGTGTACACTGGTAACCAATAGACTAGTCTTCCACCTAATACGAGAGTCTCAGCAGCAAAGTTTAATAGGTCAAAAAACATATCACTCAGATGATAACTCAAAGAAACAGGAACATGGCTTTCTGGACTAAACAGAGAAAAAAGAAATTAACAATCAATTTTAAATGTTTAGACTGTTAAATTAACTAAAAAAGATGCAAAATGCTTCTTCTCAAAGTAGAACTCTTCATATTTAAATTTCATACTTACCATTTTTCTATTCCCTTTGGTATTTCCTTCTGTGAACCTGTTCTTCTGGTAGATTCTCTGATACCATATGGAGCTACACAGAAAATGGAGGTAATATGGACAGTCAAAAGTCATAATATCATCACCAAGGGGCAGGAAAACACCGTATGTCTCAGATATTACACTTGCGAGGAAATAACATCAGCCAGACAATACTAGAGCTGAGCATGAATAACATGAGGAACATTCTATTTTCTCTGAAAAGGAATTAACTATATTCTTCGAAACTGTCAATGTTATAAATGACAAATTTGCAATGAAGAATAGCTGTGGAAGTGTTAAAAACTAAAGCAGCTCTAAAAAATAAGATTATCGTTGTAATACACGAGGGAAATACACTGTAAAAGTTATTACTGGATCAAGTGACAAAACTGGAATAACAGACTTTAAAGTACTGTACTGATTTGCTGAAACTGGTAACTTTACTTTGGCTATGAAAGAGACTACCCCTGTTCTTAGGAACTACACTCTGAAGTCTAGAGGTGGAGGGCCACAATAGATGCAACACACTCTCAAACCTTTAACTAACTCAATTAAATCACTTTCTTACCCTGCATTCATCATTTTTTTCCTTCTCACTATGTTGGGGGTGGAAGGAATACTTGTGCAAGCTAGCATCGTGTGTGCATAGACTTAATTTTGTACTTAAAACGTAAATGATTTTAAGATACTAATACCACTCCTACTTTTCTATAAAACTAAACTTACGATCAGTGATGATTGCATCAAAAAACGTGCCCTTTCTCCAGGAAGGCTTAGATGCATCTGAAACCAAGACATCAAGGTAATATTTCTCTAAACCATACTGACGAAGATTTGCCCTGATGTTTTCATCTGGTCCTCTCCATTTCTGGTTTTTCCTACTAGCCTTGCCTGGAGGAAAAGAAAAAGGAAGACAGAAACAAAGCCTATTTACTTCCTGTTATTTAGCTAAAAGTAATAATTTAACTTACCAAAGTGTACATTAACTCAAGTAAAATGTGCTTTTATTTAAAGTGTTAATTTTATATATATAAACAAATAATTAATTCTGATTTCAAACTATTATAAAATATATTTTGCACAGGAAAGCGTACTGATGGACTGATTAGCCCTGTGGCACGAGGGATATCATTGCTGATGTCCGATGGATCTTGGCTGAAAGCAGAGAATATCAGAAAGATGTTTACCTATGCTTTATTGACTATGCAAAGGCTTTCGATTGTGTGGATCATGACAAGCTATGGACAACATTAAGATTAATGAGTATTCCTGAACACTTAATTGTGCTCATGAGGATTCTGCACCTGGATCAAGAAGCAGTTGTTCGAACAGAACATGGGAAAACCGAATGGTTTAAAATTAAGAAAAATGTGTTATCATTGCAATGAAATGAAATACAATTGGATGAATATGAAGCTGAAGTGGGACAGAAGCAAATAATGATGTATGCAAAACTTTGGAAAAACAGGGCTCTGGGATACAGAGATTGAGACATGGTTAAATGGGGAAAAGAGGGAAATAATGTTAAGATGCTTGGGTGTCTGTTGAATCTTGGTTTCCCTGGCATACTGCTATAAAATAGACACTGGCGGGGGAGAGAAAGGAATAGCCAGAAATACCATTATAGAAAGCTCGTCTGTCTTCTGACTATAACTGATTGGAATACCTAAAATGGGACTACAATGTGCCCAGCGAAGGAGGCTTCCTGAGGAGCCTCTGCATTACACAAGACCATAGGTGGAATCCTGAATAGCATCCAGAATCTTCTGAGGGGAAATTTCCATTTGAAAGGACAAGCAGACCAGCCTGGAGTGGCCAGAAGAACAGAAGATACTTCCTGAAATTAAAACTGACAGGAAAAATACAAAACAATATAGGCAGTCCAACTGATTACTACAAGAACAAACAAGTGGCCCGCCCGGGAGACCTCAAGGCAAGTGGTCGGGTCCCTCTCAGGGCAAACCCCCTTCTAAGACTAATGCTCAATGGAAATGCATGCTCTGATTGGTGACCACGTTCGTCACAAATAAGGGAAAGTGAGGAAAAAACAGCAATGAAGTTGCAAGCTAAGCCCTATAATGCTCAATAGACTCCTGTGAACCCAGATGGAGACCTGGTTGACCAGCAGTATGCCAAGTTCAGGGGACTCTTGGACGCAGAGTCAGCGATATAACCACAGAGGACTAGAGTGGAGAGTGAAATGTCCAGCTGATAAGAAGAGGGGACACATGCCTAAGTACACCCACACTTGCAGATAATACCCACTTGACTTGGCTTCAATGGCTGGATGATCAGAGCTCAACCAGAATAAGAAAGAAGAGGGAAAAAGTAATAATCTGATACAATTTGATGAACTTGACCTACACCTATGGTAGCAAGAGCTCAAAAGAGTGAACAAATCTTCACAGCGAGGATCATTCCCACCTCCTCCACACACAGAAAGGATAGGGATGGGTAAGTTGGACACTGACTACCCAGAATGGGGGGGGTACAGAGGCAAGAAGTGACTAGCTTACAAGCTTTCAAGAGGGAACCCAGATCCAGAGGGCGTGGCGCCAGATAGAATCTCCACTGAGTAAGTATTCATTCTGCCTAGTCGGGGCTGATGAAAGGAGATGTGGATAGGTCTCTTGTGATACAGTAGAGAATAATTGTTATCAGGACTGATTGTAAGGGCTAGAAATGTAAAGGTAGACATTTTGGGGCAAAGGGAGGGGAGTGATTAACCTTGCAGTCTAGGAGCAGAGGTCCCTGGAACTTTCAAAGAAGAAGAGGAGAGAATGGATTCCTACCCAGAGAAGCAGTGATGCCAGGGAAGGAGGCAGAGACGATGACATGGGGAGATGGAGCAGCTGGGGACTTTGGAACCGGAGAGAGAGAGGGGCTGTATGCAGATGACCGGGGGGCAGGCTTGCAGGGTATACCTTTTGGGTGATGAATGATGCATGGAAGGGATTGTAACCATGGCAAGGAAACGATATACGATGGGATCAATGTGAAGTTGATGATGTCCTCCCATGTAAACTATCACATAATTCACAATAAAGCATTAAAAAAAAAAAAAAGTGTGTGACAGGTTTGTATTCTTTCAGCATTCAATAATCCAAGAAGCTGGGTTATATGAAGAAGAACGTGGCATCGGGATTGGAGGAACACTAACAACCTGCGATATGAAGATGATACAACCTTGCTTGCTGAAAGTGAGGAGGACTTAAAATACTTACTGATGAAGATCAAAGAGCACAGCCTTCAGTATGGATTGCATCTCAAAGGAAAGAAAACAAAAATCCTCACCACTGGACCAATAAACAACATTCTTATCAACAGAGAAAAGATTAAAGTTGTCAAGGACTTCATTCTTCTTGGCTCAACCATCAACACTCATGGAAGCAGCAGTCAGGAAATCAAACGATGTATTGCATTAAGTAAATATGCTGCACAGGACCTTTTAAAAGTGTTGAAGCACAAAGATGTCAGCTTGAAGACTACGGTGTGCCTGACCCAAGCCATGAAATTTTCAATAGTCTCATATGCATGTGAAAGCTGGACAGTGAACAAGGAAGACCATAGAAGAATTGATGCTTTTGAGTTAATGATGTTGGAGGAGAATACTGAAAGTGCCATGGCTGCCAAAAGAACCAACAGATCTGTGTGAGAAGATGTACAGCCAGAGTGCTCCTTGGAGGCCAGGATGGCCAAACTTCATCTCTCATACTTCGGACATATTGTCAGAAGGGACCAGTCTCTGGAGAAGGATATCATTTTAGGTAAGGTGGAGGGCCAATGAAAAAGAGGAAGACCCCTAGCAAGATGGATTGGCAAAGGAGCAGCATCACTGGGCTCAAGTGTGGCAAGAATTGTGAAGTTGAACTGTGCAGTACTTCGTTCTGTTGTGCGTAGGTTCACTATGAGTCGATACCGACTCAATGACACCTAACAACAACAACTAATTAGCCCATACTGTTTTGTCATTTTTCAAGTAAAACTGCCTATACTACTCACTCACCATTGAGTACTAACTGAATTCTAGTAAGATAAAAAGTGAATAGAGAACAGACCCATTACTCCAACAGCAAACAGTCCTGTGTAAAATAAGATATGAAACAAATAAAGGAAACAGAAATGAAAGGAGCTAACTTGACAAACGTAGCGGCTGCATTTTGCACTTTGAACTACATGCCAGTCATATAAGTGCTCTGTGTTGTTGCTGTTAGTTGCCCTCAAGTCAATTCTGACTCAGAGCAACCCCAACTGTGCAGAGTAGAACTGTACTGAACAGGGTTTTCAAGGCTGACCTTTTGGAAGGAGATTGTCACCTCTGGGTAGGTTTAAACTGCCAGTCTTTCTGTTAGCAGTCCAGTGCCTGACCATTTGAGCTACCCAGGACTCCTGCTTGCTGTAAAGTCATTTTCATATTTTTACATGCTCTTCTGTGTTATGATCTACTGCATAATAAAAAACAAACTTAATAATCAAAAAAAGAATACGCAGTGTGAAAGGAGGAGGGGTCCAGAGACCAACAGATAACCTAAAGAAAAGTATCATAAAAGCCTAGGTCAAAGAAAATTGCAAGGGTCTGACGGAGAATAGATGGAACAAAGAAAGACAAAAAGTGCCCAATGAGACCACTGAGTAAGAAACCAAAGGCGGCTCTGTGTAGTCCAGCACTGCCAAGTGTTATAGATCAGCAGCTGTAGTAAGAGCGGTGAGCAGAATGGTAGGCAGAGAAGCTGGAAAGAATGGGTAAGAATTCATGAGATACTAAAAAGAGGAGACTGCAAGTAAATACTAGTCTTCCAAATAGCACTTAGGAGTTCTGGTGAGGCGCTGTGGGTTAATGCGCCAGACTGCAAAGCCGTTTGAACTGCAAGGTCGGCAGTTCAAGCTCACCCACTACTACTCAGAAACCCTATACAGGGTGGCTATGCATTGGAACCGACTTGATGGCACTGCACAACAACAACAAAGTAGCACTTGGGCAACAGTAAGAACACAGAGTGGCCCTACAAGATCGGGAGCAAAGCTTGTTTGTATTTTGAGGAGGAAGGACGGTTTTGTGTACAGGAGAGGTTCAGAGCACAGGGAAAAGAGGGTCTACCTGATTAAAATCTTGGCTGAGATCTGAGAAAAATCTACTTCAAATAGAATTCTACCCAAGCAGACTGAAAGGTTAGGACTTAACTTTTAAACATAACTTTAATAAATTGTTGTTGTTATTGGTGGTGGTGGTGGTAGCGTGCCATGGAGTCGGTTCCGACTCATAATGACCCTGTACAGGGTTTCAGAGGCTGTCAATCTTTACGGGAGCAGAAAGCCTCATCTTTCTCCCATGGAACAGCTCGTAGTTTCGAACTGCTTGCTGACCCTGAGGTTAGTAGCCCAACTTGTAACCACTAGACTAACCAGGTGTCCTCAAGTCAATCCCAACTTATAGCAACCCTGTATAGAGTTTCTAAGACTTCTTCTCCCTTTTTTTTTTAAATCTTTGCAGGAGCAGAAAGCCTCCTCTTTCTCCCATGGAGTGGCTTCTGGGATTGAGCCACCAATGTTGTGGTTCACAATCTAGTACATATACAGAAATTTAAATAAACTAGATAGACAATTTACTTAAAGCGAATATGCTGCTGCCACTGGAAACTAACTGGAGTCATTCTCAGCGCTTTGTCTACTCTAATATACTGAAAAAAATATTCTTTCCTTTTTAGTTCATTTACGGAAACTTAATAAAATAGAACTCATTTTCCTCATGCTACCAAATTTCTTTAAATCAAGGTAGGAAAAAACAGATCATCAAGTGCAATACATCAAACTACTTTAGCAAAAGAGACTAAGCTAACATAAGCTTTCCACTAAACATTTATCTCTATCAGGTGAAAAACAGAATAGAGAAGTATTTTAAGGGATGACCTAACTTACAACAATGACACACTAGCATGAACAGTTTCAAACTCAGCATGAAAAATAGTCATTTTTAATAGTGTTCAACTATAAGGAAATGCCTTTTCAGTTTGATATAACTTTATTCCAACACACATCAATAGAGACACTTTTAAAATTGAAAACACTTTCCAAAACTGCCTCAAAACCAAAGCAGATCCTTGTCTTAGGTTATCCTCAATTTAAGGCAGACTCTTTAAAGTTATTATCATCTGAAGTGTTTTTTAAAGATGTTTTGGGGAGGCAGTCTTTGAAGGACAGATAGTCCTCCTGCCTCCTGATAATTAAACCTTGCTTACTTTTCCATAAAAATACACTGTGGTTAGTTAAGATATTAAGAAAATAAATGGTACCTAAAAATGAATGGTACAAAATTAATACAATATAAATAAGTGGTGCCGATCTTTAAACATGGACTCCTGGTGTGGTGTTGTACAATCAGCACTGGACTGCGAACCACAAGGTTGGAAGTTTAAACACATCAGCTGCTCCTTGGAAACCCCATAAAGGTCCCTATGAGTCGGAATCGACTCGACAGCACTTGACGACAACAACAATCTTTAAACATAAACTGTATATGCTTCAGTAACATGCACATCCTGATTACCAAAATGGCTACTTTGTGCCCACATTTTTAACTAGAATCCTGGTGTGGTGCAGTAGAATAAGCAGTGGACCCCAAAGTGAGTTTGAACCACAAGGTCAGCAGTTCAAACTTACCAGTGGCTTCTCAGAAACCCTGTACAGGGTTGTTATGGGTAGG
Source organism: Chrysochloris asiatica (assembly GCF_000296735.1). Taxonomy (NCBI): domain Eukaryota; kingdom Metazoa; phylum Chordata; class Mammalia; order Afrosoricida; family Chrysochloridae; genus Chrysochloris; species Chrysochloris asiatica. Next base: position 30,099,491 of record NW_006408531.1, read on the forward strand.
AACTGAGTCAACACCACTTAACAACAACAACATTTTTAACTCTTTTACTAACAGTGCAAATACCAATGGGGAGAGGTCTTAATGCATTCATCTTTGTGTTCCCCTAGGATAACAATTTGTACACACTGGATTACTTCATAAAAAGTAGATACCCAATGAAGTCTTAAAGTTGTAAAACTAAGTAAAATTACATCATAGCTTTGTATTTTAACATTAAAAATACATGTGCATTTTAATATCTTTGTTGTTAAGTGCCGTCGAGTTGGTTCCAACCCATAGCAACCCTGTATAGGGTTTCTAGAGAGAGACTGGTGAACTTGAATCACCGACCTTGTGGTTCAAACGACCTTTGTAGTCCAACACATTAACTCACAACAACAGGAAGCTGTTATTTTAAAGGCACATTTGGTACAACAGTGGAGACTGCAAGATTATTCAGAACCTGTACTCACCCAAGCCATGAACTGTGTTGTAGTCGATGTCTGTCCCAAATACATATGCACCAAAATGAGCAGATGCTACCAACAAGCCACCTGAAAGATCACACAAGTAGGTTCTTTTACCAGAAAATCTCAGGCTCCTATTTTTTCCCTATTTAATCTGATTTAGAATATTAAGAGCTAGTTGTAGGCAGAACATCCTGGAATGACACTGCTGCTGGCCTCAGAACTGAGAGGACAAACACCTAAGCTGCAACCACTGAAATGGTCACAAAACAGGAAATTAATGTATGTCCTGGCAATAATACTTCAAAACACACTATCTTTTTTGATCAAAATCATGCATATTTATCTATTTTGATTTTATCTTGTGAGGTCAGTAGAAAAGCTCCTTGCTCCTTACTTACCAATGAGCACATAAGGCTGCTATACAAACAAGTGGCAATAAACAAACTGAAAACGGAGGTCAATTCCTACTTAAGTCTCAGGGTTTCAAATAATTAAAGGGATCAGAACTGATATGTGAGACATTTAATTTTTTATAAAAATTCTACTCCTATAATCCAGTCAAGTAATTGTCCCTCCTTTTATAACTGTAAATATAAATTTCAGAGCAACTACTATCAAACATTGGCAAAAATACTGAATACACAAAAACTTTTCAGTTTTATTTAGTTCTGTGACAAAAATAAGAATAAACAACTAGATTAGGTTATGTGGCAGCTGTGACCACTCACATATGAAGAAAATCCCTAATAAACATATTTTAAAACAGAAAACTTCCTTAAAATGTAACCAAATGTTTTAATTTTTTAAGAAAAAAACTTTCTTAAACATATTTTTAATAACTGTCCATTTATTAAATTTTACTTTATTTTTTAATACCCAAATATTAAATGTTCTTAGCACTTGTACAAGTCCTAATATAATACTAAAACTACAGAAAGATCTGTCAGTCATACTGAAACAAAAAAATCTATTGTTAGATTATAAAATAAACACTTTGACAAGGGAAAAAAAAAACTGGGGTTCTTTCTTTTATAGCTTTTCCAAAGGTGAGCTCTAAAACAAAGATGGGCCAAGATCTAGAAATGATGTCAATTTCATAGTCATTTAAAACATAGTCTGGCAACTTCTCCTTAAAAATTACTTTGCTCATGAAAAACACTGTAGCTGACTGCATCCTACTTAAGAAGGGAGATGGAGGACAGATAAAGTACAGCAGAAACCAAAACCGAGTTGCCCTCATACTAACTATAAAAATCATTTGCGTGAAAAGTAGGGTAAAGAAGGCCTCACAGTTCTTATTTTGTAAGTGGAACAGTCCAGATTAGGATAGGCACTCTGTGTGATGAGTTAAAATACTCACAAAGTCACTTCACCCAAGTTAGAGGAATTACTACAATTCTGCCAATTTAGGCAGATACTCACCTAGAAGCACTAGCTGTCAAGGGGAACAGAAAAGCATTCCTGTGCTTCCTTAACCAGAACCTTATCCATTTGGTGAGAGTGAGTTTTGAGAAGACCCAATTTACAGTACACTGCTGAAAGGAGATGAATAATCTGTTAGACTGCATCTGTTCGTGAACTTGAAGCTTTTTTTAAAAGTTAAATCATACTAATTAGCTACTCTGAACTGATCACAGGGCAATCATTGTTTATCATCTAGTGGTTTTTCGATTAAGTTGGGAGTGTTGGTTTTACATTTAGTTATAACTCAGTTGGGGTTTTCTGGAAAGCATTTTGGTGGAAGAATGGTACAAAAAAGGAGGGGTGAAGTGTTGAGGGGGTTAGGCAACAAGACTCAGTGATTTCTTAATATGCTATTAAATTTAACACTTACCACAAACAGGATCTAGACGAGTAAATCAGTATTTTGATTTCTCATTACTTAAATAGTAACTACTTTATGTTTAAGGATAATATGCTCCAGGCAAAAAAATAAAATACTAAATTTATTTATTTTTCCCCTATACAGAAACAAATTTGTGATTTTCAATTTTATAGAACTAAGTGAAAAGCTTCACAAATGTGTGGAAATGAGAGACTGGGATTTTGGTTTTGCAGAAGGAAAGGGATAAAAAGAGACAGAACAACGATATTACTTCTGTTTTATCTTTTTGTTGTTTTGTTTTTTTAAAAGAAGATCCCTAATTAAATAAATTAACTAGGAGCCCAAGCAAAAGAAAGCACTCTAATTAAGAAAATAGGAATAGTGCTAGATAAACGATGGAACTGGGGGAAGTGTGATCACCAAGAGCTAAGGACAGAATGGGAAGCAGAAACTTAACAACCTCCTTTCCTTCACACAGTCTCCCCGCAAGACCTAGCACAGTCAGATTCCTAACATCTGGCTCCTATGCTTCCCTACTTGAAATGACACAATTTCAAAAAGAGTCACAGTCCTTTCCTTACATCTAACTGAAAGAACAAGAAGCCAAAGAGTATACTTTAGTCTCCTGGGGGCATCCTAATACCAGAGGAGCTGGCTCACCTGACAGAAACGGGAAGAAGAAATCAGAGCTACAGTGGCAGAGCTCTGTCTTAAAATCACACGAAAGCGCCCTACAGCATGCAGCAGACATTTGAACCAATTATTGTAGATATAAACAAAGAATTAGCAGCTTACTATTTTAAGCCTCAATTTCCTTGTCTGCTGCCATAAATTGCCAACAGTTGCAAATTACATATATCCTGGGAATTAGTCACAGAGCAACAGAAAATGAGTTCACAACCAAACTGTTCATCACTACTCAATATAATTTATATCTAGCATCTTTCACCTAAAAAGCATCAAAGTTCTTAACAAAATAATCATTTAAAAATTGTAAGAACTGTAGTTTATTCTCTATCATGTGTCAAGTTAAATATCCTGCCCAAAGACACATTGTAATTGATGCCATTGTTGTCAGATGCCATCGAGTCAGTACCGACTCAACGCGACCCTATGCACAATAGAATGAAACTGCCTGGTCCTGCACCCACCTCACAATCGTAGCTACGTTTCAGCCCATTGCTGCTGCTGCTTAAATCTATCTCGTTGGACATCTTCCTCTTTTTCTCCAACCCTCCACTTTACTAAACATGCTTCCTTGTCTAAGGCTTGGTCTGTCTTGATAATATAACTGAAGTATGAGAGGCAAAGTCTGGCATCCTGGCTTCCAAAGAGCATTCTGGTTGTACTTCTTCCTATACAGATTAGTTTCTTCTTTTGGAAGACCAAGGTACTTTTTATTTTTTTTCCTTAAATGTTTTATTGTGAATTATGTGATAGTTTACATGGGAGAACATTAGTTTTACATTCATTCTATCGTATATTGTCTCATTGC
>NW_006408531.1:30109419-30114426 GCF_000296735.1 Chrysochloris asiatica
GGTTTCTGAGGAGTGGCTGGTGAACTTGAATCACGTACTTTGTGGTTCAAATGACTTTGCAGTCCAGCACATTAACCCACAGTGCCACACCAGGTCTTCCTTTGTAGATGTATGGATGTTGTCCTATCACAGGCTGCATTACACTTCAAAACAGAGCTTGATATCTTCTTTTTGATGATGAATGTGATGCCATTCTTCATGCCCAGCAAAGTAAACCATGTGACTGTCAGATTCATAATGGCTAATAACAGTTTATTTCAGCTTGCTAATGCCTATGATATCAATGCTTAAGCTTTCTATTTCATTTTTGACAATTTCCAATTTTCCTAGAATCACACTTTATACATTTCATGTTCCAGTCATTAATGGATGTTTACAGCTGTATCTCTTCATTTTGAGTTGTGCCCCACCAGCATATGAAGGTCTTGGAGGCTTTACTCCATTCACATCATCATGGTCAACTCTACTTTGAGGAGGCAGCTCTTCCCCAGTCACATTCTGAGTGCCTGCCTATTTAAGAGGGGCTCATTTTCTGGTACTCTATCTGATAATATTCTGGTGTTCATCATCACATTTCAATATTCAGTAATCTGATGCTGGCAGTGTTCCACTGCTAATCATAAGGTTTTCTGTGACTAAACATTCACAAGTAGTTGGTCTCTCCTTCTTCCTAGCCTGTCTTCATCTGGAAGCTCAGCTGAAACCTGTCCACTGCTTCTAGCATCAAAGCAACACACTAGTCATCACAATACAACTAACTGACAGGTGAGTGGTAGGCTGTTGTTGTTAGGTGACGTCAAGTCCATTCCAATAACACAACAGAACAAAATACTCTCCAGTCCTGTGCCATGCTCACAATAATTGTTGTTTGAGCCCATTGGTGGTGCCACTGTCTGAATCCGTTTTCTTGGGCATCTTCCTCTTTTTCACTGACCCTCTGCTCTACGAAGCATTATGGTCTTTTCTAGAGACTGATCCATCCTGATAGCATGGCCAAAATATGCAAAACAAAGTCTCACCAATCTTGCTTCTAAGAAGCATTTTGGCTGTATTTCTTCCAAGACAGATTTGTTTGTAATTGACAGAGTAAAGATTTTAAACTTCATTCTATTTGTTCTTTTCCCTATACCACATTACTTCCTTTGAAGTCAGCCCCAATTGGAATAAATATTAATTTATCAATTATATAAACAAAAGCAAATTTTGTTATTAAATTAAGTAAATCTGCACACTCAGTTGATAAAGAGTTGCGCACTATTCACAGTCTTGTACCATATCACAGGTAGGGTTGTGTCATTAAAAAGCATTCAGTGTACGTATGCTGATCATTCTGTTACACATGCTCATATGACAACAGTTTTCTTGTTGTTGTTGCTACTGAGTCAGTTTCAATTCATGGCAGTCCCACGTGTACAAAGTCAAACTGACCGGCCTATCTTCCCAGGTTCCACTGAGTGGGTTTGAACTGCCAATCTTTTGCGCAGTAGTAAAGCACTTAACTGTTTGGGCCACCCAGAGACTCCTAGCATTTCCTAATAACTGAGCACTGACCCAAGTGCATAAATCTTCCACCATGAGAAAATAGAGATATACAACTTCAAAAAAATCTTACTGAAGTGAAAATCAATGAATTTTGCTAAAATGAAAAGAAAACTGTTTCTGTAGCTCACAGTGTCTTTCTAGATAACAGCAGCACATTGTCTAAGAGGACAAGGAAAGGTATTTATGCAGAAGATTATACCTGATGCTTTAGTTTCCTAGACGCTTTCTACTCTATTCTACAACCTTGAGAAAATAAATCACGGGTCCTAAGTAGCCAGAGGGTAATGTGTTTGGGAAACTACATACACATATTTCAATTTCACCTTTAAAATGTAAAAGGGATTCCATACACTTAAATTAAAAATATTTAAATATTAAAAAGAAAAATATCATCAAATACTGTGTGAAAGATTATAGCTATGTAGGAGAGCGCAGGCCTCCAGTACTTTAGAAGGTACTGCCCCGTCAAGTAGGCTGAAAGTCCAGGAAAGAGAACAAACTGTTTAGAAATTGTGTCTATTCATATTTATTGACTATTACCAGTTGTAAAACCAAAGCACCAGAAGCTGGCTAAAATCCTTAAGCATGCTTAAACCACAAGTTGAAGTGCCATCGAGTCAGTTCCGACCCATAGCGACCCTGTATAGGGTTTCCAAGGAGCAGCTGGTGAGCCTGAACCAACCTTGCAGTTCAACAAATGGCTCTGCAGTCTGACGCATTAAATCACAGCACCACGAGTATAAATTATGAAAATGTATTTGAACAGCATCTTTGCAAAGATCTTCATCATCCTTTTTATTAGTTGTCCCATATGAAGAATCAAATGTCAAATTAGCTCCCATTTATAAGGAACAACCCTAAAGTGCTGGAGTCCTGGTGTAGTGCTGTAGGATACAGCACTAGACCACAAGGTCAATCTGAAGCACAAGGTTGGTGGTTTAAATTCACCAGCTGCTCCTTGGTAACCCCATATAGGGTCACTAACAGAACCGACTGGATGGCCCTTAACAACAAGACCAACACCTAAAGTAAATTAGGGACAGGTCTCCTTGCTCCTCACCCCATTAAAGACAGCTATCACCTTGGCTACTGTGGAAGTTAAGCATCTGAGAATAAACTCGGCCTCATCTGTATCAAGGAAAGGAAACTTAACCAAAACTAGAAACTCTATTTTAAGCTAAGTTCTCACCGTAGAAGAAGGGGCATACAAATACAGATACGGGTTGTTGTTGTGGTTGTTAAATGCCAATGAGTTGTTGTTTTTGTTAAACATATCCCTGTATAGTGGGTTTGAACCACTGACATTTGGGTTAGCAGTCCAGTGCTTATTCTAAGACGCTACAACATGACTAGGGGTAGAAAAGAAAAAAACCCATGTACATGGACAGGAATTTGTAGTGCAGATGAAAATTTAAGACTTCTGAAATATGTATACATACATGCATGTCTATGTGAATACATACACACTTACACATGTAGAAATATGCACATGTATGCATGCATATACACAGTCCTGGTGTAGCCCTGTAGGATAAGCACTCAACTACAAGGTCAGTTTGAACAGCATGGTCGGTGGTTCAAACTCACCAGCAGCTCCTAGGAAACCTTATACAGGGTCGTTATGAGTTTTGACTTACACACTTAACAATAATATGCATATACATGTATATTGTGTACAGACATACTACATATCCTAGCTTTGTCCACTGAAAAAAACTAAAAGCAAAAGTACCTTACACCGAGATCTTGGATTTTCACTAAAAGATTCTTTTGTGAAATTGACTGAAATCAGCATGTCACAAAGGTGGAGCCAGTGTGCAGGAGTGCTCACCAGGCAAACCTGGAGCAATCTGAGCATCAAAATAATTAAGGAAAGCAATTACAGGCCAGGGAAGTAGATGTGAAATCCACAGGTCCACAAATAGATAAAAAACATGTGAAAGAGAAAAGGCTCTTCCTTCCAGTAGAATGCCGAGTGTTACCTGATAAAAGTGGAAGGAGGGCTAGAGTTGAAAAGTCATCACTAAAAAAAGACAGACTGGAGGAGAAAGAGGAGGATGGGAGTTACTACTTAGTGAGTACAGGGATTTATTTGTGTGTAAGGTCAATATTCTGGAACTAGATAGAGGTGACATTGCACAACACTGTAAATGTATTAAATATCACTAAATTATACACTTAAAATAATTAATTTTATATTCCATGAATTTAACCTCACACAAATAATTAAAACACAGGTTCAAGCATGAATCACCAATGGATGCTAAACCTGATAGAGAGGAGAATTTAAATGAGGAACTGAATTATTTACTGAATGGTCTAAATGTATCCCACACACCTCCAACTACCTATTAACTGCAAGGAAAAAAAATAACCATACAGTGGAAAAATTACACAACATCTTGACCAGCTGATCAAAATTAACATTACCAACAAAGAGCAGGTAAGCATCAAGTGCCTCTAGATGTGATATCCTGAGAAGTACACAACTACTTACGTGGTAGTCCAGCTGGGAATGTACAACCTAAATCTAATCATGAAAAAAACATCAAAGTAACCCAAAATAAGAAACATTCTGATTGAAAATAAGTGGAGACAGTATTCTTCAAAAGTGTCAACTTCACTTTAAAACAGGGAGGGGTGATAGTTGGGAAGGTTCTATATTAAAGGAGCAACAATATCTGACAACAAAATGCAATACCTGATCTTAGACTGGATTCTGTGCTAATGGGGAAAAGTTCTTATAAAGGACATCATGTCAATTGATAAAAGAGCAATCTGGTTGTTAAAGTGAACACGGGTGAACTCTAGAGCTAGAACAGTTGAGTTTAAATCCTGGCTATGAAACTTATAAAATGTATAACCTAGACCAAGTAACTTAGCTTCTCTCTGTGCCATAATTTCCTCATGAGGGTTTTAATATAGATTTCCATCTTAGTTGTAAGAAATAAATACCAACATAGAAGTCTTTGCTTACATCCAGACACATTTACACATGTAAGCTACTGCGCATCATCACTGTTTAAGAAGTATAAAGATGGCTACAGGGAGAAACCCCATCCACAAGTACAATTTGTTCCTATAGCATCTGAACCACATTAGCCTTAGGTAGACAAACCTGAATCTAAGTACTCCGTGAGTATGAACAAGATCAAGCAAAAATGGGTTAGAAAGTGAAAGAAGACCAGCCTTACTGGGCCATTAGACACCAGAGGATCCCCTGAGACTAAGATACCCTTTGAACTCAGCAATGAAGCTACTCCTAGAGATCACCTTTCAGCCGAATAATAGACTGCCTTATAAAATAAACAGCATCACCCATGAGTAATGTGCTCCCTTTAACAATCAACTTTATGAGACTAAACAGTCATAATTTACCCAAAAGCAAAGGTAAGAAGGCAAGAAAGAAAAGGACGCTGATCAATGGGAAAAGCAGTAGCAGAATGTAAACAAAGTGAAAGCTGA
>NW_006408531.1:30114526-30115948 GCF_000296735.1 Chrysochloris asiatica
GTAGTAGCTCAAAATACCAACAGAAAGGAAAGGAGTCTTCACATCAAGTATCCATTCTAGCCCCTCTGTACACAGGGTAGATAGGGACAGGCAACTTCATTGTCTACCTAAAATGAGGGAGCGATAAAGGCATGAAGTGACTGGCTTACAAGGTTCAAAGAGGGAGTTTAGTTTAAGAGTGTGTGTCAGACCATAAGAGTTCCCACTGAATAGTTTTCATCTTGTCTAGATGGGTCTGGTAAAAAGAAATGGGGCTAAGATTCTTATAATTCAATAGTAAGTAATTGTTACCATGACTGATTGCGACAGTCACAATTGTAAAGGTAGAAGTTTTGTAACAAAAACGGGGGAGTAGTTAATCTTACAGTCCAGAAACAGAGGACACTAGGAACATTAAGGATGAATAGCACAAGCAGAATGCAGGATCCTATCCAGAGAAGCTGCAACACCAGAGATGGAGGCAGAGATGGGACATGGAGAGAGGGAGCAGCTGAGGACTCTAGATTCATGGGAAGAGAGGGACTGGCTTCCAGGAGGCAGATTTGCAGAATGTACCCTTTGGCGGTGTAAATTATTATAGATGCCTGAGTGTTGAAAAAAAGAAAAAAAGAGCTAAAATGAATAGAGAGAAATATTGTTAACTAATGGTACCTGGTAGAGATTATAATCATTGTAATGAAACAAAGTATATGATTTGTTGAATGTAAAACTGATGATCTGCCCTGTAAACTTTCACTAAATTCACAATAACTATTTTTTTAAAAAGTTGCTTGCATAAGATATTAATGATACTGTCTGGTGATTTCTGCATTCCGTTGGGTAACTTCTCTTCAAAATGGGAACAAATATGGATCTCTTCCAGTCAGTTATACAGGTGTTGTTGTTGTGTGTCATCGAGTCAGTCCCAACCCATAGCAACCCTGTATAGGGTTTCAGAGGAGCAGCTGGTGAACTTGAACCACCACTCTTGCAGTTAAACATGGCTTTGCAGTCTGCAGCATTAACTCAGAGTACCACACCAGGACTTCAATTGTCCAGGCTGTTGTTGTTAGTTGCCATCGAGTTGGTACTGACTCATAGTGACCTTATGCACAGCAGAATGAAACACAGCCCAATCCTAGGCCAAACTCACAACTGTTGCCACGCTTGAGTCCATCGATGCTGTCACTTGGCCACCTATCTCGTTGGAGGGTCTTCCTCTTTTTCTCTGACCCTCCACCTTACCAAACATGATATCCTTCTCCAGCAGATGGTCCATCCTGACAATATGCCCAAAGTATAAGAGACGAAGTTTGGCCATTTTGGCCTCCAAGGAGCACTCTGGTTGCACTTCTTCCAAAACGGATCTATTGGTTCTTTTGGCAGCCATGGCACTTTCAGTATTTTCCTCCAACACCATAACTCAAAGACATCAATTCTTCT
>NW_006408531.1:30123901-30127828 GCF_000296735.1 Chrysochloris asiatica
TTATAAAAAAAAGAACGAATGATAGGCAAACGATGCCATGAACCAAGGAACATCACACCTATTAAAGGTGACAGAGACAAGGACCATTCCCCAGCGCTGATTGACAGAAAGCCTTCCCCTAGAAGTGACACCCTGCAAGGTGACTTCTAGCCTCCTGAACTATGACAAAATTCCGGTCACGTCCAGCCACAGCAGCCAGTCCCTAGCCCACTGACACTCCCATCACTTTCTTACCTTCACACTGAGTTGTAAATGTTCATAAATTAAATCAAAAACAGGACACATAAACTATAGTTCCTCATCTAAGCAGACGGTTTAGATGTTGGTAAGAACCATCGAGTTGGTTCCAACTCATAGCAATCTTGTATAGGTTTTCTGAGGAGTGGCTGGTGAGCTTGAACAGATGACCCTGTGGTTCAAACTGATTTTGCATTAACCCACAGCACCACACCAGGACTCCAATTAGACAGCTGATCAATGTTAAAAAATGAATACATTCTTTTACCTTGTCACTTAGTCTTTTTTTTTTTTGCAAAAGTTTTCCAGTTCAAAGAAGGTATAAAACCTTATAACAACATTTCTACAATTAGATGAATGCTCCCCATATCTCCCACCCAACACTACAGTTTTACTTGGAAAAAAAAGAATCCATAAATTTCTACTGACATCATTTTCTTTAAAGTGGCAAAATTACTAAGAACTAGCTAGTACATGAACTCCTGGTGTGGTGCTGTAGGATCAGCACTGGACTGTGAACCACAAGATGGGCAGTTCAAATCCACTAGCTACTCCTCAGAAACCCTATTCAGGGTCACTAAGAGTTGGAACCAACTTGGTGGCACTTAACAACAATAGCTATTACATGATTATGTTGAATAATTACTAAGAGATTATTCTATTCATTTAATCTTTTAGCAGAAATAGTACTATAACCTTGACTAATATAAACAAGTAGTATCTCTAACGCTAACTTAAAAGTTAAATAAAAATACCTGTTCCAACAAATGGATCAAAGACAATATCATTTTCTTTCACTTTTCCATGATTGGCCATGATGAATGATAAACCAGCATCCATGCTTGTATTTCCAATATAATGTCTCTTTTTGACACTATATGATTCAATAAGCTCCCTCTGTCCATCTGCAATCTAGATCAAAGATATTTTTCAAATTAGTATAAACACTCAGAAAAACATGTGACAATCATTCACAATAAAACCAGTTTGGTTTTTTTTTTTTAAATAAGAACCTCTTACCGTTTTTTATTGCTTGGTCCTTTGAAAACCTATGATTGAAGGAGTTAGGAATACCTACCTTCTAGTTCTTGACACCTTTCCATTTACTATGTTTTGCAAAGCAAATATCAACTGGATTGGAATGCAAGTATTCCAGGTGTTCACAGTAAATAAATTTGGTTTACCCCAAATGACATTATTCTATAACATAAACCACAGCTCCTATTTCCCTCCTAAAGCCTCCAGGGATCAGAACTGCTCTGATCTGTAATTCTATTTCTTTTCTATTTTCTTTCAGAAAACCTAGGCTGGAAAACTACCCAAATGAGATTTTTCAACCATCACAGAACTCTACCTTTCCTCTGTTTTGTTTAAAAAAAAAAAACCAGTTGAGAGTTTTTAATAAGTCTTGTTTTAATGTTTCCTGGGACATCATCTTCTCCTGGAGTCCTATATTTAACAAGCTCCTTGAACTTCATAGAAACCTTTGCCAAAAAAAATTAATAACCATAGCCACATACTCTTCAGTGATTTTAATCTACCATATAGTAGCTCTCATTCTGCAGCTACTGTAAAAGCTCTACAGCTGAGTCATCAAGTTCAGCTTTTAAACCTAACAGTAAACGAAGAAAGAACAATTGCTTACTCCTGTGTAGTGAATGACTTCATATGTCTCTTCTACCCACAGTCTTTGTAACTCCCACAAAACAAGTCTTCCTGATGCATGTGTGGGTAAGAGAAGGTGGGAGCGAAACTAATAAGATGGTATGATTTCACTGTGAATGATTGTCAACAGTGTTAAACGGGATTGCAAAACCATGGAACTCTAATATGAGTATAAAATGAGCCATCTCAGAAGCAGAAACAGGAATGTCACTACCATCAAGGAAGAAAAACCACAGGAGCAGAACATGTTGTTTAGACTCCAAGGTCCCTATACATTGAACCTCCTCAACCCAGGAACAGAAAAATGTGACACCACCGGAGTGGCAGAGGAGCAGGTGCTCAAAAACAAAGCCCAGAGCACAAGACAAAGCAATGGGGTTCCCAGCCCATGGAGCAAGTAGAGCTGAGTGACTGTGGACTTGAAGTTTGCTTGGAGAGGGAGGTGCCCCCAGGTACTTAATTGGGGGAAAGCTAGGTTTGCTGACCCCAGAGCTAGAGCCAAGTTGCTTCAGGCTGAGGCTTACGGTGATATGGAGTGTTTTTTGGGCACGTATTAGCAGTCCTAAAACAGCTTTGTAACAGGGAAGATGTCAGGCCAAGGGCCAGACGCCTTCCTGTGGGCACAGCAGAGAATAGGCTGTCCAGACTGAAAGAACCATGCCCTGGGCATTGTCGGATCCTGCCTTGTAACCCTGATAAACTCCTAACACTGAGTTCTGTGTGGGCACTACAACAAATGATTGAACCCACCTGAGTAAAGAGGGCTGTGGGAGACAAAGGTGGGATCATTTTTTGCACTTACCCATCTACCAAAATAAATATTATGTGGATTCTCAGGAATGTGGTTTGGGTCCAAACCATAATCCTCCAAAATGGAGAATATATGCTGTGGTTTCTTTAAATTCACTTTTCCTTCAAATGGCAGAAATTCCAGTGCCTGAAAAATAAAAAGAACTCTAATGCAGTACAAAAAATTTTAAGGCAGAATGATGCTTATCTAATAGTACCTATACTGCAAGTCTGGTGTTAGCAGTAAATAAGACAAAACATGTAAAATCCTCAGCATAAAACATGATACAAAATAAGCAAGTCACAGACATTAGATATTCTATGCCAACAGTGATTAGACTAGATTAAGTCCATAGGATTTCTGTTAAATTCACTTACATCTATTCGTTTGACTTTTTCTTCTTGTGTCAACGTTTTATTAAATGTGTGAATCTTTATTTTGTATGTAGAGTCTGAATGCAGATATGGAACCTAAAATAAAAGCAGATTATTTATTCTAAGCTTAGTAATTTGACAGTATCTGCAAATATATCTATATAAATATTTCAGTACTCACCATCTTCTCCACAGGGTACTTTTTAAGAGAACTGTACAGCTCCTCTGGAGATTTTCCTTGACCCCATAGTTCAAATATAGACCTGGGGAAAAAAATGATCCATACTAACCTCAGTAAAGAAATTAGTTCACACAGTAATACTTAACAGTTTTTCACTAGTTCTTTATGCTCAACTCACTAAAATAATGATTACTAATCCTTTCTATTCTCCTCCAACACCGTAACCCAAAAGCACTGGAGGAGAATATTGAAAGTGTCATGGGCTACCAAAAGAACCAATAGATCTGTTTTGGAAAATTGCAGCCAGAGTGCTCCTTGGAGGCCAAGAAAGCCAAACTTCGTCTCTCATACTTTGGACACATTGTCAGTAAGAACAAGTCATTGGAGAAAGATATCATGTTTGGTAAGGTGGAGGGTCAGAGAAATAGAGGAAGACCCCAACAAGATAGACTGGCCAAGTGGCTTCATCGATGGACTCAGGCATGGCAACAGTAGTGACGTTGGCCCAGGATCAGGCAGTATTTTGTTATGCTGTGCATAAGGTCACTATGATGTAGTACCGACTTGATGACACCTAACAACAACAACAATCCTTTCTCAGCTATAAAAGAAACCCTGGAAGTAATACAGCTTAGATCCAAACCACGCATGAACTTTACACAAGAGAGAAAATTCAATAC
>NW_006408531.1:30129743-30131106 GCF_000296735.1 Chrysochloris asiatica
ATCGGGCAGTGTTTTGTTCTGTTCTGCATATGGTCGCTATGAGTTGGTACCAACTCGATGGCAGCTAACAACAACAACTATTACAAGAACAAAATTCTTACTATAAAAAGAAATTTTCAAGCTCTCATTAAGTTCAAAGAACATTTAAACAATTACAAGCAAAATCACACCGTAGTAAGATTAAACATGTCTTGTAAACCATTCAAGACGGTTGTAACGGAATCTGGTTTATCAGCAGTATTTTGTTCATCTAAATTCAAACAACATCCTAATTTTACCTAATGCTACAAATGTAACAAATGTTCTCATTTAAAAACTAATTCCTCCTTTTCTTTCTACTAAATTAATACACGGGGCCTCTATAATAATACTCCTTTTACTTTGTTGTTGCTGTTGTTAAGTTTTGTCAAGTCAGTTCCGACTCATAGTGACCCTGCATAGGGTTTCTGAGGAGCGGCTGGTTGGTCTGAACTTCCAATCTTGCAGTTCACAGCCCAGTGCTTACCCTGCAGTGCCACACCCAACCCCATGCATAAAGGAAACAAAACTCTACCTGGTTCTGCACTGTATTTCTAGGATTGGTTGCAGATCTGATTATTGTGATGCAAAGGGTTTCAATAGGCTGATTTTTGGAAAAAGATCCCCAAACCTAGTCTGTGTTAGGTCTAGAAGCTAAGCTCTACTGAAGTCTATTCCACATCAGAGCAATAAGCAAGCCTCCTCAGAGACGGGTGGTGGCTACTCATGAGGTGTGATGGATAAGAATGAAGCCCAGGTATACTGAATAGAAAGAATGAATTTGACCACTGGACCACCACTGCCCCTCACACTTAACTACCACTTAAAGAGTAACCTCAGTTATGCAAAACAGGGAATAAAATGCAATAAACAACGAACTATGAAAAAGAGATGTCCCAAAATCCTATGCAGTTTTTCTTATTCTCAATGCTAAAAAAATTATAAACATGTTACATTCATTCAGCAAATATTAAAGACTCTACAGGCTCTGGTGTGGTGCTGAAGGGTAAGCACTGGACTAAACGCAAGGTTGATGGTTCAAACCAAGCCACTCCTTGGAAACCCTATACAGGATTTCTGTGAATCGGAATTGACTCTAAGGCACATAACAACAACTGTATGCCAAGAATTGTTTTAACCACTGTGGCAGAACAGAAAACAAAACCAAATGAAACTTACATTCTTAGGCAGAAGAAAGATTGTTGGAAGCAAACTTAGGGTAGAACAGATAACTGTCAATCTGAAAATAACTTGAATATGAAAAAGATTAAAAAATAATAGTAAAAATATAAAGTGCTAACACTAATATGGAGTCCTAGTGTGGTACTGCAGGAGAAGCACTGTA
>NW_006408531.1:30131636-30139284 GCF_000296735.1 Chrysochloris asiatica
TCGTCCGAAGGACATTTATGAGACACAGTCTCGCCATGCTGACTTCTATGGAGCACTCTGGCTGAACTTCTTCCAAATCAGATGTTTGTTTTTATGGCAGTCCACGGCACTTTTAATATTCTTCTCCAACACCACAATCCAAATGTATGAATTCTTCTGTAGTCTTTCTTATTCACAGTTCAACCTTCACATGCATATGAGGCTACTAAAAACACCATGACACTTTAGTCCTCAAACCAATTATCTTTCATCTTTAACATTTTAAAGAGGTCTTTTGCAGCAGATTTACCTCATGCAATACGTTCTTTGATTTCTTAAAGGCTGTTTCCACGACTGTTATGGATCCAAAATGAAATCTCTGACAACTTCAATCTTTTCTCCCTTTTCATGATACTATATACTGGTACAGTTGCGAGAATTCTTGTTTGTTTTTTGGGTTTTTTTTCACTGAGGTGCAATCCATACTGAAGGCTGTAGTCCTCTTCACTTCCCAGCAAGGAAGATTGTGTTGCCATTGTTGTTGTTGTTAAATGCCATCAAGTTGGTACAGACTCAGAGCAACCCCGTATAGGGTTTCCAAGAAGTGACTGGTGAGCTTGAAGTGCCGACCTTGCGGTTCAAACCAACTTTGCAGTCCAGCCTGCAGTGCTACACCAAGACTCCAGGACTCCATGCGGAGGGATCAATTGCTATAGAAACATATCAAGTTTAGTGGGAAGCCAATGTGGTTGAGGGAAACTCTTGGTGAGATGTTCTGGCACAATAGTTGCAACAATGGACTCAAGCATGTCATTGGTCATGACAGAACCAGGCAACATTCCATTCTGTTCTGCATTAGGTCACCCTGAGTCAGAAGTCACCTCAATGGTAGCTATCAATCTATCTAAGTACAAGAGATTATTCTAAGGACACTTAATATTAACTCATTTATTCCTTTTGGCAACAATGAAGCAGCTGTCAGTATTATTATTCATGTAAGCAATGAGGAAACCAACACAAAAAAGGTTAAGTAACTCTCTCAGGTCGCCTAATAATTGTTGAAGCCAGGATTCAAAGTTGGTTCATCTGGCTCCAGAATCCATGTTCTATACTGCTCTGGTATGTTGCTCCTCAAAAATAGAAATGCAAAAAAGTAGGAATCTTAGGCCATTCAGGAAAGAGGCCAACAGTTCTCCACAGCTCACAATGATCTCTAATGAGCTACTACACAGTCTAGTACAACTAATATCCATAAAGATAAGTCAATGAAATATGAAACAATACTCTACACTCCTCTTTTCCTGAAGGAAATTATGCAACATGTTAATAAATGCATATTTTAAATGGTCAAAATAAAAGATGTGGCAACTAACATCATAAGCTTCAGGTAATAATGAAACATTAATTGAAAATGTTATCTTTATGATTTATATTTTTTGAGTAAACCATTTTCCTATATATAAAGTACATTATTATGATGCTTAATTTAGAGATTATACAACTAAGGTTTGCATTGTTGTTGTTAAGTGCCATCAAGTTGGTTCCAACCCATAATAACCCTGTATAGGGTTTCCAAGGAATGGCTTGTGAGCCTGAACCACTGACTTTGCAGATCAAACAGCTTTGCAATCTGACGCATTAACCCATAGCGCCACACCAGGACCATTTCCCAAGTGCCATGTCTATCTAAAAATAAAAAGGGATATCAACTTATTAATAACAAATCAACAATTAACTAAAATATTTTATTACTAAAAATACAAAATAAAATATTTTATTATCAAAATTTTTATTGTTGTTAAGTGTCATGGAGTCAGTTCCGACCCACAGTGATCCTGTATAGGGTTTCCAAAGGAGCAGCTGGTGGGTTTAAACTGTCAACCTTATGGTTCCAAGTCCAGTGCTGATCCAACAGCGCCACATCAGACCTTATTAACAAATAAAAACACTTTAAGAAACTATTCTTTGAAGGGAAGTGGGGGACGAAATTCAGAAGAGGTTCAATGGTCTATAATCTATTTTTATAAAAAAGAGTGTTTTAAAACATAGATGGCAAGTATATTGACATTTTTTTGTTATATTGCTGGTGCTGTTAAGTGTTGCTGAGTCAGTTTCAACTCATAACGAACCTGTATAGGGTTTCCAAGGAACACCTGGTGAGCTAGAATTGCTACCTTGTGGTTCAAACTGACCTTGTAGTCCAGTGCATTAACTGACCCACAGCGCCACACCATGACTCCTTTGTTATATTAAGCATATTTTTTTTTTTTTTTTTGCTTAAAATATTTCAAGCTAAAAATAAATAAAACTTCCAATCTCTATTCTACAACACAAAAAGTTGAATTTAAGTTAATATCAAAGCTATGTTTGTAAAAGTCTATCTTACTTGCTTGCTTCATTCAGTGCCATTAATCAAATGTATGCAGCAGCAGATATGGGCTCTGACGGAAGCATACAAGTTCTTGATATTCAAGTAGCGATTTTAAACCCAACCCAAAGGCATATCTTTATAATACAAATAATCTCTTACAGTCATAAACTATAATATGCTAAAGTAATAATCTAACATGCTAAAGTATAATAATCTAAAGTTCCAACTCATAGTGACCCTGTATAAGGTTTCCGAGGAGGGGCTAGTGGGTTTGAATCACTGACCTTGTACCTAGCAGTCCAATGTTTATCCTACAGCACCACACAATGAGTCTATGTTAAAGTAATAACCTAATATGCTAAAGTATGTGGCACTGCACGCTAATACACTGGACTGCACAATTGGTTTGAACCCCAAGGTGGCAGTTCAAGCTTACCAGCAGTTCCTCAGAAACCCTATACAGGGTCACTATGAGTCAGTACAGACTCAAAAGCACTTAACAACAACAACCCAAAGTAATAGTTATTAAAAGGGTGTGTTTTTTAGTTATGCTTCAGTTTTCTTGTCATGTTTATTTTATAAATAAGGCCCACTATAACACTTCAATTGGAAGCTTCATCACGAGATGCTAACATTTGGATCTGGAGGATGACTCAGTAGATTGAATTTAACTACATATAGGGTTGTAGCCTATTCAATACAGCAATCACATGCCAAGCTATAAAGCATTACTAACCACACTAATAAAATCAGATCTCTGTAAATTCTTATTTGAACGGTATTATTAAATAGTATAATTTCTACAGAAAAGATGCTCTCCCTCAATCTACCAAAATATTTTTTTTTAAAAAAGCAGCTCAGAAAAAAATAACACAAGCTGTTTGATTTTTAGGATTGTTGTTGTTAAGTGCCATCGAGTTGTTAAGTGCCCTATACAGGGTTTCCTGTATAGGGTTTCCAAGGAGCAGCTGGTGAGCTTGAACTACCAACCCTGCAGTTCATATGACTTTGTAGTCTGACACATTAGCCCACAGTGACATACCAGGACTCTAGGTTTTTAGGCTCAGGACTGAAAATTCAGCCAAATTTCCAAAGCTAAAACTAGAAAAAGTTTTAGTAGTACAAAAAATTAAAAACAGAAAAAGTAAATGCCAATGATAACCTCTATAAATACTCAAGTAAGATAAACAATAAATAACATCTATACATCAATTCATATACGATATGAAAATCAGAACTCATTCTAAAACAAGTGTGTCTACACTTCACCAGATACTCTCAGTGTCTGCAGACTGATTCTCCACTGCTCTCCCACTACCACCAAGTGGCAAAAGCATGTAACTGCAACCTAAATGGAGCTCCCTCCCATGCCTGCAACCAAGCTACATTCTGACAAAACAGCAAAGGAGGTCCCAGTAGTTATGACGGGACTGGAGTACATTCATACAGAAGAACATTATAAGTTTCTCTTACTTGGCACACACTGTCCGTTTCATTAAGTTTCTGGCAATATTTTCACAGGGAATGCTAAGAATCCAAAATGGAGACTGAAAAGGAAAATAACAACATACAATTTATTTCTAAGTGGTTATGTGACTTCATATGATTTTACTCAAGATATCAGAAAGGAGAGATTCCTGTTTCATGTAAGAATACATGATCTAACTCTAAGCAAATTAAAATTACTGTTAATAGTAATGGTGGTGGTGATGTGCCATGGAATCAGTTCCTACTCATGGAGACCCTGTATAGGGTAAATCTTTACAGGAGCAGAAAGCACAACTGCTAGTAGTTTCAAGCTGCTGACAGTGAGATCAGCAGCCCAATTTGTAGTCACTACGCTACCAGAGCTACTTACTCTAATAGTAAGGGAGTAAATAAGCAAGTGACCTGTAAAGATAAATACAGTACAATACAAGAACACTTTTATAGATGAAACTTTAAGAAATTAAACTAATTTTATTTCAATTTAACATCAATTTTGTATTTATCCTTTTAAGAAAGTTGATCAACTGAAATTATTAAAGCTTTATTATGCCCCAAAGTATAATCTCTAGGTTTTTTTCTATTGCTGCTAATCATTTCTCACAATACAGGTAATTCTATTGCTAACTTCTAAGGAAAACATTTCTTTGTTGCTAAATGATCCATTTTTTTAAAGTACTATTTGTGACTACCCAAGAAGTAGAGGAGGGGCCTCTGGAACAACTATGATCAAAATCATAGAATACATTTTAAGCTTAACATTAATTTTTATTACTTTATCATTTCCTCTAAGGGTAAAAACCTCCAGGTTCCTCAAGGGAACTTCCTTAATCCCCCATCTCAACACCCAGATTCAAAGCACTTTAAAGCCCCACTCAGATAGCCCCATCCCAGAACACAGCTAACCCAGGATACTTGCCTCAGTTCATCACCCGCATCCAGCTCATCCCACTCTTCCCCTCCTTTCCTCCTCCCCTGCCCTCACTGAAAGTCATCAGGAATCCAAGCCCAACCTAAAGGACTTACAAAAAATTCTCCCTGTTACATCCATTCTTTCTTCTTCCAAAATTTACACTACCCTAGAGAAAAATACAAAACAATCCAAACAGGAAAAAAGTATGTCATCTTAGTATTATTTTTATTAGAAAAAAATCAAAGGCAACCTGACTGAAAGGGAAAAGGTTAGATAATTGTGCTATAGCTTGTCAATGGAAAATATTAAGACAGCCATGAAAATGATGAATGCTGTGTAGCCATATGTGCCTATACCAGCAACATTACAAGTCTCAGATGTCCATGATTAGTGAGACTACAACTGAAAAGGAAAAAGCACAGGGTAAGTGAAGACGGTCTAAGACAGACTGTGGAGATGCAAAATCTGACTGCTTCTGAAGGTTTAGCCACTGAATGCCTTAAGAATAGCTGAGTGCCAGAAGATGTAAGGCATTCAAAGATATTTGAGGAATAACTGAATTCTCAAAGTAGAGTTGACCCTGATGATGTGAACTGAATAAAACTTTTAGGACTTTCATTTGCTGATGGGGCACAACTCAAAAATTAGGAGTAACAGCTGGAAACATCCATTAATAATCAGAACGTGTAATGTATGACGTACAAATCTTGGAAAATTGGAAGCTGACAATAACAAGATGGAATGCATGAAGATGGACTATCTTAGGTATTAGTGAGCTAAAAGGGACTGATTATTAGCCATTTTAAATCTGAAAATTATATGGTTTACTAAACTGAGAACAACAAATTCAAGAGGAATGACGTAGCATTCATCATCAAAAAGAACATTTCAAGATCTATTTTGAAGTACAATGTCAACATACGTAAAAGAAAGATCAGTTAACACCACTAATATTCAAATTTATACATCAACCACAAAAGCCAGTGATGATAAATTGAAGAATTCTACCAACTGAAATTGATCAAATACGCAAACAAAATGTACTGATAATTACTGGTGATTGGAATGCTAAAGCTGGAAACGAGGAAGGATCAGTAGTTGGAAAATATTAACTTTGGTGAGAGAAAAGATGTTGGAGAGCACATGATAGAATTTTGCAAGACCAATGATTTATTCATTGCAAATACGTTTTTTAAACAACATAAGGTCACTGCTGACTAGAAAGCAAATAACAACAAGTCAAAAATATTGCCATTACAGTTCCAGTTTATACATGATTCCGTTTATTTCACCCATGGAACTTACCAGGTACAGTACACAGAAATCAAATAGACTACATCTATAGGGAGAGATGGTGGAAAAGCTCAATGCCAAAACAAGGCTAGGGGTCAACTGTAAAATAGACCATCAATTGCTCATATGCAAGTTCAGGTTGAAGCTGAAGAAAATGAAAACAAGTCCACAATAGCCAAAGTATGATCTTGAACATATCCCACCAGAATTCAGAGACTATATCAAGAACAAGGAGCTCTGGTAGCATAGTGGTTATGAATTGGGCTGTGAACCTTAAGGTCAGCAGTTCGAAACTACCAACCACTCCGTGGGAGAAAGATGAAGCTTTCTGCTCCCGTAAAGATTTACAGCCTCAGAAACCCTGTACAGGGTCGCTACAGGTTGGAACCAACTCCACGGCACACAACAACATCAAGAACAAAAGAAAGCAAAAGGTCATTAAGAAGACAAGAAAGAATGAAGGGATCAAAATGGAAGCCAAAAGATGTGTCGAAGGGAAAGGAAGAAATGAGGAAGTAAAAGAGCTGAACAGAAAATTTCAAAGGGCAGCTCAAGAAGACAAAGTCAAGTATTACAATGAAATGTGCAAAGACCTGGAGTTAGAAAACCAAAAGGGAAGAACACACTCAGCATTTCTCAAGCTAAAGAACTGAAGGAAACCTTACAGTATTTAAGGATTCCATGGTTAAAATACTGAATGATGCAGAAAGCATCAAAAGAAAATGGAAAGTAAACACAGAGTCACTGTACTAAAAAGAAATGGTTGACTTCAAGAGGTAGCATATGATAAAGAACCAATGGTACTGAAGAAAATAGGCCAAACTACACTGAAGGCATTGGCGAAAAAGAAGGCTACAGGAATTGATGGAATACAAATTGAAGTCTTTCAACAAACTGATGCAGCACTGGAGGCACTCACACATTTATGTCAAGAAATCTGGAAGACAAGTACCTGGTCTATTGATTGGAAGACAGCCATATTTATGTCCATTCTAAAGAGAAGTGACCCATCAGAATGTTGAAATCATTAGACAATATTATTATTATCACGTACAAGTAAAATTTTGCCAAAGATAATTCAAAAATGGCTGCAACAAAACATTAACAGTGAACTACCAGAAATTCAAACCAGATTTAGATGAGGATGTGGAACGAGGGATATCATGGCTGACATCAGATGGATCTTGGCTGAAAACAAAGAATACTAGAAAGAGGTGCTTTGTTGACTATGCAAAGGCTTTTGAATGTGTGCATCATGACAAGCTTTCGTTAACATTGAGAAAAATGGGTATTCCAGAACACTTTACTGTGCTCATGAGGAACCTGTACATAGACCAAGAGGCAGTCCTTTGAACAGAACAAGGGGATACTGAATGGTTTAAAATTAGGAAAGGTGTGCACCAGGTCTGTATTATTTTACCATACTTACTCAACCTGCATGTTAAGCAAATAATCCAAGAAGCTGAATAATATGAATAAGAACATGGCATCAAGATGGAGGAAGACTCATTAACAGCCTACAATATAACCCTGCTTGCTGGAAGCTAAGACAACTTAAAATATTTACTGATGAAGATCAAAGACTACAGCCTTCAGTAGGTACTGCA
>NW_006408531.1:30140027-30147225 GCF_000296735.1 Chrysochloris asiatica
GGGATGCCTTTAAAAAAAAAGGTCCATTCAAAACAGTGGCTCCTGAGGGGATCTGTGGGGTCAGATCAATTCAAGGAAGAGAAGTCAGCTAAGAAGCCTAAGCTACCTGTTTCTGAGTATCTTGCATGGGCTTACTAGGAAGCTGAAAGCTGCAGTGGTGAGAAAAAGGCCAGAAAAGTAGCATTGAGGCTTTTTTTTTTTTCCATCACAAGGCACCTGCTCATTTTTTTAGGGTAACAAGGGCCATTATACAAGAATTTTGTTAGGAAACATTACCCTATTCATCTTGCCCCTTCAGACTTCTTTGCTCCTCAAACTCAAAAACCATTTAAAAGAAATATAATCTTAGTCCTTTGTGGATACCAAAACTGTAGTTTTGATATGATGTAAATCAAAAAGTGCAAAAATATTTGGAAAAGGGGTAGAGAAATGGAAATACTGCTTTCAGAAGTGTACAGACTTATAAGAGGATATGTTTTGATTTGTTTGCTCAGTCCCAAGGCTGATTCCTATTAGGCAGGGATCAGACATGCTCCCATCCTCCACCCTCCCACCCATTTTGACACCAAATGTCCCACCCACAACACAGTCTACTTCTCTGCTGGCTTCCAGAATTCATTGCAGTGGCCACACAGAACTCAAAGATCATACGAAAAATGATGTGTTCTTTCAGGCAAATTACAGGTTACAATGCAGGATCAGAAATGCTCAAGACAGTCTTTTCACAGTTGTGCCCACAGGCATGCCTTTCTCTAGGCCTCTGGCTTTCAGCCAAGCAACCCCTTGGCCTCTGCCCTGCTTGAGCAATGTTACAAAGCTCCTCTAGCACTGCTGATAAGCACCCAAAGAGCATACTCCCTACCATAAGCCTCAGCCTGCAGGAGGTCTTCTGACTCCAAAGGTCAGTACACCTGGTTCCCTCAATCAAATGCCTGGTGACACCCTACTCCGCAAATGAGCCTCCTGCCAAAAGGCACTCAACTTTCCTAGCTCCATAGATAGGGAAATGCCTCTGCAACTTCTGATGTCATCGTTTTCTGTCCTTGATTTGAGAGGTTCAATGCCCAGGGATCCTGAGGTCCGAAAGACACAAGCCACTCCTGGCCATGCTTTCTTGATACAAGATCCCCGTTCCTGCTTCTGAGACGGCTCATGTTATTCAGTGGGATGACAAAAATGGCCAATCCCCTTGTTAGATTTCCAACTTTTTACAATCACAAATAATCCTTCCTGTTAACTCTCTGAATCATATCATCTATCAGCATGTTCCCCACCTTCTCTTACCCAGACCCATCAGAAAAAAGTCCTCTGATGAGAGTTACAAAGACTAGGGCTAGAAGTGCCACACCAAGCATTCCACTGCACTACCGAAGGTTTCTATGAATTTGTAGCAATACCTTTAGACTTACCCATGTTTATGTAAAAACACTGAAAACCAGGACCACCAAATTACAAATCACATAAAGGAGAAGAACTGTGAATTATTTTTTTCATTTTCTCATATACACTTATAAGTTATCATATATAAGATACAAAGCTCATAAATTCACAATCTTGTATAATATATAGTTTCAAAGTTTATAATTATTCCCAATGTAAGCCCAAATTATTCCCAATATAAGCCCAAAGCTAACATTATAAACCCTAATTTAAGTATAGCTCGTCAATTGAAGACAGCCCTTTTCAGTGAAAAGTCATAGATACAAATCATGATACAATGTTGAGCTAAAAATTATAAACTAATAAAATCAATACATCCTGGATGTAAATCTAAACTAGTTCCTATAACTATAATTTTTCTACATCTTCCTTTTATTCAGTTACCCACAGAAACAGGTACATAACCTCACAAATAAAGTTCACGATGTGTAAATCTTTTCTTCAAATCCCAAGCTTTCATTGATAAGTATACAACACAGTGTCTAATGTAAAAATATAATTTAACGTACCTTTCCATATGTTTCTTGGCTGCTAATGAACTGACCTCCAAAAAGCGAAAGCAAAGATTTTATTTCCTATAATAAAAATAGTAAGAGTATACAGTTTAATGTTATATCCAACTCATTTTCAATTTCTAATAACAGCATTTATAGTAAAACACTTCAAAATTGTTTTCCTCCAAGAACATTTCCAGAGTTTTACATCATTTACATATATCCCATCTTGCTTACATTAAAAAAAAAGAATTGCTAAAGGATGTTGTATGTTGTTGTTGTTAAGTGCCATCGAGTCAGTTCTGACTCACAGCAACCCTGAATAGGGTTTCCAAGGAGCAGCTGGTGGGTTTGGACATCTGACTGTACAGTTCATGTTGACCTTGCAGTCCAGTGCATTATCTTAAATCACACATCAGGACTCCAAAGAATGGTGTATAAGAGATTCAATTTATCAGTTTTGAGTTTAGGCAGACCTGGTATTGTTCTGTGGGATAATTCACTGGACCACAAAGTCAGTTTGAAATGCAAGGTCAGCGGTTCAAATTCACCAGCCACTTCTTAGGAAACCCTATACAGGGTCTCTATGAGTCAGAACCAACTCGACAGCACTTAACAACAATAACAATGGAGAGTAATAATCACTCAATAAGTATCAATAAGAAAATTTAAGTAATTTGGCGATATCACATTAGACAGAAAACTCTATTAGCTTTATAGAAAGAAAAAAGCCATTGCTCCCAGTTTTCAGTATTAAGTACATAATTATCCTAACAGAAGTAGGAACATTAAGAGAAATGAACTTGTGCAAAGATACAAGAGAATGCTAAGGGACAGAAACCTAGGTATCTTAATTCAACTCAATTTCTCAAACTGTTTAATAGAATAGAATTGGTTAGAAAAACCATGAAGTGAAGAAATTATTTGGGGAAATTACTATTAAGAACCATGGGAAAGAACATGCTAATGTTTTCAGTCAAAGTGCCCGTATTAACAAATTGGTAGAGATCAAGCATGTTCATATACAAGCAGTTTTTAAACAAAATTTCTGTTGTTGTTGTTAGGCGCCGTGAAGTGGATTCCAACTCAGTGACCTGACACACACCAGAACCAAACATTGTCCAGTCCTGTGACAATCTCATAACCGTTGCTACACCTGAGCCCATTGCTGCTGCCACTGTGCTAATCCATCGCATTGGGGTCTTCGTCTGTTTTGTTAACCCTCCACTTTAACAAGCATGATGTTCTTCTCCAGGACTGGTCCACCCTGATAATATGTCCAAAGTATGAGAGGTGAAGTCTGGCCATTCTGGCTTCTAACGAGCACTCTGGCTGTGCTTCTTCCAACATAGATCTGGTTTGTTCTTTTGGAAGTCCACAGTACTTTGAAAGTCCATGGTACTTCAACACCATAACTCAAATGCATCAATTCTTCTTTGGTCTTCCTCATTCATTATCCAACTTTTACATGCATCAAAAATACCATGGTTTGGGTCAGGCACATGTTAGTCCTCAAACTGATCTCTTTGCTCTTGAACATTTTTAAGAGGTCTTGTGCAGCAGATCTGCCTAATGCAATACAATCATTTGATTTCCTGGCTGCTACTTCCATGAGTGCTAATGATTGATACAAGCAAAATGAAGTCTTGACAACTTCAATCTTTTCTCCATTTACCTCAATGTTATTTACTGGCCCAGTGGTGAGGATTTTTGTTTTCTTTACAGTGAGGTGCAACTGATACCAAAGGCTGTGGTCTTTGATCTTCATCAGTAAGAGTGGCATGAGAGGACCAGGTCAAATATTATAATGAAATATGCAAAGACCTGGAGTTAGAAAACCAAAAGGGAAGAACACACTAGACATTTCTCAGACAAAGAGTTGAAAGAAAAACTCAAACCTTGACTTGTAATATTGAAGGATTCTATGGGAATCCTGGTATGGCACTGTGGGATAAAGACTGGACTGCAAGGTCGATTTGAACCATAAGGTTGGTGGTTCAAACTCACCAGTTGCTCCTTAGAAACCCTACCCAGGGTTGCTATGAATCAGAACCAACTTGATGGCACATAACAACAACAACAAAATGGGCAAAATATTAAATGATGCCAAAAGCATGAAAAGAAGATGGAAGGAATACACAAAGTCACTCTACCAAAAAGAAATGGTCGAGGGTCATCCACTTCAAGAGGGAGCAAATGATCAAGAGCCAATGATACTGAAGGCAGAAGTCCAAGGTACACTGAAGGCACTGACAAAGAACAAGGGTCCAGAAACTGATGGAATACAAATTGAAATCTTTCAACAAACTGATGCAACACTGAAAGCACTCACTCACCTATGCGGAAAAAAAAAAAAAAAAAATTGGAAGACATTTACCTGGCCAACCTATTAGAAGAGATCCATATATCTGCCCATTCCAAAGAGAGATGACCCATCAGAATGTGGAAATCATGAGAAGATATCATTAATATTGCATGCAAGTAAAATTTTGCTAAGGATAATTTTAAAATGGCTGAAACCGGTTCATGTCAGATTCAGACAAGGACATGGAACAAGGAATATCACTACTGATAGCAGGTGAATCTTGGCTAAAAGCCAAGATTACCAGAAAGATGTTTACTCATGCTTTATTGACTATGCAAAAGCTTTTGACTGTGTGGATCATGATAAACTATGGGTAACATTGTGGAAAATGAGTACTCCAGAACATTTAACTGAGTTCTTAAGGAACCTATACATAGACCAAAAGGCAGTCATTTGAACAGAACACAAGGACACTGTTTTAAAATTAGGAAAGGTGTGCACTGGGGTTGTATTCTTTTACCGTATTTACTCAATCTATATGCTGAGCAATAATTCAAGAAGCTGGATTAAATGAAGAAGAACATGGCATCAGGATTGGAGAAAGACATTAAAACCTGCGATATGCAGATGATATAACCTTACTTGCTGAAAGAGAAGAGGACTTAAAATACTTACCTATGAAGATCAAAGAGCACAGCATGAGTTGTACCTCAATGTAAAAAATAATTTCTGTAGTGGTTATGAAAGAAATTTCTAAGAATTAACAATAAGTAGTAAATTGGGAAATCATTCCAACGACTTGAAGAGTTTAGTAGAAGGGCTAGAACAAAACCAAGTATTTAATAAATATTTATCAAAGGAATCGATAAATAAATAGCTTCCTTGCCTAAGGTGCTCAACAATTTCTAGTCTATAAATCAAGGCTGGCTATATTCCTTGTTAAAAAAATGTTTCGAAGGTTTTGTAGGAAAACTCTCTACAGTTCAACAAAGAAGATGAAGTTTCTAATGTTATCAAGTGCCACCGAGTCCTTTGGTAAAGTGCCAGCATAATGACCCTGTACAGAGTTGCAGAGGCTGCAAATCTCTGCAGGAGTGGAAAGCCTCACCCTTTCCCACAGCGCAGATGGTAGGCTTGAAGAGCTGACCTTATTCACAGTCCAGTGCTTATTCTACACAGTCATCACACTCCCCACAGTTCCTAATGTTTGTTAAGTACTACTAGTCACTTCCAGCACACAGAGACCCTCCATAGGGTTTCTAAGGCTGTAAATCTTTACTGGACCAGAAAGCCTCATCTTTCTCCTGTAGAGCAATTCGTGGGCTCAAACTGCTGATTGTTTGGTTCACAGTCTAGTGTTTATCCTACAGAGCCACTTCGCTTCCCACAGCTCCTAATAACGATGGAAAAATGGTCAAAGAAAACTAGAACTATACAAAATTCTAATGAGAATCATTTCACTCTCCTAAAGAAAGAATCTGAGGAAATGTAAAGGTAGACATCTTGTAGCAAAATGAGGAAAGTGGTTGACTTTGCAGTCCAGGAGCAGAGGTCCCAGGGACCATCAAGGGATAAGAGTAGAGTATGGGACACTACCCAGAGAAACAGTGATGCCAGAGATGGAGGCAGAGACGATGACGTGGAGAGATGGAGCACCTGGGGACTCTAGACCCAGGGAGGGAGACAGAGGGAGAGGGGCTTTGTGCTGACAACCGAGGGGTAGGCTTGCAGGTTATATACCCTTTGGTTGTATGATGATGCATGGAGGGGATTGTAATCATGGCAATGAAATGATATACGATAGGATGAATGTAAACCTAATGTTCTCCTGTGTAAACTACCACATAATTCACAATAAAAACTTTAAAAAAAGAATCTGATAAAACAATACATTTTTCACAACACTTAACTATAAGAGGCATGGCTCTTCCCATATAGTGCCTCTCTAGGTGTGGTCCACAGACATACACCTCTGAAAAATCACCAAGGTCAAAACTATTTTCCTAATGATGCTGTTGTTGTTAAGTGCCATAGAGTCAGTTCCAACTCACAGTGACCCTATATAGGAATTCCAAGGAGTGGCTGATGAATTTGAACCACTGACCCTGCAGTTCAAACCAACCTTGCAGTCCAGTGATTACCCTAAAGTACCACATCAGAACTCCTTCATAATACTAGTGTGCTATTTAGTGATATCTTGTTGATACTTGCAGTGAAATAGTGTGGTAAAGTGGTTCACCTTAGCACAAATCAAGGTAGAGGCATCAAACTATCTTAATAGTCATCCATCACCATGCAGTCACATTTTTAAAACAGGCAAGTTTCACTTAAAAATGGTCTTGATAAAAAAGCAAAAATTATTGATTGCATTAAATGTCAACCTTGTGGAGATAATAAAATAAAATCTCAACCCTTGAATCTGTTGTATAAGAAAAGGGTAAAATGTATAAGCCATTTTTGCTGCATATCCAAATACAATAGTTGTTGCAAAGAAAATCAGCTTTGAATACAACTAGATACAATTTTTACTGAATATCATTTTTACGTAAAAGAATGACTATGAGACAAACTGTTTATTCAGACTGGAGTATTTGGCAGACATTTTCTCACAAATGAACAAAAAAGAGCCTGTCACTCCCAGGAAGAAGCTCTGGTAGGGTTAGGCACTGGGCTATTAATCACAAGGTCGGCAGTTCAAACCCACCAGCTAGCCCATAGAAGAAAGATGCATCTGTCTGTCTCATCTTTACATCTGTAAATAAAGATTTATAGATTTATGGCAGTTATGAGTTGGAATTGATATAATGCATTTCATCTAATTATCAAGAGAAATCTGACTGAAAATGTGAAAGTAACACGATCTTTGGGAGGGACAACATATTTGTATTATCTCAGAATCAATAATATACAGGAGATAAATAGTCAGACATGTATCATGTTATTATTGTTAAATGCCATT
>NW_006408531.1:30147552-30149359 GCF_000296735.1 Chrysochloris asiatica
GGAGCAGAAAGCCTCATCTTTCTCCTGCGGAGCAGCTTGGAGTTTCCAACTGCTGACCTTAAGGTTCACAGCCTGATTCATAACCACGACACCACCAGAGCTCTATCATAAAATGTGTGATGATATTAAAGAATGCCCACATCCATGTTTAGAGCTAAATCCAAGACTATGAAGATGAATAAGCCTTGGGTCCTGACTCAGGAAACTGAGTCATACATTATGATAAAAAGAGTGGCATAGTGATGGCCAATCCAAGGCATTTAAATTTCAACCAGAGCTGCGAAATTTTTCAGTTGTGACCACAGTAAGCTGTCTTCATTTCCTAGCACTTACATAACCAAAAATACCATGAGTGGGTGACTTTAAAGAACAGAAACAGAAATAAGTTGTCTCACAATTCTGGAAGCTAAAAGCCTGAATTCAGGGCATGGCTCTAAAAGGAGGCCTTTCTTGTCTCTTTCAGCTTCTTGTAGCGAGTAAACATTGGTATTCTTAGGTTAGTACATACATATATCATGCGTGTAGGCCTTCCTAAAGCACCTTCTTTCTCTGTGTGTATGTATGTATGTGTGTGTTACAAAAATAATTTACCAGCAAAGAAGCAGGTGAAATGACCAGTACTAAGGATGCTACTTCTACCACTCAGCTGTCAGATTGTTCTACTGCGGTGGCTCGTGTGTGGTTGTAATGCTGGAAGCTAGGCCAGCATCAGCAGGATCACCCATGGGAGTGCAGTGACTTCATATGATAAGCATTGGACTGCAAACCACAAGGTCTGTGATTTGAGCACACCAGCCACTCAATGGAGAAAGAGGACGCTTTCTGTTCCAGAGAAGATTTAAAGTCTTAGAAACCCTTCACAGGGGCACTATGAGTGAGATGCAACTCAATGACACTTAACAACAACAATAATTAGGGTCACCCATGGTGGGCAGATTTCAGTGGAGCTTCCATACTAAGACAACTTATGAATGTTTAGCTTCTGACAACTTATGAATAACAGTGGTACATTGTCAAATACAGTGCCGGAAAATGAGCCCCTCAGGTTGGAAGTCACTCAAAATATGACTAGGGAAGAGCTGCCTCTTCAAAGCTGAGTTGACCATAATGACATGGATGGAGCAAAACTAAAAGGAACTTCTTTTCCTGATGAGATACAACTCAAAATGAAAAGAAACAACTGCAAACATCCATTAATAATCAGAATATGGAATGTATAAATTATGAATCTAGGAAAATTGACAGTTGTCAAAAATGAAATGAAACACATAAATATCCTAAGCATTAGTGAGCTGATATGGACTGGTATTGGCCTTTCGGAATCTCATAATCAAATGGTATACTAGGCTGGAACCAACAAATTCAAGAGGAAGGGCAACAAATGCATCTCCACAAAGAACATTTCCAGATCTGTCTTGAAGTACAATGCTGTCTGTGATAGGATAATAACCAAACACCTACAAGGAAGACCAGCTAATACAACTATTATTCAAATTTACACCAACCACTAAAGTCAGTGATGTGAAATTAAAGATGTCTACCAACTTCTTCAGTCTGAAATTGATCAAGAATGCAATCAAGATGCATTGATAATTACTGGTGATTGGAATGCAAAACTTGAAAACAAAGAGGTAGGACCAGTAGTTGGAAAATATGGCCTCAGTGACAGAAATGATGCAGCAGACAACATGATAGAATTTTGTAAGATCTACTTAATCTTTGCAAATACCTTTTTTAAATAATATAAAAGGAGACTACACACTTGGGCCTCACCAGATAAAATGCACAAGAATCAAACTGAATACAT
>NW_006408531.1:30149819-30154350 GCF_000296735.1 Chrysochloris asiatica
AGAAAACTAAAAGGGTTTTCTTTCAGGTTGAGGAATGCAACAGCATTGAATGAAGGCAGCATTCAATGCACTCAGCATTGAATGAAGAAAACATTCAAGGCTTCACTTGCCACACTGGAGGATTCAATGGACTCATGGTGTGGCATTGCAGGATCAGAACTGGGCTGTGAACAATGATAGTTCAAACCCACTAGTTGCTTCTTGGAAACCCTACACAGGGTCACTATGAGTCAGAATCACCTTACGGCACAACATGGACAAAATACTGAAGAATGCAGAAAGCTTCAAAAGAAGATGGAAAGTATACACAGTCATTGTACCAGAAAGAAATGGCCAATGTTCAACCATTTCAAGAGGCAGCATGGTACTGATGGAAGAAGTCCAATCAGCACTGAAGGCACTGGCAAAACACAGGCTATAGGAACTGATGGCGTACAAATGGATATATTTCAACAAACTGATGCAGCACTGGA
Source organism: Chrysochloris asiatica (assembly GCF_000296735.1). Lineage (NCBI taxonomy): Eukaryota > Metazoa > Chordata > Mammalia > Afrosoricida > Chrysochloridae > Chrysochloris > Chrysochloris asiatica. The sequence goes on from NW_006408531.1 coordinate 30,150,293, forward strand.
AGCATTCACTCATCTATTCCAAGAAATCTGGAAGATGGCTACCTGGTTAACCAATTGGAAAAGATCCATATTTGTGCCCATTTGAAAGTGAGGTGCCCCAATGGAATGTGAAAATCATCGAACAATATCTTCAATATAACATGCAAGTAAAGGTTCGTTGAAGATAATTCAAAAATAGTTGCAACAGTATATCAACAGGGAACTGCCAGAAACTCAAGTTGGATTCAGAGGAGGACATGGAACAAGGGATGTCATTGCTGAGGTCAGATGAATCTTGGCTGAAAGTAGAGAATACAAGAAAGATGTTTACTTGTATTTTTTGACTTATGCAAATGCTTTCAACTATGTGGACCAAGACAAACTATGAATAACATCACAAAGAATGAGTATTCCAGAACGCTTCATTTTGCTCATGAGGAACCTGTACACAGATCAATAGGCAGTTGTTAGAAAACAAAGGGACACTGAATGGCTTATAATATCAGGAAAAATGTGTGCCAGGGCTATATCCTTTCACCATACTTATTCAATCTGTATGCTGAAGAAATAATCCGAGAAGCTGAATTATATAAAGAGGTGGTACCAGGATAGGAGGAAGTCTCATTAACAACCTGCGATATGTAAATGATACAACTTTGCTTGATGGACGTAAAGAAGATTTAAAATACTTACTGATAAGCTTCAAAGACTACAGCCTTCAGTATGGATTGCACCTCAATGTAAACAAAACAAAGATCCTCACAAATGGACCAATAACATCATGATAAATGGAGAAAATATTGAGGCTGTCAAAGATTTCATGGAAGCAGTAGTCAAGAAAGCAAACGATGTATTTCATTAGGCAAACCTGCTGCACAAGACCTCTTTAAAGTGTTCAAGAACAAAGATATCAGTTTAATGACTAAGGTGCACCTGACACATGCCAGGGTATTTTCAATAGGCTCATAAGCATGTGAAAGTTGGGACAATGAATAAGGAAGACCAGACAAGAATTGATGTATTTGAAATTATAGTGTTGGAGAAGAATATTAAAGTACTGTAGACTGCCAGAAGAACAACAAATCAGCGTTGGAAGAAGTACAGTCAGAATATTCCATAGAGGCCAGGATAGCAAGGCTTCATCTCTCATACTTTGGATATGTTATTGTGAGGGACCAGTCCCTAAAGAAGAACATCATGTTTGGTAAAGTGGAAGGTCAGCAAAAAAGAAGACCACCCCCCTTAGAAGAGATGGACTCACACAGAGGCAGGAGCACCAGCCTCAAATATAACTACAATTTGAGGATGGCCCAGGTCCAGACCGTGTTTTATCTACTGTACACTGGGTCCCTATGAGTGGAAGCTGACTCAGCACATGTTGTTACAAGAAACTCTACATCCTTACACCTTATCTTCCCAATGTATCTGCACAACAAAACATTAATTCTGAATTAGTGCCACAATCTTTCTTCATAGCATCTAACGTCAAGAAGTAGAGCATTTCTGAAGCCAATCATAGAATGACATAACTACAAACACAGGATCTTTGCCCTAGCTGGATTTTTAGCATTGTTCCACTACTTATGATTCTTAATGACTATTTCAAATCCCATTATTTTCTCAAGAGCCTCAATTCAATTGCTTTCCCCCATCGCTCAAGAAATAATCTTGACTCATTTATTACCAATCAATCATCAAGCCCTTTTTAATCACCACATTCTGGAAAAATACATGTATTTTTCCAGTCTATGCAACCTCTCACCTCTTACCTTCTTAGACTTATCAGGTTATTGCAGTATACTCCTAATAGTCTCTAGCTCATCTTACTCCCTCAAATCTCAAATCCAACCTTCATATTATCACTAATGTGATTATTTTTTTAAAATCTGATTCTGTCATTTCTTTGATTAAAAATATTCAATAAACTCTCCTTCCAAACTCCAGAGTTTACATACCTCTCCTGCACTCTTCTTAACACTCTGCCACGTACTTGACCTGGATAACTCCTACTCATCTTCTGAAGGAATCCTTCTCTAAAAGCTAACTTGCTGCAGCAGAACCAGATGTGGTCTTAGTCCTCAAGAGTTTATTCTAATTAGTTTATAAGGCATGTCCCTTGAAAAACAGATTCCCTTCCTGTATGCTCTCATATTACCCCAGGTGTCTACCACTGCCCTTAACACTTTATATAATTCAATGTTTTAAGGAGCCCTGGTGTGGCACTGTAGGATAAGCACTGGACTGCTAGCCAACAGGTCAGCGGTTCAAACCCACCTGCCACTCCTCGGAAACCCTACACAGGGTTGCTAAATTGAAATAAACTTGACAGCACTTCACAACAACACATTTTACTCTCTGCCTAAACAGTACAATCTTTGACAGCTGACCCTGCTCTAGTTGTTGCAATGCGCCATGGACTTGGTTCCCACTCATAGTGACCCTGCACAGGGTTTCCGAGGCTGTAAATCTTTATGGGAGCACAACGCCACATCAGTCTCCCACGGAACAGCTGGTAGTTTCAAACTGCTGACCTTGAGGTTGGCAGCCCGACTTGTAACCACTATGCTACCAGCTGATCCTGTTGTAGGGTACATTCCAATTCCTACTGTTGTTGTTATGTGCTGTCAAGTCAGTTCTGACCCATTGTTGTTGTTATGTACCGTGGAGTCGGTTCCGACTCATAGCGACCCTGCATAGGGCTTCCAAGGCTGTAAATCTTTACAGGTGCAGAAAACCTCATCTTTCTCTTGCAGCTGGTGAGCTTGAACCGCCAACCATGAAGTTCAAACGGCTTTGCAGTCTGGAGCATTAACACACAGCGCCACACCCCTATTAGAGTAGAAAAGCCCCAACTGAGCTTCCAAGGTTGTAAATCTTTATGAAAGCAAACTGCTACCTCAGTCTCCCATGGCTAGTGGGTTCAAACCGCTACGTTGACCTTTACGTTACCAGCCCAGAGCTTTAATCACCGTGCCACCAAGACGCCTTCTCTTACGTCAGGGGCTGTGTTTGTCATCATTATATTTTGCGCCTGGCACATGCAATAATAGGTATTCTGAAAATTTCTGAATAAATGAAACTTCCCAACTTCCCCATCACACTCCCTCCCCCATCGAGCTGGACCCGAACAACTGAAACTTAAAACACTGCAATGAGTGTTTCCGTTGGAACGTCTCTATCCTGAGCTAGACGCAGGGCTCTAGGGCAGAGAGGGCACAGTACCTGGCCACGAGCGGAATGAATGTAGGTAAGTGGCTAGAACGAGGTGGTCTGAGTTTTTAACACACCGTTCGCCGCGCTCAACCCCACCCCAGGGGCTGATGAATTCCGGGACGCGCGATTCCCCAAACAAGCACAGACCTCCAAATTGCTGAACACCCCGCCTGCATCTGCTGCCTTCACCCACAACCAACTCCCTCCCCGCTGTCCTGTCCCGGTTTAAGGCTGCGAAGGGCGCTGCGAGCTCACCGGCAGGCGAAACTCAAGGTGCTCCTGTGCCATGAGGAGCAGATATTTATTGTAAGCGTACGGCAGCGCCATCGCAGCCAGCCACGGTGCGCATGCGCGACCGCTGCGCCGTTCTCTCTCGGAGTGCCACCCTTCAATACTGAGATGCGTTTCCGCTTAAGCGGGGCGTGTGGGGCCGGAAACGGAAGCAGGCAAGGGTGGACGCTGTCCGAATTGTGGTTGCTCAAAGTGGCCGTTTTTCAGAACGTAATTTTTCAAATACCAAATCCTGGATGTAACTGGTGTGAGGGGCAACATGTTTCTAGAGGTTCGCTAACCTGGAATGTAGTGTAAAGGCTCGCCTTTATATCCCCAGCACCATGTGCTAGAGCCGTGGTGTGGCGCTGTGGGATAAAGCACTTGCCAGCAAGGTCGGTTTGAACCACAGGACCGGCGGTTCAAACTCACCAGCAGTTTCTCGGAAACCCTGTACAGGGTCTGAGTCTGAACTGACTCAACAGAACTTAACAACAATGTGCGGAGAACTTAGTAGTAATGGTTAAGAACGTTGCCTGCCATGTCCACGTAGACTCCCTTTCACCACATTATACAAGGGGACTTCAAAAAGTTCA
>NW_006408531.1:30154895-30158171 GCF_000296735.1 Chrysochloris asiatica
TATCAGCTGGACGCTTTATTCTTCACTCTAGTCCTCTGTGGCTATGTCACTGACTCTGGGCCCAAGAGTCCCCAGATCTTGCCACACTGCTGGCCAACCAGGTCTCCACCCAGGGTTCACAGGAGTCTACTGAACGTTGTAGAGCTTAGCTCGTTGCTTTTTTGCTGTTTTCCCTCACTTCCCCTCATCGGTGACAAAATGGTCACCAATCAGAGTGTGTACTCCCATTGAGTCTCAGTCTTGGAAGGGGGTCAATTATCTTATTTCCATTTTCAACAAACTATTTGAAGCCCCCTCTTAAATTCTTGAGCAAATTTCTTAATCTCCTGGTCTCCATTTTCTTAGCTACCCAGGGATAACACTGCCTCCTTCAAGGAACTGTTACAAAGCTTAAGTGAAGTACTATACTACAGTGTTAGCACATTTGTGGGAGGTTAATAAATGGTATTTATGGAGACCTTTTTCTCTCTTTTTAAAACTATGTGAGAATCCCTCTTAAGAGATCTGCCGTTGTTAAGAAGAGGTCTTGATAAGTCTACTTGGGGAGTCCCTGGGTGGTGCAAAAGCTACAGAAAGTTGGTGGTTCGTATCCACCCAAAGGTGCCTCAAAAGACAGGTATAGTGATCTGCTTCTGAAAGGCGATAACCTTAAAAACCCTATGAAGTAGTTTTCCTCAAACTTGGGGTCACAAGTGGACTACTAACAACAAAGTCCACTTGAGGTAAGTCTCTGAGAAACAAGCCCAAGGCTCCAGAAAACATGAAACAAGAAAAAGAAGTTGTTTCCTCTTGAAGGAGCAGACAAGGTGAGACAGAAAATCAATGAAATGTTAGGCAAAGGATGTGCAGTGCTTGATCTGAGCCAAATCTTCAATAAAATTACCAAACAAAATATTTGATGGGGCACTTTTTTAAGAGTTATCAAAGACATTAATTTTCATACCTCAATACGATGCTGTTCAGAGAGCAAATGAAACTACTAAGAGAACCCACATAGAATCAAGCTACATTGATTTTTCACCTGAGATCCATTCGAGTAAAGTTCAGGAAGTTGTACCTTATACTAAATCCCCCCTCCAGAAAATCAGGAGAGCAGCTACATCACAAATTTCTAACTGTTGGAAGGATTATAGATTGGATTATGCATTATTGCATTATAGATTGGATTATGCCTCCCAAAAACATGTTTTGATACATATAACCCCTGTGCTTATATAACCCTGTTTAAAAGTAAGGATTTCATTTTTGTTGTTAATCAGGATATTGTTGCTGTTGTTGTTAAGTACACTTGAGTCAATTCCAACTCATAGCCTGCCCCATGCAGGGTTTCCAAAGAGCAGCTAGTGAGTTTGAACCTATAACCTTGTTGTTTGTAGTCCAGTACTGATCCTACAGCACCACACTAGGATGTCACCTAATCCCTTCTGAGTTATAAAGAGCAGAATAGAGATACACACAGAAGGGAGACAGATACCACGTGAAGATCCTCTACAACAGGGGTAGGGAAACCTTTTTTCTGCCAAAATTTATAATTCACTGGCTGTACAAAATTTTCAACTTAAAAGTTAGCCTGCTCGAAGTGACTGGCTTACAAGGTTTCAAGGGGGAGTTTAGTTTAAGCATGGGGGGGGGGGGTTGGAAGAGTCCCCAGTAAATAGTTGTCATCTTGTCTAGATGGATCTGGTTAAACGAGATGGGGTTAAGATTCTTATGATTCAATAGTGAGTAATTGTTATGACTAATTGCGACTGTCACAATTGTAAAGGTAGAAGTTTTGTAACAAAAACGGGGAGTAGTTAATCTTACAGTGTAGAAACAAAGGATCCTAGGACCATCAAGGGAGAAGAGCACAAGTGAATGCAAGACCATATTCAGGGAAGCAGCAACACCAGAGATGGAGGCAGAGATGGGAACATGGAGAGAGGGAGCAGCTGAGGACTCTAGATTCAAGAGGGATAACAGGAAATAAAGAGGTACAAGCTTTGCTCTTGCTGAAAGAGAAGGGAAATCAGTGGACATTTTTGAGCAGAGTGGTGTGATCTGCCTTAAATTTTAATAGGATAACTCTGGTTGTCGTTTTGAGAACCGACTATAGAGTCGAATGTGCAAGGACAACAGCAGGGGGATTAAGTGAGGAGGCTATTACAATAATTTAGATAAGAGATACCACAGAGCATGGCAAGTGTGTAGGAAAAGCACTGGACTGCTAATAATAAAGTCAGCAGTTCAAACCCACCAGTAGCTTCACAGCAGAAAGATGAGGCTTCCTGTTTCCACAAAGATTTAAGTGAGGAAATAGCATTGGAAATCCTCTACTGGGTTGCTATGGGTCAGAACCAACTCGATGGCATTAACAACCACCACAACAAGACAGGAGATGGTTATGATTGCACTAAAGTGACAGCAGCATAAGTGGTGAGAAGAGGTTGAATTCTGAAGGTACTGCCAACAGAGATTGAGTGTGTTATGTATGACAGGGGTTAAAGAAGACTCCAAGATTTGTGGTCTGAGCCACCGAAAGATTGCAGGTGCTGTTAACAATGATGGGGGGTAACAATAAAAGTTTGGGCAGATGGAACCTTTTAAGCTTGTTGTTGTTTGGTGCCATTGAGTTGATAGCGACTCATACGCACAACCATAGGCACAACAGAATGAAACACTGCCCAGCCCTGGGCCAATCTCACAATTGTTGCCAAGCTTGAGCCCACTGATGCTGCCATTTTGCCAATCCATCTCACTAAGGGTCTTCCTCTTTTACTCTGACCCTCCTCCTTACCAAAATTATATCCTTCCCCAGTGACAAGTCCCTCCTGACAATATGTCTGAAGTAGGACAGACGAAGTTTGGCCATCCTGGTCTCCAAGAAGCATTCCAGCTGCACTTCTTCGAACAGAGACCTGTTGGTTCTTCTGGCAGCCAATGGCACTTTCAATATTCTCCTCCAACACCATAACTCAATAGCATCAATTCTTCTACAATCTTCCTTATTCACTGTCCAGCTTTCACATGCATATGAGGTTACTGAAAATAGCAACGACTTCGGTCAGGCGCACCTTAGTCCTTAAGCTGGCATCTTTGTTCTACAACACTTTAAATAGGTCTTGTGCAGCAGATTTGCCAAATGCAATACATCATTGATGCTTGAGCCAAGAAGAATGAAGGCCTTGACAACTTCAATCTTTTCTCCATTGATAAGAATGTTGTTTATTGGTCCAGTGGTGAGGATTTTTGTTTTCCTTACATTGAGATGCAATCTATACCAAAGGCTGTGCTCTT
>NW_006408531.1:30159968-30162386 GCF_000296735.1 Chrysochloris asiatica
AGATGAGGCTTTCTGCGCCCATAAAGATTTACAGCCTTGGAAACCCAGTACAGGGTCGCTATGAGTCAGAACTGACTCCACGGCACATAACAACAACAAAATAGTTCAATAAACATTTTTAAGAAAGTTTGTGAATTAGACTCATGTTGCTTAGTGGATAATAACTACTCCCTAACTACGGGTTTGTTGGGAGCAACTGAGCCGAAGGTCCCTAACTTGGGGGTAGTTTAACCAAAGGATTGCAACTGAACAGTTGTGGTCCAGAAACTCCGGCTGCATCCAAGTCAAGCTGCCCCCTGAGGAACTTGCAGAGCTGCCTCAGGGGACAGGGAACTTGTAAAGTCTTTCTTTGTACACAGCCATGTCCTTTGGCTCAATCTGCGCAACATTCTAGCCACTCTAATCTGTGTTCCAGCTAGCTACAACAAGTTACAGTTTTTCTGATAAAGTTCCGCTTGCTGCATGCACTATCAGTACAAGATGTTCTTGTACCCCTAACCTTCCCTCAAGTACATCCCCTTGAGTTTTGTATAAAAGAAACTTGTTGCACTTGGTCTGTGTCATAGTATCTCCATCATAGTGCTATGTCCCACCTGGTCTCAACTTTACTTATTTCATTTGTGTCTTGAGCCTTCCTTTGTCTTCTAATCTCCTGTCGCCACTACTTGGGTTTAATCTCTTCACACGGGTCACACAGAATATCTGATGCTGGACGCGTCACCGGTTGAGTCCTGGTGTGTTGCTGCGGGCTCATGTGTCAGACTACAAAGTCATTTGAACTGCAAGGTCGGTGTTTCAAGCTCACCAGCCGCTCCTTGGAAACCCTATACAGGGTTGCTATGGGTCAGAATCGACTTGGCATCATTTAACAACAACTACTGGTTATATGAGGAACTCACCAGATACTACTGAAAAGGCTAAGTGAATTATAATTGTAATTTTGTTATTAATCTTTATAAATAAAAGCAGAGAATCTAGACTAAAAATGTGAGCTTCCAAGGATTTTGCAACAAAGAAGAAAAACTTATATGAGTGGGTATGAAATCTATCTAAATTAAGTCCATGGACTAATCACATTTTTGAAAACATCAATAAGGCTTTTAAAACACCTTAAATACCTTATATACTAGTGTCCATGGGGCTGCTGTAAATTCACATAGGAAAGCATTCAAGGTGCACATGCTGAAAATTCCTTTCCTAGAGCTGACCAGATTGTAACTGATGTATGGAAACTTGAAACAACAAATCCAAACAGGTCCTCTGTGGGCTACTTCATTCACAAAGCAGTACTGAAAAACCTGCAATGCCATTTTGAAAACCCATATCCCTTACTTCTAAATCCCTTCCCTGCCTCTAGTGTTTCAAATGAAATTTTGACATTCATTTCCCTTATAAATTAAATAAAAGAGGGTAAAAAACTTAAGAACAGTGCATGTGGGGATCTTGGCCTAACTTACCACTGTCTGCCTGCCTAACACTGAGTCTTCAATACTCAGTTGCACTGCCACTTGCACCCAGAACTGTTTCCCCCTCCACAGCCTTTTCTGTGGCCATGCAATCATTCTAGCACTTTCCACACTAAATTCTATTCACTTATACTCTCTGAACCCTGACTTAGCAGTGGAAGGTAGACTGTCTTTTCTCATTTCTATATTCCCTGAGCACAAGGGTCTGGTACATGCTAACTGCTTTGTTGAATGAGTAAAGGAATGACTAAACAGTCTATTTTCAACATCACTACATTAATTTTGTTGTTGTTGTTGTTCATATACACTGGCACAATGTAAGATTAGATTTGTGCACTTACTCTTCATTCATATTCACCACTGTTACTATAGATTGTTTACAAAGAAGTATTAAAATAGCTTAGCACCAAAAGGCAATTCCTGAGAAATATGCCTTATGAAGTATCAATAATATTACTATTATAATAATTAAAATAAATATTCTCATCTAAGCCTATTTCCACTTTCAAATTAGGCCTTGTTTATGATACAAAATCAACCCATTTTTTATTCTCATTTCTCTTTGATACAAAAAAAAAAGTCATAAAGCAATGGTCTCCATGTTTTAATATAGCAATAAAATCATTTTATGTTTCTTCCTTATTTATGTTCTTACAGATAAAATTCCATTACAGTGAATTCTGTTGGTTGGCAAAATTATTGACTTTTGAAAATTCACTTTTAGAAATTATAGTCCCAGCTTTTCAGGACCAATGAGTGACAAAGATACTAGTCTTCACTAAGTGAAAACTAACATCTGAAATTTAAGTGAAAAGTAACATACACAATTCTTTCCACCAATAAAATCAGAGATTTTTGTGTATGTGGTACTCTCTATTTTAAAATTTAAATATGAGAATTATCAATCAGTAGTTGATTTTGTTTTCTCCAATAAAATACTTTCTAATAAGGT
>NW_006408531.1:30162928-30164524 GCF_000296735.1 Chrysochloris asiatica
TGGTGAGCTTGAACTGCCAACCTTGCAGTTCAAACAGCTTTGCAGTCTGGCGCATTAACCCACAGCACCATTAACCTAGTGTGCCAGGACTCCATAGATAAGTAACCATTAAAACAAAAAGGTCAATGACAAAGCATTTATGTAAATTATATCACTGAGCTCAGGAAACACACATTCAGAAAGAACTTAAGCTACTCAGTAAAAGCCTCTCATAAAAGGCAATAAACCTGGAAGTTGCAATTAGACCTCAAAGGAACCAAAATATTAGTTTACATTAAGCCAAAATTAGGAAAACTTTCCACTGTTGACATTTTCATGTTCTTAGTTTTTCAATCAAACAATCAGCCTGTAATTTAAAAGAAAAAAAAAATTCAATGTTAGATATGATAGCCTGTACCAAATAATTCTACTAGCATCCTATTATAATAAACTAAAGCATAAAAGCTAAATGCTACACATTTTGTTCTTAAAAATATCATGCTAAAAAAATTAATAAATATTAATAGTTTTATAAACAATAGAAAAGTTAATTATTAACAGGTTTTTACCTATCTATTTTGCATATTCATTTAAAATTTTCAATAGGAAAAGGAAAATACATAGAAAACTAAAGTTTGAAAATATAAACTAAAGTCTTCTCATAACAATTCAGAGAGCTTGTCTCAATCATTTTTCTATCTAGAACATCATATAAGAGTTTGGGAATACAAATTAATATCTTAATTTTTTTAAAATTCACATTGTATATAGTGACAAAATCTCAGATAATAAGAAGAGTTCTGATTCCCAGGATGAACCATAGGCAAATCATAATTTTGTTCATTTTTTTCCAAGGAAAAAATATTTTGTGTAACATAATACAGCTAAGAATTTTGAAGGATTGAATTTTAATTACTTTTTTATTACATAAGCATGGATCTTGTAGAAAATATCACACTGACATTTGAAAGAGAACATACCAGCTGCTCTGCAGAATGTCCCACTTTCTGATTTCAAATATATGTGTGCATGTGTGTATATAAACACAAACATAGATATGTGTGTGTGTGTGTGTGTGGAGCTCTGGTAGTGTAGTTGATTATGATTCAGGCTGCTAATCCCAAGTTCAGCAGTTCGAAACTACCAGCTGTTCTGTGGGAAACAGATGAGACTTTCTACTCTTCTAAAAATTGACAGCCTCAGAAACCCTATACAAGGTGGCTATGAGTCAGAACCAACTCCACAGCACATAACCAACACCACCACCATATATTTACACGTATATATACATACATACACAAACATGGACTCCTAGTGTGGCACTGTAGAATCAGCACTAGACTGTGAACTATGAGGTCGAGGATTCAAACGCATCAGATACTCCTTGGAAACCCTATACTATACAGGGTCGCTAGGGGTTGGAACAGACTCGACGGCACTTAACAACAACATATACAAACATATATATTCAAACCAACCTTGCAGTCCAGCGCATTATCCTGCAGCGCCACACCAAGACTCCAGCTCTGTAGGAGAAGCACTCGACCTCAAGGTCAGTTTGACTGCAAGGTCAGCAGTTCAAACTCACCAGCTGCTCTTGGAAACCCTATACAGGAT
>NW_006408531.1:30165139-30166386 GCF_000296735.1 Chrysochloris asiatica
GTACTGGACTGCAAAGTCAGTTTGAACTGCAAGGTCAACAGTTCAAGCTTACCAGCTGCTCCTTGGAAACCCTGTACAGGGTTGCTATGTGTAAGAACAGACTTGACACACTTAATGACAGCAACATGTGTATTACTATGTGCTTATTACATGGTGAGGAGCTGTAGAATAAGCAATTGACTGCTAATCATAAAGTTTCAGATTCAAACCTATCAGCCACTCCTTGGAAACACTATATAGGGTCACATCAGTTGGAACCAATGCAACAACACATAAAAACAACAAGTGTCAGGTTCTGTATTAAGTGTGGTTTGTTGTTTTTAAGTGTTGTCAAGTCAGTTGTAACTCATACTGACTCTGTATAGGGTTTCCAAGGAGCAGCTGGTGGGTTTGAACCACCGACCTTGTGGTTCACAGTCCTATAATGCCACACCAGGAGTCCCATATTAAGTGTTATACATATGAATTCTCTAATCAATTCCTCTATTAGTTCCATGTGATAGGTATTACTATCTATATGCAGATAATAAATAACTGGAGCCTTAAAAAGGTTAAGTAACTGGCCCAAGTCCCTCAAGCAAGTAGTGTAACCAGAATTTCAATCTCAGAATCACCCCAAAAGTCTACTGCCTCTAGATCATATCCCGTGGGAGACTCAGCCACGGCTGAGAGACTGGGGAGACTCAGCCACGGCTCGTCTTCCCAGTTACCTGATAACCTAAAAAATTTCCCAATTAAAATATTATTTTGAGTATTTGCAAGCAATATGCTAACACAGTTGATCAAGTCTATGAAAGCTTTAAGTAACTACTGTTGCCAGACAAAAAAAAAAAACACCTGAAACAAAAAGGATAAATATTTTAAATATATTTGTAAACTATGGATACAACAACAACACTTACTGTTATAAACCAGTAGGAATTGGCTCTGTAAATCAATTTTGAGAAGAAGGCAAGCTGATTCACTGGTGCTATAACATGAAGGTGTAAGTGAGAAATGGAACAGAATGGCGGCATATGGAAACCCATCCTAAAACAGAAAGGGTAATTGACAATTACTGTCTGTTCTAAAATAGCTTAGACCTATTTTTCAGGTTAAAATACATAATTATAAAAGACATACAAAATAATACTCATTTTATTTATACACCAAAATAGTCACAATTTCTCTTCCTTTCATATTAAGTTCACAATAACAAAAATTCTTCATCAGGGAAGAAGGCCTTAACAGAAAATTATGCTTCACCT
>NW_006408531.1:30166826-30168617 GCF_000296735.1 Chrysochloris asiatica
ACCTGAAACAAAAAGGATAAATATTTTAAATATATTTGTAAACTATGGATACAACAACAACACTTACTGTTATAAACCAGTAGGAATTGGCTCTGTAAATCAATTTTGAGAAGAAGGCAAGCTGATTCACTGGTGCTATAACATGAAGGTGTAAGTGAGAAATGGAACAGAATGGCGGCATATGGAAACCCATCCTAAAACAGAAAGGGTAATTGACAATTACTGTCTGTTCTAAAATAGCTTAGACCTATTTTTCAGGTTAAAATACATAATTATAAAAGACATACAAAATAATACTCATTTTATTTATACACCAAAATAGTCACAATTTCTCTTCCTTTCATATTAAGTTCACAATAACAAAAATTCTTCATCAGGGAAGAAGGCCTTAACAGAAAATTATGCTTCACCTGTAGGAAAAAACACTGGACCACAAGATTGAGCCACAAGGTTGGCAGTTCAAACTCACCAACCACTGCTTGGAAACCCTATACAGGATCGAAATGAGTCAGAACTGACTCGATGGCACTTAACAACAACAACAACATTTATGAAGCCTGAGTTGCCATTTTGTCTTATCACTTCAGTTCTTATCACGTAAAACGTTAATTCTCCTAAGATATGTTGCTACCATGAATCTTTTAAAAAGTCACTGGACTCTTCAGTGGAAATAGTGTTTATACTCCAAGACATAGCCAGTAAATGGTGCTTGAGCTCCTTATCTCTAATAAAGTGGCCAGGCATTTTTCCTTATCAACAAACAATATGTCAGTACTGAGATTAATTACATAATCATTAAAAAAACCTGTATAATCACATACTTTTTGGTTGAATACTCAAAATAAATTAGATAATAAATTAAAGCTGCTTTTGTTATAAACTATTTAAAAGAGAATTTTTTTCAATAGTAAAAAAAAAAAAAATTAAAATATGACTTAAAAGCAAATTCAATTCATTTTCAGTTTTACAAGACCACATACGCTGAATGGAGCAGGGACACCTGGGCTGCTCTGGCCAAAGCTTCTCAAGTACCATCTGCAACTCGTCATTACTGCATTTAGATTGTGCTTTACAATTTTCAGAGGATTTCCACACATATCATCACATTTGCGGCTACAAGTAGGTAATCCACTGCCATCGAGGTGGTTCTGACCCACAGTAACCCTATCGAACAGAGTAGCACTGCTCCTTAGGGCTTCCAAGGCTGTAAATCTTCACTGGAACAGACAGCCTCAGCTTTCTACCGTAGAGCAGCTAGTGGGTTTGAACTGCCAACTTGTGGTTAACAATGCAATGCCTAACCCACAGTGCCACCAGGGCTCCTTATAAGAAGGTATTATTTTGGAGAGATTAAATGACGTTTTTAAAGTCACAGAGCTAATACAATGAGTAGCACAGCCAGCATGAGAATCCAGGTTATTTCACTGGGCTGGAAGTAATCTCCACGTACTCTATGTACTGTCTTGGTCCCATTAAAAGAACACTGCTTAGATTAATTAAAAGTCGACTAATTGAACATTAGGGGGCTCTTGCACAAACTCTGGCAATCATCAATAAACAACGAATACAAGTTAATTTTATACTAGAAATAGAATGTATTCTAAACTCACATAAAAGTTTTTCTAAGAAAATTCAATTGACACACAATTTTATAGGAATACATTATTAAATAAGGCAAGGTGGACTTACCCTGGCGGCACAGTGGTTAAAGCACTAGGTTAGCAAATCCGTGAGAGGTTCTAACCCACAAGCAGCTCAGTGGGCGTAAGATGTGGTAATCCATTTTTGTAA
>NW_006408531.1:30169677-30170958 GCF_000296735.1 Chrysochloris asiatica
TGTTACTGAGAAGACTGCTTAACAACTGAAACAAAAAGGTTCAAATTGAGGCACAGATACACCAACACTATCAGAAAGTCTCATACAGGAAAGCTCTGACTTTGGAAAGCCCTGACAGACTACTTGAGAACTTAATTCTACTGAGCACTAATTCAAATCATACAGAGGCCAAATAATTAAACAAACTGTGAAAGACAGTAAGTTCTGAATTTGCCTTTGAATTGGGTCAAGGTTTACATAGATCAGTTTTTTATTCAACAATTCATACACATTTTGTTTCATCTCATTAATTACAATCCTCACAATGTAACATCACTTATTCCATTTCTAGTATTTCCTGTTTCCATTCCTCCCTCCTTCCTAACCCTTCTGAACTTTCTCCTAGTGTAAATGGAAATTTACACAATTAACCTAACAACAAAATGGTAAATGCTGTCCTTTTATCTCAAACCATTGAATATTCTGAAGTGTGTACACCTCCCTATTGTTGTTCACCTTATGTTGTGGTAGTGGTGGTTAGGTGCCTTCATTCCAACTTAGAGCAATCATATGAACAACTGATGAAACTGCCCAGTCCTGGGCCATCCTCATAATTGTTGTTACACTTGAGTCAATTGCTGTTGTCACTGTAACAATCCATCTCATTGGGGTGTTCCTCTTTTTCACTGGACTCTCCACTTTACCAAGCATGATGTTCTTCTTGTTCAGGAATTGGTCCCTCCCCTCCTGACAGCATGTCCAAGGTATGAGAGCTGAAGTCTTGCCATCCTGGCTTCAAAGGAACACCCTAGCTATGCTTCTTCCAGCACAGATTTGTTTGTTCTTTTTCCAGTCCATGGAGTGTTCTTTTCCAACACTTTAACTCAAATGCATCACTTTTACAGTCTTCCTTATTCACTGTGCAACTTCCACATGTATATGAGTGAGTTGAAAATTATCATGAGTCAGGTCAGGAGTGCCTTAGTCCTGAAATTCATATCTTTGCTCTTGAACACTTTAAAGAGGCCTGTGCAATATGTCATTTGATTTCTTGACTGCTGCTTCCATGAGTGTTGATAGTGGATCCAAGCAGAATGAAGTCTTTGACAACTTCAATCTTTTCTTTAATATCATATATTTGTTATGACGTTATTTATTAGTCCAGTACGGAGGATTTTTGTTTTCTTTACATTGAGGTGCAATCCATACTGAAGGCTGTGGTCTTTAATTTTCATCAGTAAATTTGTTAAGTTCTCTTCTATGTCACCAAGCAAGGTCATATTGTTGTTGTTGTTGTGTGCC
>NW_006408531.1:30195642-30204379 GCF_000296735.1 Chrysochloris asiatica
CCGAGGCCGTAAATCTTTAGAGGAGCAGAAAGTCTCATCTTTCTCCCACAGAACAGCTGGTAGTTTCAAACTGCTGATTGTGAGGTTAGCAGCCCGATTAGTAACCATTACACTACAACAGTTGCTGACAAGCCCAAGATTGCAGGTTCGATAGCAGGCTATTGGCTTTGGAGGTGGATGAATTCAAGGTCAGCAGATAAGATGGTAGGCTCTGACTCACAAGCGGCAGAGTCTAGTGACTCCCACAACTGGCAGGCAACATGGCAGGCCGCTGCCTCAAATCCAGAGAACTGGAAGTCAGATGATGGTCAGCCAGATGTAGGATCCAGATCCAGCAAAAAAGAGAGCTTTGCCAGAATCCAGCAAAAAGAGAGCTTTGCCAGAATAGCCATAAATATTGGATTTTTTAATATCCAATACTTATGGATATAAGTAAAGGTCACTTACCTTTATACCCCAAGGAAGCTGCCTTTCAATTAATCTTGGAGGTAATTACTTTATATCAAATGTCATCAGGGGAGATGGCTATATCAAAACTATCACATCACTGAGAATCATGGACCGACCACGGTACCTTATTTAGCCATCACACACTGTATGTTTTGAGTGTCTTCCAACCTAGGTGGCTCATCTTCCAGCACTATACTGGTCAATATTCTGCTGTAATGCATAGACTAATTTTCAGAAGTAGATCATTAAGATCTTTTTTCCTAGTCTGTCATTTCCTGGGAGCTCTGCTGAAATCTGTCTACCATGGATGCTTGCTTGTATCTGAAATACCAGCGGCATAGTTTCCAACATTATAGCAATACCTAAACTATCGCATTATGACTAACAGACAGTTCATCTCAGGGAGGGTTTTCTTTTTCACGGAACCTCTACTTTATTAAGCATCTTCTTCTTCTTCAGGAACTAGTCCCTCCTTAAACAGTACAAAATACGTGTGATGAAGCCTCACCATCCTCACTCCTAAGGAGTGTTCTAATTGTTCTTCTAAGAGGGATTTGCTCATTCTTCTTGTACACCATAGCATATTCAATATTCTTCACCAATACCATGATACAAATGCATGAAATCAAATGTCTCCAAACTGCCTCCAAATCAACTCCATAATACTGCCAGAATGATCTTTCAAAGAACAAATCCCTCAAGTCCTTCCAATTCCCCTCAAACTCTATGCTTCTGTGAAACTGAATTTCTTTTAGTTCTCTTATGGAACAAAGTTCTTTCTTGCCTCGGAACCTCTGGAGTTCTCTCTACCAGGAATATTCTTCTCACCTGGTCTACTCCTATTTACTCAGGTCTCATTTCCTCTGGAAAGCCTTCCTTCATCCCTCAAGTCTGAGTTAGGAACCCCTTCCACCAGCCAGCAAAATCACCTTGCATGGCATTGTAATTGGCTGACTCCTCTGTACTTATTTTCCCTTTAATTCATATAATCTGGGCAATGACTATCCTTTAATCTTGATCACCATTGAATCTGCAGAATAAAGTGCTTATTAAAAGAGCTTCAATTTCTTTTTAATAAATGAATTAAATATTGCTATAACCAATGCAAGTCCTGGTGTGATGCTGTAGGAAAAGCACTGGACTGCTAACCACAAAGTCAGTGGTTCAAGCCCACCAGCTGCTCCTTGGGATCTCTATACAGAATAGCTATGAGTCAGAACTGACTCCATAGCTCTTAATGACAACAACAAATAACCAATACAATCTTTGGAGCTAAATCAAAAGACAGTGTTTCTTTAAAGACAAGTAAAACAGTAGAGCAATGTGTATATCAGATATCTGTTTTTAAATATCTGGATATTCAAATATTAACAGGTCCCAAGTATCTTCCGTGCCATCGAGTCAGTACTGACTCATAGGGACACAACCGAATGAAACACTGCCTAGTCTTGCGCCAACCTCACAATTGTTGCTATGCTTAAGCCTATTACTGCTGCCACTATGCCAGTCCATCTCATCGGGGTTTTCCTCTTTTTCAATGGACCTTCACTTTACCAAGCATGATGTTCTTCTTCAGGGTCTGGTCTCTCCTGACAATATGTCCAAAGTACGAGAGACAAAGTCTGGCCATCCTGGCTTCCAAGGAGCACTCTGATTGCACTTCTTCCAACACAGATTTGTTTGTTCTTTTGGCAGCCCGTGGTACTTTCAATATTCTCCTCCAACACAACTCAAATGCATCAATTCTTTTACAGTCTTCCGTATTCACTGTCCAACTTTCACATGCATATGAGCTTATTGAAAATACCTTTGATTTGGGTCAGGCACACCCTAACCCTCAAACTGATCTTTGCTCTTGAATGCTTTAAAGAGGTCTTGTGCAGCAGATATGCCTAATTCTAATTCAATAGGTCGTTTGATTTCTTGACAGCAGTTCCAAGTGTTGTTTGTTCTTTGCAAAATTCAGTGGAAATCAGAGGCTAGGACTAGTTGGACCTGAGACCCACTCCTCCCACTCTATTTTCAGGCAATTTAATAGTTTTTCACAACAATCAATATTTTCTATCAGCTTTCTCTAAGTTATGGATATTAGAATGTATATCGTTTAAAAGCGGTTTCGAAAAATGGCAGGAAGAGGGGCGTGTCAAGAGTTTAATAAGACTTTAATAGGTCACCAAATGGTATTTCCCTTCCAGCCCCTCATGTGACCCTAGCAGAGAGAAGTCCAGGTACTTGGCTCTCTTGCTACCTTACATTCCCTCCGAACAGTGGCAGTGTTTCGGGGCCACGTCCCTTCCCCAGACAGAAGCAAGTCTGTCACTAACAGTACGGGCCCCAGCTTCTCCCAGCTCCCAGTCACACGGGGGAGCCTTCCCTCCAGAGCTGGAATGATCATCAGGATCCCAAACCCCATCTACACAGCCGAACTCCTGCACCCTCCGCGAGCACTGAGGGGCTACCAGGACCCCACCCCGCGCACACCAGCGAGGCCTCCAGGGAGGAGCTCCAGTGGGGTGGGAACCCCGAGCTCACCCTGGCCACGCATCACAGCCCACCTCACAATGCAGAAGTTCGGTGCTTGGTTCCTGCCCCCGCGCGATCCGGCAGAACACACACTTGCTGTCGTAGTCCTCAGGTTCCGATGACTCAGCAGCGATCTCAGAGGTCTGAGCTGGGGGCCTCGTCGGTTCTGCAGTCGCAACTGTCTTACGGTTGGGGTCTGGCTCGGCACTACGGCACTTCTGTTCCTCCGCCATCGCACCTGCGTAGAGCCTCAGCCTCTCTAGGTCCACAGGCCCCGCCAAAAGTCCACCTCTCGCAGCCCTTCAGTTTCACCTCCAGGCGTCGCCTCCCCGCCCTCGAGCCGGTCTGGACTAGGAGCTGGACGCATGCGCCAATCCAGACAGCAGAGAGAGGGAAGGAGACTTAGTGTTAGGCCGGGAGTTCGGCGGCCACAAGGGGGCGCGCAAGGATGTTGTCTGCAATGATAGCGGTAGTCCTTCCTTTCCCAGCGCTTCCTTGATAAAACGCTGGACGTCGACAGAGTCGGTGGAAGGAGTCGCGCAGCTTAACAACGTCACTAGGGCGCCCTGACACCCAGATTAATTGAAAAATTTGGTTGTTTTGAAGGCCGTATTTTTGAAACCATCGCAAAGTTTTAAAATTCTATATACCCCAGGCTAATACAGTCTCATCGTAAAACAATGATTTTTTATTTGTTATTAAAATTAAGACAATGAACAAATTTATACAGCCTTGTTTCAATATACATCGTTTTTGGTGATTTGTGTGTATTCACTTTCTGGCACAATAATGTTAGGTACTTAAGGAAAATGTACAAAACTGAACTTCACATCTGTTTACCTTTTTTTTGTTGTCAATAGAAAAAAGAGTCTTTGACAACTTCAATCTCTTCTCTGTTTGGCAAGATGTTGTGTATTGGTCCAGCTGTATTTTTGTTTTCTTTATACTGAGGTGCAATCCATACTGAAGGCTTTGATCTTCATCAGTAATCATTTCAAGTCCTCTTTGCTTCTAACAAACAAGGTAGTGTCATCTGCATATCTCAGGTTGTTAAGAGTCTTCCATCAAGCTTCATGCCACAATTATTGCTCGGTATGCAGCTACAACCTTGGTGCACACCTTTCTTGATTTTAAACCATTCAGAATCACCTTGCTCGGTTTGAACAACTGCTTATTGATCTGTGTATAACTTCTTCATGAGCATACTTAAGTATTCTAAATAGCTACTCTTCTCAATGTCATCCAGAATTTATAATCCATATAGTCAAATACCATTTCATAGTCAATAAAGCAAAATAAACATCTTTCTGATGTTCTCTGCTTTCAGTCAAGATTCATCTGACATAGCAATGATATCCCTTATTCCATGTCCTCTTCTGAATACAGCTTGAATTTCTGGAAGATTCCTGTCAATGTAATGCTTTAACTGTTTTTGAATGATCTTTAGCAAAATTTTACTTGCATGTAATATTAATGATCTCATTCAATGATTTCTGCATTCCATTGGGTCACTTTTATTTGGAATGGGCACAAATATGGATCTCTTCTAATCAGTTGCCATGCAGCTGTCTTCCAAATTTCTTGGTATAGAAGAGCATGTGTCCCAGTGCTACATCACTTTGTTGAAACACCTCAGTTTGTATTCCATCAATTCCTGGGGCCTTGTTTTTTTGCCAATGACTTTAGTGCAGCTTGGACTTCTTGCTTCAATTCCATTGGTTCTTGATCATATACTACCTCCTGAAATGGTTGAACATCAACCAGTTATTTTTAGTTCAGTGGCTGTTTATTTCTCTTCCATCTTTTGATCCTGGGCCATTCAATATTTTGCCCAGAGAAAACTTCAATATCACAATTCAAGGTTTGATTTTTTTTTTTTTTTCCTTCAATTCTTTCACCTAGTAGAAATGTTGCACATGCTCTTCCGTTTTGGTTTTCTAACTTCCGGTTTTAGCACATTTCATTATAATGCTTTACTTTGCCTTCTTGAGGTGATAGAAAATTATTCAATATGTGAATGAATGGATGGATGTTGTTGTTGTTAGGTGCTCCTGAGTCATCTCCACCTCACAGTGACCCTATGCACAACAGACGGACACATTGCCCAGTTTTGCAACACCCTCACAATTATTCTGCCTGAGATCATTGTTACAGCCACTGTGCCAATCCATCTCATTGGCGGTATCCTTTTTTGCTGACCCTCCACTTCAGCAAACATAATGTGCCTTTGCAGGGACTGATCCCTCCTGCTAATGTGTCCAAAGTGCATGAGAAGACATCTCACCTTCCTGACTTTAGAGAAGCATTCTAACTGTCTATCTTACAGGAAAGATTTGTTAGTTCTTCTAGCAGTCCGCGGTATTTTCAGTATTCTTCACCAATAGTATAATTGAAATGCATCAATTCTTTTCTTCTCTTCCTTATTTACTGTCCAGTTTTCACATATATATGAAGCAAGTTAAAATACCATGGCTTGGGTCAGGCACACTTTAGTCCTCAGACTGACAGCTTTGATCTTTAGCACTTTAAAGAGTACTTGTGCAGCAGATTTGCCTAATGCAATACATCCTTTGAATTCTTGATTGCTACTTTCATGAGTATTAATTGTGGATCTAAGTAAAATTAAATCCTTGACAACTTCAATCTTTTCTCCATTTATCATGTTTTTTGGCCCAGTTGTGAGGGTTGTTTTTTTCCCTTTACATTGAGGTACAATCCATACTGAAGACTGTAGTCTTTGATCTTCATCAGCAAATGCCTCAAGTCCTCTTGACTTCCAGCAAAAAAGGTTGTCATCTGCATATCCCAGTTTGTTAATGATTCCTCCTCCAATCTTAATATCATGTTCTTCTTCATATAGTACAGTTTCTTGGATTAATTGCTCTGCAAATACCCTCAAATTCACCTTGCCTGGTTTTAAATTATTCAGTATCCTTTCATTCTGTTCAAACTACTGCTGCTTGGTCTATGTACAGTTTCTGCATGTGCAAATCAAGTGCTCTGGAATCCCTGTTCTTCACAGCTTTAGCCATAGTTTGTTATGATCCACATAATTGAATGTCAATCAAATACAAGTAAACATCTTTCTAGTAGTCTCTGTTTTCTGATAAAAGCAATGATATCCTTTATTCCATGTCTTCTTCTGAATCCAGCTTGAAATTTTGGAAGATTCCTGTCAATGAAATGCTGGAACTCTTTTTGAATTATCACCAGCAAAATTTTGCTTGCATGTGATGTTAATGATACAGTTTGATAATTCTGCATTCTGTTATGTCATTTTTCTTTGGAATGAGCAAAGATATGGATTTCTTCTAATTAGTTGGCTAGGTAGTTTTCTCTCAAATTACTTGACATTCCAGCGTTGCATCCGTTTATTGAAACATTTCAATACGTGTTCCGTCAATTCCTGGAGTCTTGTTTCTCGCTAATGCCTTAGTGTAACTTTGATTTCTTCATTCAACACCATGGGTTTTTGATCATATCCTACTTCCTAAAAAAAGGTTGAATGCCAACCAATTCTTATAGTTACAGTGATTGTGTATTTCTTCAATCTGTTTTGATGCTTCTGGCATTGTTAAACATTTTGCCCATACCAAAACCAAAACCAAACTGCCATCAAGTCAGTTACAACTTCATAGTGACCCAGTAAAGCAGGGATGGGGAACCTTTTATCTGCCAAAATTTATAACACATTCGTGGGTCATGCAAAATTATCAACTTAAAAACCACCCTACTCTGTGTAACCCTACCCAGAGAAGCAGCGACATCAGAGATGAGGCAGAGACAATGACATGGAGAGAGGGAGCAGCTGAGGACTCTAGACTCATGGAAGGAGGAGGGATGTGTGATGGCAGGGGTACGGGGTTGGGGGAGGGGGTGTGGGCAGGCTTGCAACCTGTGCCCTTTAGCTGTTTGAATTGTTGTATATTCCTGAGTGTTTTGGTGCACATTCAAAAAATAATAATAATAATCACAGGGAATAGAAGCAAATACTGTTGAATGATGAAGCATGCAGGGGATTGTAATCATTGTAATAAAACAAATACAATTGTAATCATTGCAATGAAATGAATACAATGAGATGAGTGTAAAACTGATGTTTCCCCCGCGTAAACTATCACTCAATTCACAATAAAAACTTTTAAAAATCAGCCTGCTCTATTTGGTCAAACATTTAATTAACTCACTCCTAATGTGACAGCTGGAACTGCAGTTGTCTTGGCAAGACCAGACCAAATGATTCTGTGGGTCTTAAAACGGGTCGTGGGCCGGACGTTCCCCACCCCTGCTGTAAAGGTTATTCTGAGGTTGAAAATCTTTATGTAAATCTTTCTTCCACAGCGTGGCTAGTGGGATTGAACTGCTGACTTTGTGGTTAGCAGTCCAGTGATTATTTTACAGCATCTTCAATATTGTAACTCAGGGCTTGAATTTTTTCTTCAATTCTTTCAGCTTGAGAAATGCCAAGCGTGTCCTTCTCTTTTGGCTTTCTAACTCCAAATCTTTGCACATTACATTCTAATACTTGACTTTGTCTTCTTGAGCTCTCATTTAACATTTTTTCAGTTCTTTGACTTTATCATTTCTTCAATATAATTTAGCTATTCTACACTATACTCTACACTTAAGAGAAGGAGCTCTGGTAGCATAGTGGTTACGAATCGGGCTGTGAACCTCAAGGTCAGCAGTTCAAAACTACCAACTGTTCCACGGGAGAAAGATGAGGCTTTCTGCTCCCATAAAGATTTACAGCCTCAGAAACCCTGTACAGGTTCGTTATGAGTCGGAACCACCACCATGGCACATAATCACCACCACCACACTCAAGAGAGCAAGTTTCAGAGTCTCTTCTGACATCCACTTTGGTCTTTTCTTTTTCTTTCTTTCTTTCTTTGTTTGTTTCTTTTTATATACATATTTAATTGGGAATTGAGTAAAAGTTTACAGAACAGATTATCAGTCCCACCTTCAACCAATTATACATTTTGGGTATACATTACAATAATTAAATCCACTCCATGTACCATCATTTAACAATATTTACCTCTATTCACTTTATTTTTCCCTCTCCACATCACATCCCACGTGCCCTGTAACCATCATAGAATGTTTCATTCACAAGAAACTCTTTTCATAACTTTTTACGACAGCAGTCTCACACAATGCTTTTCCTTTTATGACTGACTGGTGTGGTATGGTAGCATAAGCAGTGGATTTCAGACCAAAAGATCAGTGGTTCAAACCCACCTCAGAAACTCTATGCAGGGTTGCTATGAGTTGGAATCAATTTGACAGCACTTAACAACAATAACAACAAATTTACTCAGCCTAAAATCGCTATGGGTCGGAACCGACTTGAAGGCACTTAACAACAACAACAACAATATGCTCCAGGCTCGTCCATGTCGTGAGGATGTTTGCAGATTCTTCATTAGTCTTCAGCATTGTATAATATTCCATTGTATGTACCAAAGTTTGTTTTACCATTCTTCTGCTGATGGACACTTAGTCTGTCTCTCTCCATCTTTTGCTATTGTGACTAGTACGGCCATGAACATGGGTGTGCATAGATCTAGTTGTGTCACCGCTCTGTTGCTTGAGAATATATACCAAGTAGGGGGGATTGGGTCACACAGCATTTCTATTAACAAATTTCTAAGAAAGCATTATACCATTTTCCACAGTGGTTGACCCATTAGTAGTCACTTCACACCCTCACTAGCATTTGTTGTTTTCTGCATTGGGACGCTTTGTTATTAATGCT
>NW_006408531.1:30205475-30207329 GCF_000296735.1 Chrysochloris asiatica
CTCCATTACCTTTTCTTCTTCAGAAATGTTTTTTGGAGCTACATTTTGATTATTTGTTTGTGTCATGCTCTCTTGTTTTTTTGTGTGTGAGCTAAATTTGTGTGTTATCTGAAATATTGTGGTGTTTTTGTATTTGTGTTTAATTGATGATTGTATGTTGATGTGTTCTTAGGCTCTCACCAACTGTTTCCTGTGGGTGTCATTAGAAAATGGAAGTGTGTGCACCCTTGTCTCTTCACCATTCATGCACTTCAGTTTAGGGTGGCTTTGGCTGGCTTTGGCTGTTATAGTTGATCGTGTCCTACAGGAGCTGGTTATTGCCCAGTAGGTGGAGCTGTAGAGAGCACAGTTGTGGTTAGGCTAGATGGACAAGGTTGCTGACTCCTGTTGGAGAGGAAAGACTCCTTCTTGCCTCTACCCCCTTTCCTGCCTCATACTCACCAGGTCGCAAACAGAATAAACAAGCAAGCAACCAACTATGAAAAGAGAAAATAATAAAGGAGAAAAAAGAATTGGATATAGGCAAGGACCAGAAAAAAAGAGAAAAGTAGGACAGGAAAAGAGAGTTTATAGAAAATAAAAATAAAAACAACTTAGGAAAACCAGGGAGAGGGATGATGAAAATAGGAAGAGAGTAAAGAGTTGTAAAGAAAGATGAAAGCATAAAAAATGAAGAAGAGGGGAAATGAAAGACAGAAGGAAAGAAGGAAAAATAAAAACAAAGAAGTTGCTGCTGTTAGAGGTGCTGGTGGATCAATACCGACTCAAAGCAACCTTAAATACAACAGAATGAAACACTACCCAGTTCTGCATCAGTCTCACAATTGTTGCTATGCCACTGTGCTAATCCTTCTCATTGGGGGTCTACCTCTTTTTCTCTAGACCCTCTACTTTACCAAGCATGATGTCTTTCTCCAGGAATTGGTACTTCCTGATAATATGTGTGAAGTATGAGAGACGAAGTCTGGCCATCCTGGCTTCTAAGGAGCATTCTGGTTGTACTTCTTCCAATATATTTGTTCTACTGGCAGTCTATGGTACTTTCAATATTCTCCTGCAACACCATAACTCAAATGCATTGATTCTTCTCTGGTCTTTCTTATTAATTGCCCAACTTTCACATGCATATGAGGCTATTGGAGTCCTGGTGTGGCGCTGTAGAATAAAACACTCAACCTCAAGTTCAGTTTAAACTGCCAAGGTGGGCAGTTCAAACTCACCAGCCACTCCTCTGAAACCCTATACAGGGTCACTTGGATTCAGACCTGACTTGACAGCACTTAACAGCAACAAATGAAGCTATTGAAAATACCTTGGCTTGGGCATGCACATCTTAAGTCCTCAAATTGTCATCTCTGCACTTGAACAATTAAAAGAGGTCTTATGCAGCAGCTTTGCCTAATGCAATACTTCATTTGATATTTGCTTAATGCAATATGCCTCATAATTGAATCATAAAATCCTATCAGCATCATCCCCCACCCCATTTCAACAAAGCCATCTGGAAAATAGGAAAATTATTCAGTGGGGATTCTACCTTAACCCCCTCATTCTGAAACTAAGCACACACATGAAAGCTTGTAAGCCAGCCACTTCACGTCTTTATAGCACCTTCCCCATGTTTTATGGCCAATATGTAAATAGCACATCCATATTGACCCAGTACACCGAGGAGACAAGCATGTTCCTTAATATGAAGAATCTTCCATTCCAGTTGGAAATTTGTGCAACTGCGTCCAAAAGCAAAAGTCCAGTTCATCAAATTGTAGCACTTTACACTTGCTCACAATATTAAAGGAGCTCTAGTTAGCGTAGTGGTTACGAATCGGGCTGTGAATCTCAAGGTCAGCAGTT
>NW_006408531.1:30208149-30209571 GCF_000296735.1 Chrysochloris asiatica
TTTTTGACAACTTTCAATTTTCCTATATTGATACTTCATGCATTCCATGTTCTGATTATTAATTGATATTTACAGCTACTTCTCCTTATTTTGAGTTGTGTTCCATCCGCAAATGAAACTCCTAAAAGCTTTACTCCATTGCATCATCAGTATCAGCTCTACTTTGAAGAGGCAGCTCTTCCCCAGTTGTATTTGGAGTGTCTTCCGACCTGAGGGGCTCATCTTGTGGCACTATATCTGGCAATATTCTGGTGCTCTATATCACGTTTCAGTATTCAGTATTCTGGTGCAATCTAACAGAGTTCCAGTACTATTCATAAGGTTTTCAGCGACTAAATGTTCTGAAGTAGTCCATCTCTCCTTCTTCCTAGTCCATCTAAGTATGTACTCTCAGCTGAAACCTGTCCACCATGGGTGACATTGCTAGTATTTAAAATACCAGTGGCATAGCTTCCAGAATCACAGCAACACACAAGCCACTACAGTACGACAAACTGACAAATGAGTGGTGGTAGACAGAAAGGATAAAATTCAAGGAATGGAAAGAGAAGGAAGAGAAGGAGAAAGAATAAACAAAAACAATGAAACAACTAAAGGAAAAAAACTAAACCCCAGAACAAAACAAAACAAAAAATGCAACCGTTGGACTTGGAGAAGAGCAACCTCTGGAGAGCTCCCGCTAGCCAAGGAGCTCCTGAGGTGGGTGTGGGAGGAATGCAACAGTGGAGTTCCTTGCCCTTGATGGAGACTTTATCAGCCTTCTTATTATCTATGTTCAGGGCACTCAATCCAGACATAGTTCCTGGATGGAGTTGGTTTCAGTGTCTACTAGGACCACAGGGCAGCTGGGGCAGGGTGACTACTTAATGCTGGTCTGGTAACTCAGCAGATTTGTAGATCCTAAGCAGAGCCCACCTGAATCCAGACACCCAAACAGCTCACCAAAGTGGAACATCCAGGACCCTGCCTCATCCTAGCATGGCTCCCAACCATGTCGCTCTGAACTCCCAGAAAGCTGGGTCTGCTCTGGGGATAGATGAGGGTGGGAGCTAGCCACACTTCTGTTTAGCAGGGGAGTGTGGGTAAAAAGAAGTAATGACATCTTTCCAGTCATCTGTGTGACTGTTCTGCCAGGTCACCTTCTGCTGCCAATGTTGTTCACAAAGGTTCAAGATGGTCTCACTGTGTTTGACAGGTTATTTACCAGAGCTGTCCCTGTGCGGTTTCTTCTCCCAACAAACACTCAACCACTTTTCTAGTCTTTCTTCCGAAGTTTGGGGTTCCAGGATTTTCATCTCTGTGTTTTATTTGTTCTCTCGTATGTTTGTTGTAGAGGATATGGTACATCTGCCTAGTCTACCATCTTACAGGATGTCCTCCAGTCAACCTCTTTCCTGTCTTTTTAAAAGACTTTGGTTTCTT
>NW_006408531.1:30209936-30260445 GCF_000296735.1 Chrysochloris asiatica
TCATGGTGACCCTGTATAGGGTTTCCAAGGACTGGCTGGTGTGTTAAAATGCCAACCTTGTGGTTCAACCAATTTTGTGGTTCCATGCTTATCCTACAATGCCACACTAGGACTTCAAAGAAGTCACAGGTCTTACACAACATTCTATCAAGGAACCTCCAGTGTCATTTCTTTCACTAAAGCTGTATTTTCCAACTACTGATCCTTCTTTGTTTCCAACATTCACATTGCAATGACCAGTAATTATAAATGCATCTTGATTGCATGTTTGATCAATTTCAGACTGAAAAATTGGTAGAATTCTTCAATTTCTTCTTCATTGGCTTTAATGGTTGGTACATAAATTTGTATAATAGTTGTAGTAACTGATCTTCCTTTAGGTATTTATTTATTAACCTATCACAGACAGCATTTTTTTTCAAAATAGGTCTTGAAATGTTCCTTTTGATGATGAATATGACACTGTTCCTCTTTAATTTGACATTCCCAGTATAGTAAACCATATGATTGTCTGATTTACAATAGCTAATATGAGTCCATTTCAGCTCATTAATGCCTAGGATATCAACCTTTATGAGTTCTATTTCATTTTCAACAACTTCCAATTGCCCTAGAGTATCATCACTATAATAGACACTTCCTGTTCCACCTTCTAAATAGAAATGTCTTGAACATAAACATAAAGACCTTCCCTAACTTACACAAGGGGGCTTCAAAAGATTTGTGGGAAAATTCCATTATCTTTTCATTTTCCAAGAACTTTTTGAAGCCCCTTTGTATTTAGTAAGTAGGGATAAGTTTTTGTTGCTTCACAAGCCAGTGTACTAGGAATATTCGTTTTTATGAAGACAAAAAGAAAAACAATCAGGAACACATTTCTTCCTCCTTAAGAAACACAAAGGATTAGCCAAGGAAATACTCAAGGCTAAAGTGGCTTCTGCCTGGCACTAAATATGGCATGTATATTGGTGTCCATGTGTTAGAATGAGTGTGAAATGTCTGGGCAAGGAAGGGGAAGGAGGAGCACTCGTGTGTGGGAAAAGAGAAATTTCTAGTTTCTGAAAATTAAACTGCTTTACTTGGAACTTTCTTTGAATAAATATTGACAGGTCACTCAAAATCTCAATCTGTGGCTATTAAACTTTTACCAAAGAAATTTAATAGAAGTTGTGACCTATTGTTTGTAAGTGGAAACTGTGTGTAAAGCTTTTGTAGTGGAGATAGTAACAAAAGAAATCTTACGATTACTTCTCCATCCTGTTATTTTCCTGAGAATTCATTGGGTTGTTAACCTCAGGGTCAGTGGTTTGAATCCACCAGCTGCTCTGTGGGAGAAAAATGACTTTCTGCTCCCTAGAAATTTACAGCCTCGAAAACCCTATGCAGGGTTGCTAAGAGTCAGAACAACAATAGCAAGAAACTTAAAAACATATAATTTTGCGTTTTTCCATAATACTTTCTAAGTCATGTGTTCAAGTTATCTAGTAAATACTATCCATTACCAGAAACAAGACCATACTTGGACTTTGCATTTCTGATAAAGGATTCAGCCTCAACAGAGTTTGATATGGCTAACACTATAATGGTGCACTGTGAGATCCTCACTGGACTGCACACCACAGGGCTGGCAGTTCAACTCCCCCAGCTGCTCCTCAGAAACCTCATACAGGGCACCTATGAGTCGGTACAGACCAAAGGCCCTTAACAACAACAACACTATAATCTCATTTGCCTTTGTCTAGCATTTCTCAATTTTGTAAGGCATATTCATATACCTAAGTTAATTTGATTACGTCAGAGAAGAAAATACTACTGTGACTGGTTGCATAGTGATTACAAATCAGACTGCGAACCTCAAGGTCAGCAGTTCAAAGCTACCAGCTGTTCCACAGGAAAAAGATGAAGCTTTCTGCTCCCCTAAAGATTTACATATGGATGCGAAAGCTGGACAGTGAATAAGGAAGATCGTAGAAGAATTGATGCCTTTGAGTTGTGGTGTTGGAGGAGAATACTGAAAGTGCCATGGACTGCCAAAAGAACCAATAGATCTGTTTTAGAAGAAGTGCAGCCAGAGTGCTCCTTGGAGGCCAGGATGGCTAAGCTTCATCTCTCATACTTTGGACATATTGTCAGGAGGGAACAATCGCTGGAGAAGGATGTCATGCTGGGTAGGGTGGAGGGTCAGAGAAAAAGAGGAAGACCCCCAATGAGATGGATCAGCCAGGTGGCATCATTGATGGACTCAAGTGTGGCAGCGGTAGTGAAGTTGGCCCAGGATCGGACATTGTTTCGTTCTGCTGTGCATGGGGTCGCTATGAGTCGGTTCCGACTCGATGGCACCTGACAACAACAAAGATTTACAGCCTCGGAAACCCTGTACAGGGTTGCTATGAGTCAGAACTGACTCTACGGCCCATAACCACCAACACCTTTTTAGAAATGGCTAAAATTTGCTCAGGAAGATGAAGCAGCCTCCGTGTATTTAGTTGATGGCAGATAGAAGGGCCATCATACAGCCTGTCCAAGAACAACAGAGTCTGGCAGCAGAAAGCAATCAGCACATCTCCAACACCTTGAAGTTAATGGACTTTTTCTCTTCAAATTCACACCTGTAATACCATCATCATCTCAAGGTCAATAATAAATCCAGTCTACACCACTCTTCAAAGATTCTGGATGGTACAATGGGTTAACAGTCTCAGCTGTTAACTGAAAGGTTGAAAGTTTGAGTCCTCCCATAGATACCCCTGAAGGCCTAGCTATCTACTTCCAGAGAATCAGTCATTGAAAACCCTATGGAGCCCAGTTCTACTCTGACATACTAGGGGTCACCAGGAGTTGGTAACTGGTGGCTGACGGGAGCACCATTCAACCTTGTTAGAATTAGTTTCCCTCAAAGTAAAATTTTCTCTTACTCATACCCAAACTTCTCAGTGCTTCTTTTCCCCAACATTGTCACCAACCCCAGTGATCTCCTTTGAAAGTCTTTTCACAATTTCACTGTAAATGATCCAATCTACAATCTCAGTCTCCTCACAGAACACAGCCCTTCACCTTCTTGCTGTAACTGAAACCTGGCTTTCTCCTAAAGACACATCATTTCCCTTGGGCCTTGACAAGCAAAAGCTTGATGCTCTCCTCACTTCCCAAAATGCTGAGAGAGAGCTAGAAAAAGTATTGGAAGTCTCCTCTCTGCTAACTGCCAATTCCAGTAATTTTGTTTCTACCTATGAGTCACTCCCCAATCCCCACCTCTTTGAAGCATAATTACCATCCTTTCCTAGCTTTTACGTCACACCCCCAGACTCTGGTGGCTGTGTGCCGTGGAGTCGGTTCCGACTCATAGCGACCCTGTACAGGGTTTCCGAGGGTGTAAATCTTTACTGGAGGAGAATGTCTCATCTTTCTCCCACGAAGCAGCTGGTAGTTTCGAACTTCTGACCTTGCAGCTTGCAGCCCGCTTCATAACCACTATACTACCAGAGCTCCTTCCCCCAGACTCTAGGAGAGCTTTAATATCTGGCTCACAAATGCTACCAAACGCTTGCCATTATCTCTGGTAACTTGAATGTAGGCTGCAAATTGATTAATTCCAGCTCAAACTCCTGCTGACAATTTGCATTCCCACCCTAGGATATACTGAATCAGAATCCCCACCATTTCTCAGCACACGGTTGAACCAGAATGAACTGGCTCAAAGTTCATGATTCACAGCTTCTCAGACACCTAGATTCCAATGTCCTTTG
The DNA here is from genome assembly GCF_000296735.1 of Chrysochloris asiatica. NCBI lineage: Eukaryota > Metazoa > Chordata > Mammalia > Afrosoricida > Chrysochloridae > Chrysochloris > Chrysochloris asiatica. The sequence continues at coordinate 30,213,683 of NW_006408531.1, forward strand.
CATCCATTCCTCTGTAGCAACCTGGTCTTAAGTGTAAGTTCACTCAGAATCTCTGAGAACTGAACTCTGTTGACCTTTCATATCACTACAGGCACCTATCCCCACAGCTTTCACACTTTCCTGACTTCTTGGTAATTTCTGATCTTGATCTTCCTCTCTTCCACTCTTTCAGCTCCCCTCTTTTCTTTACTGCCTTCCCTCTAGATCCCAAACCTATTATACTGTTGAGTAAATTTCTACTGATAGTGATCCCATGTGTTACAGAATAGGACTGCTCCCTAGGGTTTTGTGTGTGTGCTCCTTAATCAAAGCAGATCTGCATGTCTTCCTTGTGTGGTACTTTCTTCTGTGGGTTCAAACCGCCAACCATTCAGTAAGTGGTGGTAGTGGTGACTGTGTGCCCTAGAGTCAGTTCCTACTCATAGCGACCCAAGTTGATCACAACACACAGGGACCTACTAGACACCAAACGCTCATCAATTTCCAGAGTTGCAGCTAGACACACACTTTGTCCTCCCTCTGTCTTTTTGCGAAACTCTCAACCACCTCCATTAACTGGTGGTTAAAACATAGGCGGAGAAATCAGCTTCCGTGAATCTGAAGCCGACTTTTACCATTTTGCAGTGAGTCCCCTTGAGCAAGTTATTTCATTTCATGGGGGGAGGGGGAGACAATCGATTCCCTTTGTAGATAATAACTTATTTCTTGACTGTAAAAGTTATTATGAAGATTAATTGAGATAACATATGTAAAGTGCTTAAAATACTATAGAATACAAAAGTGCTCAGTGAATGTTTTTATGTTCACAAGTTTGCTGTTGTTTGGTGCTTTTTCTTTAAAAAAAGATTAGTAAGTGAAAATACATGCCCAAATCTGCAAAGCAATGCTAAACACAAACATACAAATCCTCCTTTTCTAACTCTCTGGAGAGACAGTTGAAGGGAAACTCTTGAGAAAATACTCTTGAAAGGCCTGAGATCCTCTGATATGATCAAAAGTAGATAGGATTAACAGCCTGACTAATGTCTATTGTTCTTAAGCCAGGAACTGTAAGGATTTCATGTGAACACTTCCCAGAAAAAGTGGGCAGAAGACATGAACAGACATCTCACAGGAGAAAACATGAATGACTAAGAAACATATTTATAGAGATTCATACTCATTAGTAATCATATAAATGAAACTGAAGTTCAATGAAATAACGTTATATGATAATGCCGCACTGTCTCACAAAGTGATTTGCACAACCATTAGAGTACCTTGTCCAACACCTGATATCATTAGCTTATTCTTTGACAATCAAGATGGTGTGTAAAATCAACTTTTACAAACCCCTTGATTCAGCAGATTCAGCCCAGTAATATTCCTTCAAAATGGGCCTCTGGAGACATGTACAAGAATGGCCAGAGAAGCACTGATTAGTAAAGCAAAAAATGAATCAACCCTGTTCCCTTGAAGGGGATTGATAAATGAATTGTAGCTGTAATAACAGTATGAGCAAATCTTAGAACTGAAGAGAGAAAAAAAAGTATGGCCTAAACAAACAAGTAACTATATGTGTATATGTATATGATACATATATGGCTCTGGTGGCATAGTGGTTATGAATCAGGCTGCTAATCTCAGGGTCAGCTGTTCGAAAATACCAGCTGTTCTGTGGAACAAAGTTGAGGCTTTCTGCTCCCAGAAAGATTTACAGCCTCAGAAATCCTGAAAGGGTCGTTGTGAGTCAGAACCGACTTTACAGCATATAACCACCACCACCATATATATATATATATACACACAAGGGTTTTTCAAAACTTTTGGGAAAATTCCATTACCTTTTAATCTCATTTTTCCATGAATTTTTGAAACTCCATTGTAATATGACAGTTTTTAGAGGACAAAGTTACACATGTGGCGCTGTGGGTTAATGTGCCAGACTGCAAAGCTGTTTGAACTGCAAGGTCGGCAGTTCAAGCTCACCAGCTGCTCCTCGGAAACTCTACACGGGGTTGGAATCAACTCAATGGCACTTAGCAACACCAGCAAAGTATATATACTTTAAGAATGCAAACTATGAAAAAGACAAAAGGCAAGAAAGTCATTTCCTCTTGACTGTTTGCAACCAATTTTAGAGAACCTTTCCAAGTCACCTTCTTAGATCAACTGTGCTCACTAGCACTTGGAAGCAGACAGTGGACAAGAAGTTACCATTGTCCCATGACCCACAGAGACATGATATTCACATATAAGTTGTGTATATATATATATATCAATCACATAAGGAGAGGAGGCTATGTTCACTTTATAGAAAGCTAGTCAAAAGAAAGGAAGAGGAATGAAAGAGAGTTTGTCAATTCTGAGACGCACATAAGCAATGGAAATGGCCTTGTTTCACTAGTTCACATCCTTTATATGGAATGTATGAAGTATAAATCTAGGAAAATTGGAAATTATCAAAAATGAAATGGAATACATAAAGATTGATATCCTAGGCATTAGTGAGCTGAAATGGACTTGTATTCACCATTTTTAATCTGACAATCATATGCCTGGAATGACAACTTCAAATGTCATCATCAAAAAAGAACATTTCAAGATATATCTTGAAGTGCAATGCTGTCTGTGATAGGATAATATCCATATACCTAAAAGGTAGACTAGTTAATACCACTATTCTCCAAATTTATGCACTAACCCCTAAAGCCAGTGATGATGAAATTGAAGAATTCTAACAACTTCTTCAGTCTGAAATTAACTAAACATGCAATCAAGATGTATTGATAATTACTGGAGATTGCAATGCAAAGGCTGGAAACAAAGAGGAAGGATCAGTAGTTGGAAAATTAAGCCTTGATGATAGAAATGATGCTGGAGAATGCATGATAGAATTTTGCAAGACCAATGACTTCTTCACTGCAAATACCTTTTGAAAACAACATAAAAGATGGCTATATCCAGAAATCAAATAGACTACATCTGGTGGAAAAGCTCATTATCATCTGCCAAAGCAAGGTCAGGAGTAGACTATGAAACAGACCACCAATTGCTCATATGAAAGTTCAGGCAGAAACTGAAGAAAATTAAAACAAGAGCCAAAATATGACCTTGAACCTATTTCACCAAAATTCAGAGACCATCTCAAGAACAGATTTGATGCATTAGACACCAATGAACAAAGACCAGAAGAGTTGTGGGATGAAACCAAGAACATCATATAGGAAGAAAGCAAAAGATCATTAAGAGGACAAGAAAGAAAGAAAATATCAAAATGGATGTCAGAAGAGAGCGAAACTTGCTCTTCAGTGTAGAGAAGATAAAGGGACTGGAAGAAATGAGGGGGTAAATGAACTGAACTGCAAATTTCAAAAGACAGCTCCAGAAGAGAAAGTGAAGTATTATAATGAAATGTGCAAAGACTTGGAGTTAGAAAATCAAAGGGAAGAATGCTCTCAACATTTCTCAATCTGAGGAAACTGAAGAAAAAATCTGAGCCTTGACTTATAATACTGAAGGATTGTATGGGCAATATATGGAATGATGCAGAGCACCAAAAGAAGATGGAAGGGAAGTGGGGCTTGATGGCAGATAGGTTAGAGGTGCAGAGAAGTTCACTGTCAGCAATACCACAGAACACCAGACGAAGTGGGTTCAGGTCAAAGCTCCAAAATTCTGAACTACATAGCTAGGAATATTTTAAAAGTTTGAAGGCTTATAGCTAGTGGAACTTGCAGCGGAAGTAAGAAATAGCATACTTTTGAATCTGCCCGGCTCGGAGGCCCAGAGACAACAACTTGGGGAAAACCAAATGGCAAGACCAAGCAGGGTAACAGACCCACCATGGAATAATGCCACAGGAACCTTGGTGTAAAGGTGGACAATACACTTCTTCGGTTTTGCTTTGTTCTGATTTTTTTTTTTTTTTTGTATCTATTCATTGGCCCCTCACTGTTTGTGCACCTCCATTCTCGTGAGTAGACAGGGTGCCTGAGCGAGTGGACACCTCCCATCCCCACCACTGGTGGGTTCTTCTGCCACACATGCGCACAGATACTCTCAGGCCACGAGCCGGCCCTGAACAGTTTTTTTAATAGGGAAAAGGCCAGAACAAGGGATGTGGCGAGGGAAAGAGAGTTTAATAACAAAACAGGCCAAAAATTAAATTAAATCGTGAGGTATAGCACAACAACCAACAATGGCATCTTGAAATTTATCAGACAGCCATGAAAGCAAGAAGCTGAAAGAGGACATTAAAGTCATATTCATATTAGGCTACAGATTTTTTTCTTCTTTTTCTCTTCCTCTCCCCTTTCTGTGGTTATAGACTACAGTATCCAATCTAGTTTTGTTGTTGTTGTTTTGGTGGGGGGTTTTTTCTTGTTTTTTTGCTGTTGCTGTTTTAATGCTCCCCCTTTTACGTTTGGGGGACTCTTTCTCTCCCTATATTACCCAAGAAGAGACAGCAACTGCTGCAAAGCTATCAATCAAATATGATGGTGTAATCAAAACATTCCAGGATAAAAAGAAGCTAAGGGATTTTTCTAAAGCCAACCCTGTACTACAAAACATCCTAAAGGGAGTTCTGTGGATTGAGAATCAACAAGAACAGACAACAACCAGATACTGACACACGTGGCAGCACCTCCCAGAACTAAATTGACAGAAGGAAGAGTCAAGAACAGAACAAAATTATAAGAGCAAACTCAGAGAATCTGGGAGGTCCATCTATGATCAAAACAATTACAATGTAAAAGAAGGTAAACAAGTAGGAACAGACATCCAGATGGTGAGAAGGTCAGGTAGATTACAGGATAAAATAGACTGCACTAAATGGAGGGAAAAGTTAATGGGATATAAGGTAACCTAAAAGAAAATTAATATTTCACAACATACCAAGGAAATGAAGATCCAAGAAGAACATGGAAACATTAAAACTATGAGGAAACTCACAAGAAAGAACACAAAAAGCAAAAAACTCAACAATGGAAGACAGAACAAAGAAAACAGCAACACCACACACAAAAAAACAAGCATAATGGCAGTAATTAATCCATAACTATTGATAATTACACTGAATGTAAATGGATTAAATGCACCAGTTAAGAGACAGAGGGTGTCAGAATGGATAAGAAAACAAGATCCTTCAATATGCTGTCTGCAACAGACACATTTTACACACAGAGACAAACACAGATTAAAAGTCAAAGGATGGAAAAAAATATTCCAAGCTAATTGCAATAAAAAACGAATAGGAGTGGCAGTACGAATCTCTGATAAAATAAACTTTAAGGCAAAAACAAGCATAATAGATAAAGATGGACATTATCTCATGATTAAAGGGACAATTGAACACGATGACATAACATAATAAATATCTATGCTCCCAATGAAAGAGCTCCAAAATATATAAGGCAAACTCTAACAGATTTGAAGAAAAATAGATGAATCTACAATAATAGTGGGCGATTTTAATATACCACTTTCAAAAATGGATAGAACAACCAGAAAGAAACTTGACAAAGACACAGAAGAACTAAACGCAATCAGCCAACTGGACACCTCATAGATGTGTACAGAGCATTCAAACCAACAACAGCACAATACACGTTCTTTTCCAGTGCACATGGAACATTCTCCAGAATAGACCATGTCTTAGGCCACAAAACAAATCTCCATAAATTTACAAACATCAAAATACTATAAAGGAGCTTCTCAGACCACAATGCTATCAAATTAGAAATCAACAATAGGAAGACCAAGGAAATAAAGTGGAAACTGAATAACGCTCTAATGAAAAGCAACTGGGTAGTAGAAGAAATTAAACGTGAACTCACAAAGTTCCTAGGAACAAATGAGAACGAAAAATCTTTGGGACAAGGCGAAAGTGGTGATGAAAGGATAATTTATTGCAATAAATGCACATTCAGAAAGAAGAAAGAACCAAAATTAACACATTAACACAGCATCTACAACAATTAGAAACAGACCAACAGAGGGAACCTACAGCCACCAAAAGAAAAGAAATGACAGACTAGAGCAGAAATAAATGAGATAGAAAACAGAAAAACTATGGAAAGAATCAACAGAACAAGAAGCTGGTACTTTGAAAGGATTAACAAAATTGACAGACCATTGGCAAACCTAACAAAAGAAAAGAGGGAGAAGACACAAATATCTCGCATTAGAAACCACATAAGTGATATCACAACAGAACCAAAGGAAACCAAAAGGATAGTAACAGAATACTATGAAGAGTTGGACTCCAACAAATTTGAAAACCTAGAAAGATGGTTACATTTTTAGAAAAACATGACCTACCTAAACGTACACAGAGTGAAGTAGAAAACCTGAACAGATCCATAACAAAAGAATAAATTGATCCGGTCATAAAAAAACTCCCAACCAAAAGAAGTCCAGGCCCAGATGGCTTCACTGGTGAGTTCTACCAAACATTCTGGGAAGAGCTGTCACCTATTCTACTCAAATTATTCCAGAATATAGAGGAGGACTCATAGCAACCCTGTATAGGGTTTCTGAGGAACAGCTGGTGCGTTTGAACTACCAACCTGTGGTTTAAAGTGCAGTGCTGATCCTACACCAGGTCTTCATGTCCATGATCTTCAGTCTTAATGATAACGGTATTCTGATTATCAAGTTTATTTTAGATCAGGCATTTTGAAAATGAAATTTTTTAGGTGTTATTTTCCATTGATTGAGTGGGGCCTCATTGCCAGGCACTACTTTTATTTGTTTTTGTTATGTATAGTTTCTGAATACTCTCAAATCACATATGATTCTTAAACCATATGTCTGTGTTGTTGTTGTTAGGTGCCATCGAGTCGGTACTGACCCATAGCAATCTTATGCACAACAGAACAAAACACTGCCCGATCCTGGGTAACCTCACTATTGTTGCCACACTTAAGCCCATCAATGCTGCCACTCGGCCAATCCATCTCATTGGGGGTCTTCCTTTGGAGGACACTATTACATATGCTTCTATAATGCTTTTTACACTTTGGTGATGGTTTCATAATGCTTTTAAACACTTAATGTACATCATCTATAAAAATAGGTAATTTCTGAACTTAAAAACAGAAATATGTAGACTTCTAAAATGTTCTTTAACCATTAGCTATATGTTGTTAGAAAGTTGTTCCAATCTTGAAATTATTGTTGTTGTTATGTGCTATGGAGTCAGTTCCGACTCATAGCTACCCTGCATAGAGTTTCTGAGGCTGTAAATCTTTACGGGAGCAGAAAGCCTCATCTTTCTCCCACAGAACAACTGGTAGTTTCGTAATTGTTAGGGAGCTTTAAAATTTTGTGGAAAGTCCCGTAAACAAATAATAAATAAGGGGGAATATGTTGCAGACCATCCAGACCCAGCCAGGGTCCTGTGGGCCCAAACGTTGCAGACCATCCAAACCATAGGCTCTGAGGACCAAACTATAGCCACCTAGCAGACATAGCAAACTGTCTCTCATCTGATTATTCAGTAATGCTTGTAATTCCATACATGAGCCCTGGATATCCACAGATAAATGTAAAAACCTTCCCTAAAAGCCGAGACTGTAAACTCCAAAAAGGCAAAGTTTCACCCCCCCCCCCCAAAAAAAGAAAAAGCTAAAGAGGATAGAGAGAAACACTGTTAACTGATGGTATATGGAGGGGATTATAATAAATGTAATGAAACAAGGTATATGAATGTTTGAATGTGAAACTGATAATGTGCCCTGTAAACTTTCACTCAATCCACAATAAAAACCTTAAAAAAAAAAAAAGTTTGTGGAAAAATAGAATTAAAAGGTAACTAAATTTTTCCATGAACCTTTAAAGTCCACTCGTAGATAACAGAAGTATGTGATGAACAACCTCCATTAATTTGTCTGTACACCTGCACACTGGGATGACATGTAACATATTGAATTCTGCACATTAGCAAAACAAATGTGTCACTTAACCATTCCCATAATTTTCAGGAATGAAATATGTTGAGAACTTCTAGAGGATCTCATTTCAGCCTGGTGTGGAGCATGTAGTAGGAGCTCAGCAAACATTTTACTAAATAGTCCAATACAGTATTTCATAAGAAACAGGGCAGTTTAGAAAAAATGGTCAACCTTTTCAGGAAAGGAAATGACAATAAAAATAACCAGGAAAAAAACAAAACTAAACCACCCCAACTCTTTACAGGAACAGAAAGCCTCATCTTTCTCCTAAGGAGCAGATGGTGGGTTTGAACTTTTGACCTTGTGGTTAGCAACCCAATGTCTAACCTACAGTCACACCAGGGCTCCTTTTAATAGTAATAACAATTACAAGGAACATTCATTCCTAGATACTTGTCTAAGTAATTTACATATGCTAACCAATTTAAACATCCATTTGAGATAGGTACTATTATTCTAATTTTACAATTAAGGAAACTAAAGCATAAATGGAAATGCCCAGACTTAGCTAACATTTTTTGCTGGTACCGGATGCTGGAAAGAATTACTTTACACACATTATCTCATTTGAGAGAAATTCCTTTATAAAGTGACCTTCCTGAATTTTTTTGCCTGACAAATCTTTCTTTCTGAATCAACAAAAAAAGGTTAGGATAGGAGAATCCAATATATCACATGCCTTGAGACATTTAAGTGCAAAATCAATTCTTAATCTTCATCTAAATGGCTGGATTCATTTTTTAGGTTTCAATTTTAGCAACCCAGCATGTAACTCACTGATAATGCCCTCCAACCCTGAGGTCCTGGAAAAGCTTTCCAGTCTGCATTTTTTTAGGAATACTAATACTGAACTGAAAGTAAAGGAAGTCCCCACTTCTAAGGGACTCATACCCCAGAAATCCTCCCCAATCTTCTTCTACTGTGTGCAATTCCTAAGGCCCAAAGGGAAGAACTCAAGTGACTAGAGAGTCATCCCTTTTATCACAATAGTCCAGCTTTAAAAAGATGCATACATTTGTGACTACCCACTTTTTTTAAACTGGACTTTGTGTTAAAAGGAAGGGAGCAGAGAGGGAAGAGAACTTGGAATCCAAAGCCTGTGTTTTCATCCCAACTCTTCTACTAGCTGTGGAGTGTTGGACAATCCATTAACTTCTCTGGCGCTCATTTCTTTAGCTGTGCACCTCAGTTCTGTTAAACTAAAAAAGTATTCATTGAGTACTTTCTCATGTTGTATACCCTGGTAGAAAATGAGGATATCAGGATCAACGAGATCTGGTTCTAGCCATTGAGTAACTCTCAGCCAGGGAGGAGCTTTCTTTTAGAGCAGAACATTTGGGGCCTTGATGACAGACATGGTTAAGCAGAATGTAGGCAGCTATGTGGTGTAGCTGTTGATAAGTTTGGACAACGTCAACATACTATTATGATTTAGAGTTTGGCTCTTAGGTCAGTAATAACTGAAAATATCTGGCTCTACCCTCATTAGCTCTAAGGTCTCAGGCAAATTACCTACCGTCCTCAATTTCTCATCTCTAAATTGGAGATAATAATTGCACTGTCTTCATTTTGAGACTAAAGAGAGAATGCATATAAAAAAGAGTGGCTAGTCATGTAAATATGTATCATTTGTACTCCTCTTACTCTTCATTATTACTATTGGTACTATGTAAGTTGTTCCTCAGAAGGCACTGTGACATGGTTTGAGAGATTTGGGCTCAAGTCTGTCCATCAAACTTGCTTGAGTCCGAGCTTACCTACTTAAAGTGAACATCCCTGCCCTACTGCTTTTCCTGAAGTTGTTGACATGTGGTAAGGGGATAATTAGAGGCCAGTGCAAATTGAAATTGACCGTGAAGAAGGTAATTCCTAAAAGTTCTGAAGAAAGATGGGATGTAATTTAGCATAGAATAAGCAAGAGTATAGATCAGATGGAGGATGGAATATAGACAAAAGCAGTAGATAGATAAGAGTACGGATAAGATGCGAGGTATTTAAACAGAATGTGAAAATCATGCTTAAGAAATTTGACTTGATTTTAAAAGCTATGGTCCAAAAGTAATAATGAAAATGATTGCTAAATCTAAGTACAAAGAAATAATTTTTAAATACCTTGTGTGAAGCATGTATTTCAAAAATAGAAACTAAGCAAAATATTTGCATCAGATATATGAAAAAGGCTAATTTTGTGGGTTTACAAAGAACACTTACGAATTAATAAGAAAAAGATGAATAACTCAGTATAAAAATGTACCAAGGACACAAACATTCTATTCAGAAAAAAGGCATACAAATAGTCAATAAGAGTGGGAAAGGTTAACCTCATTCTTTATGAACGAAAATTAAAACAATATATCATTTTGGCAAAGATTTTTTTAATTAAATGTTGGCAATAACCAGTACAGGTGAGGGTGTGAGGTAACCAGCAACAGGCATGCCATACAAAATAAACTAGTAACTAAACACTGTAAACTGGTATAACCTTAACCTTTGTGGAAGAGTCATCGACTGTATCTTTAAGAATGCACACACTTTCTGATTTGCTGCTAAATATTATCTTATAAATATGCAATTCATAAATGTACCAAGTTCTACACATTTGGTTGTTTTCTAAGAATTATTTGTAATAGCAAAAAAAACAAACAAACAAGCAAAACAGGTTTATTATGAAGAATTAGTTCAACGAAAAATCTGAGCAATGAATAATGAAATAAGTTCACGGATACTGACATAAAATGTTGTTTACGTCAATTGATGTAAATTAAAAGGGCATACAGTATACATAGGTGCACAGTATGCTTCTTTTGAAGTTAGAAAAATATCAATAAGCTTACATATCACCCAGGTAAAGGAGTCCTGGTGGTATAGTAGGTTACGTGTTAGGCTGCCAACCAAACAGTTAGTTCAAACCCACCAGCTGCTCCAATAGGAGAAGGATGAGACTGTTTGCTCCTGTAAAGATTTAAAGGTTCAGAAACCCTGTGGAGCAGTTCTACTTTCTCCTATAGGATCGTTACAAGTCAGAACCAGCTCAATGGAACTGAATATTACCCAGGTAGATCTCCAAGCTTCTAAAGACTGAAAGGCATCACAGCATATTAGTTAAAAGCCTCGACTCTGGAGTCAGAATTCCTGGGTTTGAATCTCAGCTCTGGCCTAATTTAGCTGTGTAACCTTGGGTAAGCTATTTTACCTCTATGCACCTCAGTTTCCTTACCTGTAATGTGGAAATTACGATAATAATTCTTTGATAGGCATGATGACTGGTGGAAGTGGTAATTGCGTGCCATTGAGTCAGTTCTGATTCATAGTGACTCACAGGACTCCTGAGATCGTAAATCTTAACGGAAGCAGAAAGTCTCATTTTCCTCACATGGAGCAGCTGGTAGATTTGAACTGCTGACCTTGTTGTTAGCAGCCCAACTGGTAACCCACTACACAACCAGGGATCCTTGGTATGATGACTACAGAACTTAAAGTAGTACATTGCATAATGTAAGTACTATGTTAAATATCTGTTAAATAAATTACAATTTCTTACAGAGGAATCACCTTATGATATAACCTGGGCGATCTGATTATACTTGCTGAAAGGGATGTATGTTAGCTCTTCCTGGGACTTCCCTGCCAAACCTATTCACTTTTCTGTCTTGGTGGAGGATCTAATAGGAAGACAAGAGTGCTACAAAACAACAAGATTGGTTCCTGTTGGATATGTAGTAACAATGGGGCCTTTTAACAGCTCTCAAGCTCAATGTCAATATCTCAACACAGCACATCTTTGTAGGAATATTCTTTTTGTTAATTGTAGTCTTCAAAGGGCTGACCCCAGTCAGCTTTTAAGTAAAATGTAGCTGGTCCATTAGCCAGTGGAGAGTGAAGTTAAGCCAAAAAAGACTGTGATGGGAATTGAAGGCTGAAATTGGCTGAATTTCAATGTTTTCAAGATGGTATCAAGGTAAGAATTTTTTAGCTGAAAAGGCATGAAAAGACATGACTTGCCTTCAAGTTTGTTGAGCATGAACAATGCTGGGTGTTTCTTATTTAGCATTTCCCGCAAGGATTATGTCAGACTAGATCAGGGTTACTTTTGGCACTAACATTTGGATAGAAAGCTACTATGTTCAAGACACCAAAAGTACAGGGGGTGACTAAATGACAGGGCCCCTTGTTGGTCATTAATGGGACACTAAAGATATCTAAGGAGTCCTGGTGTGAGACTGTAGGATAAGCACTGGCCTGCTAACTGCAGGGTTGGTGGTTCAAACCTACCAGTTGCTCACTGGAAACTCTGTATAGGGTCACCATGAGTTGGAACAACTCAAAGGCACTTAAAAAAACCATTAAGGCTATCTAATGGTCTCTCTCTGATGGTTTTTGATGTTCCTTCACTCTAACGGTTGATATTAAAAACTTCTCACCACATGTGGGCAAATTCTTTGGGTGGGCATGTGATTAGTGGGCATCCTAACTGGCAAACTCACTAAGAGAGATTAGTCATTAAACAGCATTATCCAAGGCATTTTTGGTAGCTCCATTGTTTCTGAATATGCATAATTCTGTTTTAGAAGCTGTTCACCACCCCCCGCCCCTTTCTTGTTGTCCTTGTGAATTTGGGCTACTACAGTGTAGTTAAGTATTCAATGTCTCTTCTAGCCATAGTCTGTAACACTCACCAAGTAACATTTTGCCCTGATGGGTCTGGGTAAGAGAAGGTGGGAGAAGATACTGATAGGCTGACATGATTCTGCTGTAGATGTTAACCAAGTTCACTGTAATTGTAAAAGCTTGAGACTCTAGAAAAGGAATAAAATGAGCTGTATCAGAAGTAGGATGGGGGATCTCACTTCCATCAAAGAAGAGCTAATAAAGGATCATGTCCTTTAGATCCAAGATCCCTGTGCACTGAGCCTTCCTAACCTTGGGACAGAAAGCGGTGACACTGAAGGAGTGGCAGAGAAGCAGCAGCAGCAGAAACAGGAGCCAGACCATCAACAGTGGACCCACAGAGCAAGTAAAGCCTAGTGCCTTTGGGCAGGAGGTTTGCTTGCAAAGTGGAGTGTTTCCAGGACCTTAAATGGGGAGAGCTAGGCTTGCTGACCCACAGAGCTAAGGTGGAGTGGTGAGTCCTCATTTACCAGCATCCTAAAAGAGCTTTGAAACACTGGCATGGCAGAGAGTAATACTGCTTCTTGGCACAGCTGAGAGGCTATTCTGCCTGGAAGAACTGAGTCCTGAACATCTCTGACTCTGAACTCTACCTTGAACATACTATGAGTCTGGAGTCTGAGTTCTGTACAACCATTGCTATGAATTATTGAACCCTGTTGAGCACAGTGTGCTGTGGGTGGGATGGTTGGTGTCACTTCTTTTTTACAGATGGGTGCCTGGGAGGGACATGGCATTCTATAGGGCTTCTATGGGCAGTGTAATAATCAGCGTGTGAAAAAATCTGTGTTAACAGCCAGCTCAGCAAAGCTTTATGAGACTGGGCCTGAGTATTGAGATTTACATTCCATTCAGGGTTAGATGATATATTTGCATAGCGATGGAAATCAGTAATCCGATAGAGATATCTACATGTTTACTAAAGGAAGGCTATCAGGGCACTCAGCTCTCAAATCCTTATTACCTACTCGGCTACTAACTGAAAGGTTGGCGGTTTGAATCCATCCAGTGACACTGGAATGAAGGTCTGGCAATTTACTTCCATGATTATAGCCATTGAAAACCCAGTGGAACATGGGGTGAGCATGAGTTTTTGTTGTTGTTGTTACATACAGGGAGACACCTGAAGTGGTATCAACCTGTGAGAAGATCCACAATGCCACAAAGTGTTTGAAAGCAGCAAAGGTTTTCTTCTGGTGTGACTATAACAACCTGAATAAATTGTTAATGAATATGTGACTTGGTACTAACATCTGGATTTTGTTGTTGTTAAGTGTTACCGAGTCTGAATAGAGAGCTGCTATCTATTTTCAATATAATAGCCACTGTCCACATGTGGCAGTTAAAACTGAAATAAGTTAAAATTAAAATTTTGAGTTCCTTAGTCATTCAAGTCACGTTTCAAGTGCTCAATAGCCACGTGAGGTTGTTGTGGTTGTGAAGTGTCATCGAGTTGGTTCTGACCCATAGTGACCCTGTATAGGACTTCTAAGAAGCAGCTGGTGGGTTTGAACCACTGATTTTGTGGTTAGCAGTCTAGTACTAATCCTACAATGCCACACCAGAACACCAACTTAGCAGAAATCCATGGAACATTTCTATCATTACTGAAAGTTCTATTGGAGAGTGATCTAGAACATAATCAAAACATCCCCAAAGAGATGCCATTTTGATTTATTGACCATACTAGGGAGGCCTTGCCTAGTTTTTATTTTGAACCATTGGAAATGGTGGAAGTAAGACCTAAGATTTTGGGTGTGCATTGTGAAGCTTGATTTTTTTTTTTTCCCAGTGAGAAGTCACCTACACTTAGGAATCAATAAATAAAGATGATAGGCAAGGAGGTGGAAGCAGAAGACGTAGTTGCTTAAGATTAGGGATTTTTCTGAGTGAGAAAAGGTATGTAACCCAACTGGGCAGAAGGAAGTTAAAACCATTTCTGATATTTGAACAAGAGGTGAGTGTGGAACTTCCCTTGACTTTTGATTTCTGTTCTTTGCATCATCATCTGAGAATACTGGTAAAAATAGGTCAGTTTAAGAAGGCCGTGAGTCTTAGCTTACCTTTCAGGCTGAAGAGACTCTCAATGTCTTCTTTAAAAGGAGAGAAGTACATTATTAGTTTTGCTTCATGTGTCTTTAAAACTGGATGAATCAAGGAAAGGAAGTCACATGAATGGCAATCATACTTCGGACACTAGTTTAGGGTGTCCCTGTTGGCTTATAGCATAAAGACGTACATACTTTTTAACAGAAGCTGATGAAACACTTGGCTGTCTCTTCACTCAATTTCTTTGATAGGAACTTTTGAAGTGAGGACTTGATAAACAACAAAGACTGTTTGGGGGTCTTCATCTTTAGGAGCTCACTGTCAGGATGACAGTAGAGTTGTAGTGCAACTAACAGGAAGACAGAGAAAGTTTATCAGCAAGTAAGATGCTTCTTGTGAAAATTAGAAAATGGGTCATGAGATATGGTAAAAAGAGGTCACTTCTCATAGAAAAAAGGAGCTCTGTAGCACAGTGGTCAGGAGTTGGGCTGCTAACCGGAATCAAGGTCAGCAGTTCGGAACTACCAGCTGTTCCAAAGGAGAAAGATGAGGGTTTCTGTTCCTGTAAAGATTTACAGCCTTGGAAACTCTATTATGGTTTTTATGAGTCAGAACCGACTCCACGGTGTAACACCACCACCATTCATGGAAAGGTTAGAAGAATAGCAGAGGGCAGCAGACTGAGCCAAGAGCAGTCTCTAGTAACTATGACAGGCATAGGTTTATGAACTAGGATAAGAGACTAAGAAGCTGGCTAGAGGGGACAAACGATTGTTGGAGTTGCCAGGGTGGCAATGAAAACATAATCACTGCACTTTGCTTACTGTTGGATATTTCATCATCTTTTCACACAATAAATACTCACTGGATGAATCCTCAGGGGGGGAAAAAAAAATCACACTGAATGCATAAATTCCTTTATTGAAAATATTGGGTAGCACTGCATTACATATAATCAATATACACTAATGAAGGGTCACACATTTCTGATTGAACAATACTGTTTTAAATAGAGAACACAGCATCTGGATATTCTCTCATAAGTATAGTATCATGATCTAAAATTGATTAATAGTGAGCTATATGCAAAATGACCATTTTGTTTGCTTATAGCACGTGGCTGCAAATGGCAAAAGTGGTGAAGGTGATCCTCCAGAGACAGTCCTGGCATCTCACACAAAAACATTACTTGCCAAGTGAGTTTAAACTGCCAGTATCTTGTTAATTGAGCATTCTCAGTAGAAGGTCAGAGGTGAAAAGCACACCCAGTTTACAAACTTAAGATTTTACAGTATTCACTTAAAACTGCCTGGACTGTGAGTAGAGTCCGGTCGGTATAGATATGACAGGAGACCACTTGGCTATGTATTGTTTGTTCCCTTTTATGAACAACCTAAAATGAAAGAATAATCTAAAGGAAATAAATGTTCTGTCAGCTTAAATCTAATATTCCAAGAATTATCTAAAAACCTCAGAAGTATGCAAATGTTGTTGCTGTTAAGTGCCTTCCAGTTGACAACCCATAGAGACCCTGAATTGGGTTTTCCAAGGAGCAGCTGGTAGATTTGAACTGCCAACCTTGTGGTTTGCAGTCCAATGCTTATCCTACAGCGCCACACCAGGATATTACTTAATAACTTTCCCCCTTAAAGATCATGAGGGGCTATAGAATTTAGAGTGGACCACTTTCTCACTTTGGCTATTATTTGGAGTTTTTTTCTATTATTAGTCTTTGGCTTTTATTAAAGTCTGGCAATCAATAATAGTAGTTATGTTTTTCATAATACTTCATTATTTTTAATAAAGGAGAGTTTAGTGATGTGAAAATATGTTTATATAAAAATTTTTGTTTTTATTTCAATTTTGTTATGAATGCATTTCTTTGCATTGTTTTTGCTCACATAAAAGGGTCTAGAAATGAAGACTATCAGGCTCATTTCAAATTTCTCATGATTTAAAAACTGTAGAAATTAAAACACTCAGTTCTTTTTAAAACACACCATGAGCATAAAGTTTTTGTTTAAGACACATGATTTTAAAAGAAGCAAAACACTTTCTTCTCAAAAGCAGTTTGTTTTAAGTCTAGGTTCGCAAAGGTATTCTGTTTTATGAACATCAACTTATAGCTAGGAAAATGGCTCTTTCTGTTTTATACACATAAGGAATATGTTCAGGGTAAGTAACAAAAAAATGTACTAGTCAAATCAATGAACATTGATGAGTTCTTAAAAATTCAGAATTATGCATTCAATATACATTTTCTACTTAAGACATAACACCCTTAACAATCAGGGCAAAAAAAAATTCAATATAAAATTATATAAATCAAGTGGATTTGTTGCTGAAACATAGCAAAATATCTATACATGTATTTAAGATTTGACACATTAAAATAAAAACAAAACAACTGCCAACATATTTCAGACATTGTATTTAGAAATAATAAATAAAACAGTTTTAAAAAGTCATATTCCCTTTAAGTGCTGAGCACTTACAGCTTTCTAAATGAGACCTCTTCCATGGCAAACAATATGCTGTACATTTTGGTAATGAAAATTATGCTGATAAATACCCAACGTTTGTATATATTTCCACAGTATCTTTTTTTTTTTTTTCACAGTTACCAAAAATAAAAATTGCATTCAACTCATACATCTATAAACACCTGATTCCTCACTGGATAGATTCAAAGGAGGTGAGAGTACAAACTGAACTTCAAACTTCTTTCTTCAGTGTCTGCCCTCTACATATGTCTTCCCGAATCTTCCTGTGATGTGATCGTGCTCTGAGATGGTGGCAGAAAGAAAGCATTATGATGGTATGAGGCAGACTGGCCTGAAGCTTTGTCTTCTAGCCAGCTTTAGGGAGGGTGATCGAACCCAGTCCTTTTAATATAATTCTTAAGGCATTCTCAATGTCACTCAAATGTCCAGACCTCTAGATCCTGAACTATGAAGTCCTCCTTTTTAGAAAGGATATCATTATTGAAAGTGCTACAGGAGTTGCTTCGTCCATGGTATAAGTCAGCATCTAGCCATAAACCAAATCGTCCCCTGGAAACGATCAAAAAAAGAAAGAAAAAAAAAATGGTAAAAACTTCAACCATACTTTCTGTCCTCCTTGACTCCTCCTTCATCCCCCTATTCTAAAAACACACAAAAGTTGAAAATGCTTGAGAAACAAAGGCTATGTTCCCTTTATTTCATTTAGATGACCCATCTTTCCTAAAAGACGAATGGTAGTCACCCCTCATTTAAACTCATAAATAAGAAATTTTATCTTTGATTCTTATGTCATTGATTAGGCCACTTCCTAATAAATCTAAATATGTGGACAAGTTAAAATCACCTGACACCTAGGTTCTGGTTATCTTCAAAACTCAGGTCAGGTGTAAAGTAAAAAAAAAGAAACAACAAAAACCCAACAACAATAAAACCTTACCCTCCACCACCAAGTTCTAAAGAACTTATGTCTCCATTGATAAAGTATGAGTTTTCTCCACTCCACTTAAAGACCTTGGGGTAGAAACACAAAATAGAAAAAGCATTTTCATCTGGAGAATTAGCAAAGAGGGAATGTTAGGATGGTATCTGTATGTCTAAAGGAACCGCCCCGCTGGTGGGGAGACTCCTAACTGTTGGACCTGGACCACAGAAGGACCAGGTCTCTGATGGGGCTATGAAGTAAGAAAGGCCTTTCCAGCCCCCTCTATGGATCCCACACTATGCAGAAAAGGAGTTCCCAAGGCCTAGGGACTCCTCTAAGTAGTGTGTGTACTACAGTCAGGTAGTGCTAGCTGTTCCACACCCACCCCTGAACCCAACCACTCCCAATGTGGGGACAGCAGGAGTTTGGCTATTTCTTCACATCAACGTACCTTGAAATTGGGGCTAAAAGTATAGAGAAAAGTTTCGCCTGTGCCATAGTAATGGTCACTGAACTTGAAAGGATGAGTTGCATATGCTCCAAAAATCTGTCAAAAGAAAATGGAAATGTTACCTATTTTCTAACCCAAATATTTGAAAGAAAGGTTTTCTGAAATATTTGACACAATTCTGTTCTGAAATCTCATTATACATCTTTCAACAAGATTATGCTGTTGTTGCTGTTGTTGTTGTTGAGTACCGTGGAGGCGGTTCCGACTCAGAGTGACCCTGCACAGGGTTTCTGAGGCTGTAAATCTTTATGGAAGCCAAAAGCCTCATCTTTTTATTTTTTTTTCCCGCAGAACAGCTGGTAGCTTCGAACTACCGACCTTGAGGTTAGCAGCCCAATTTGTAACCACTACGCTACCAGATATAAATATAAGCTCTTATATTTAAAAAAGAAAGATCAGCAAAGGAGTAGACAAAATGTACTCAGTCCTAATTGAAACTCAGGTGGTCAGACTACCCCCTGCTTGGAAAATACATCAGATGAAGCTGAGAGAACTTGTTTGTCAAAGGCCAACAATTTGTTCCAATTTAAAAGACTTCCAAAACCCACGATGGAGACAAAAATTTCCTTTAGTGAATACAGACGACTCACTGGGACTATCAAATCACAAGAAAATGTATCTTGAACTCAGAAATGACTGTTTGGGGAATCACAGTCAGATTTCTTATGTGTTTAATAAGATCAGAGTCAGACATTTCCCCAGAGAAACGTTCCCCCTTTTGACTGGTAACAATGAAATGTCTCATGCTTAACAATAATTCTATCCTTATTAGCATGACTGATCCAATACATTTTACTTTAAAATGGCTTTTAAGAAAAAACATTCCTTAATATTATGAGCTTTAAAATGCATTTATATGTGTTTGCTTCAATGGTTCTTCTATTTTTTCTTATTAAGAGGTGGGGAAGAGAAATAAGTTACCCAAGAAGCAGCTCTGAAGCATGTTTCTTGCTTCAGCTTTCCATTTTTCTGCTCAGATCCTAATCAAATACTTAGAGTGGGGGCATGATGGGGTAAGCATATATATGCTGAATATGTCCTTAGATGGTTCTGATATACCCTCTCTTCAAAATGAACAAAAAATACACCAATAATATTTTCCCCTTCTCTGGTTATTTTTTACCAAAACAACGAAAATGCAACTGAGACAAGCACCTTTCTTTAAAAGCCTGGTACTAAAATATGACTAAGATATACAGTGATGGAGGAGAAAAGTGGGCCCCTCTAAAATCAATAAATCCGAAAGGTCATTCTTGCTCTCTCGTCCTATGGAAGATGTTAAATAATTACATTCTTTTAAAAGTAATACTTTCATGGCAATCAGGGAAACTTGTTTAACAACTGGGAACTGGTTACCACCTAGGGATTACTGATAATTTTGTTAGGTCCACAGAGGTATGGCGCTGTGGCTTAATGCACCAGACTGCAAAGCCGTTTGAACTGCAAGGTGGACGGTTCAAGGTCACCAGCTGCTCCTCAGAAACCCTGTACAGGGTTGCTATGCACTTAACAACAACAAAAACAACACAGAGAGAAAATGTCTATTTTAAGTGATGCAAGTAGGGGTGAAATACTATAATGACCAGGATTTATTACAATACTTCAGCAAAGGAAAAAACAAAGAAAAAGAAAAGCAAGACAGATGAAGCAAATGTAGCAAAATCTTGCTAACTGTGGAATTTACTACCTGTGGACTCTGGATGATGCTGGTTCACTTTATGAATCTGTCTTTAGTGTGTATGTTGAAAGACCTTCATTACAAAAAGTTTTCTATGACAGAAACAGGCCTCACCTGATTATCCATATCTTTGATGACCAATAGGACAGGACTATCTAGCGATGCTGATTTCCGATAGAGAGTTTTCAAGCTGGTACCATGCTCTAATGTGCTATATGCAAGTCTCCACGGATACCCCTGCACCCTTGCTGGAAGGCGTCGGGCCAGCTGCAAATCCAAAGATGGAGATGTAGATATACATTTCACCCACAAATCACTCAGGAAACTTTGGCATACATCAACTGCCTGTAGCTCAAATTTATACAGTTAATTACATGTTACTCTTTGGCAAATATGTGCCACTATAAACCAAGAAAATCACTGCCATCGAGTATGTTACTCACTGTCATTATACAGGGTCTCTAAATGATCCCTTGGGAATGCAGAGACTCCGTAGGAAAAGCACTGGACTGCTAACTAAAAGGTCAGTGGTTCAGGCCTACCAGCAGCTCTCCCACAAGAGGAGGTTTTCTGCTTCAGCAAAGATGTACAAGCCTCGGAAACCTGCTGAGTTGGAACAGACTTAACGGCACTTAGCAACAGCGAAACAACAACAATGAGCCTTTAAGATCTTTCAATTTCATGTTTCTGAGCTGATTTGCTGAAGAAAGTACAAGAGATTCCTAACTGAAGGTCCAAATGTCGTGGAGTCCAAATGTGGTGTGCCGTGGAGTTGGTTGCGACTCATAGAAACCTTGCATAGGATTTCCGAGGCTGTAAATCTTTACAGGAGCAGAAAGATGCATCTTTCTCCTGTTGAACAGCTGGTAGTTTCGAACTGCTGACCTTGAGGTTAGCAGTATGCCTAGTAGCCACTACACTACCAAAGTTCTTTGAAGGTCCAAATATAAGTACAATGTAACATTTCATAAAACTTTCAGAAAATTATAGCAACTGATTTTCAGAAACCATAAAATATATACTAGAAACACAGATAAAGGGAAATTCTTCATAGTGGCAGATACGTTTTCATAAAACAATTGAAGTGTACTTTCTATGTTTATGTAAATTACGGCCGTCAGAACACTGTGACAGTCACTTGGCTAAATCTGAATCCTTTCTGAGCACATTAGAAGTAGGGTACACCCACTGCTGGTGAGTCAATCCCATGTGTATCTGTCTGAGTAGAACTGTGCTCTGTAGATAGGACTGCCAATGGTTTCCAGGCCTTTCTTCTGTGAAGCCTCTGAGTGTACTTCTAACCTTCTGGTTACCAACCAAGTGCTGACACTTTAAACATTTTGTAAGACAAGAATGGCTCTTCTGTTGCATTTGTTGGGAGGGGCAATCAGTCTGAGTAACCCCTTGCTCTTCTGAGAAGGCAGAGGGGAATGAATGTTGTTGTACCCTTTCAGAAGCAGGGAAGGGGATTTAGGGGCTGGGGAAGCTGGCTCATTCTTAACCCAGAGGGAGAAAAGCAATGTGGTGTGGGTGGGAAGTACGTTTTAAGGCCTAGAAGACCCCTTCTAGAGACCACAGAGGGGGCTCACCTGCTCTATGTGCATGTTCTCCAAGAGTGCACTATGGGGTTGCAGGACAGGAAGAACTTCCTCCTCATCGTCATCATAGTAGCTACACGTGCTCTTCCTGCGCTTTGCCTCCTCAACAGTGATAATCTGAAATGGGGCAAACCAATAATCAAGAAAAAGGATGTACTGTTTTCCTTCAAACTGCTAAGAATGACCTCAGGTACAAAATTGCCTATAATATGTGGAGCTTTAGCTCCAAAGGGCTTAAATTGAAATGGCACTTTGGAGAAATATTTCATTTTTCCATTTCAGAACAAATGCAGAATTTACCGCAGTACATCTGAGGCACTTAATACATAAAAATTAAAGTCATAAGTTTTCAGTTTTAGTTATCAGTGCTGTTTGCTCAGTCAACTCAGTGAGAATTATGTAGAACCCTACAACCAACTTGTTGCTATTTTGTGCCATCAAGTCAATTCGGACTCACCTTTGAAATACTCTAAATTATTCTCTTAGGCTGCATCTAAGTTTGAGTTGTTAAGGACTAACCAGGACTCCTGGTGCAGTGCTGTAGGATCAGCATTGGACTGTGAACCATAAGGTCAGCAGTTCAAACCCACCAGCCGCTCCTAGGAAATCCTACACATGGTCAATTTGAGTTGGAACTGACTCAAAGGCACTTAACAACAACAATCAGAGCTTATTCAATGAGTAAGATAAGGATAGTTTCTTAGTCAAAGGTCCTACCTAATGTTTTATCTGTAAATAGAGTAACCAACATTGACAGAAACAAAGAATGTAACAACGAAACAAAGAGGACCTGAGCTTTGCTCCAAATTTCAGCTAAGTTTCAATTCTTTATTTACATTTCAGAAGTGATCAAAGTATTCTTTCCCTGTAAGCTGAAAAAAACGATGCACACACTTACTATCTTGTAGTTATGCTTATGAACTATCCAAACCCATTTCATCTTAAAATTCATTTTTTGTCCTTCCTTGGAAACCCTATACAGGGTCACTATAAGTCAGAAGTGACTTGACGGCACTTAACAACAAAGTTTATATAAATCAGTGGTTCACCTAAACTCCTTGGTATCAATATTAATGTAATTAGAGTAACATTTAAGTTATAACTTATGCAAGCTGCACGATGACGCATTATTCAACTTCTAAAATGCACAGGGATAGATATAACGTGTGTAACACATCATCTGAGTCAAATTTACAGCTAAGACATTAGCTTTAAATTCTTATCTCCCCATGAAATATTTACCTAAAGAAAACAGGCAAAGAATCAGAAATCCAGCACTTCAAATGCATTAAGTGAAGAAACATCCTTTTGGTAAACTACAGTTACCACGGGTACAAAATGAGACTATTAAAAAAAAAAAAAAAATCAAATAGGAATTTTTGACTCGAAGCAGAAGTGGCAGACACACCATATGGTTGTTTTTAGCTGCTGTTGAATGGACCACTCAACCATACCTATTTCCAAAAGAAGTAAAATACCTGTTCTGGTTCAGCACAATCCTTGCTAGTTAGAAGGCATTTCAAGACCTACTGGAGGGCAGATCACTGAGGATTCACCAGCTGCTTCTGATCTCTCAAGGACCTATTCCCACTTACCTTCACAAAGGGCTCTTGCTCAGGTCTGGCACAATAGAAAATCTGAATGTCCACAGGCAGTCTTCGCACTCTCATTGTGACTGATGCAGGCTGTCTGCTCTCTAATGAGGAACAGGCTTTCTGTCTATCTGCCTCCACCACACAGGTACTCGTGGCCACGCTGTGCTACAACGATATTTGTAGTATCGAGTTTCCTGCATGATTAACTTTCTGTTTCCCTCAGGAGAAGGTTCAACGTTTCGACAGGAACACACCCAAATTAGGATTTAGAGCAAACACACACTTCCTGTCAGGCAACAGAGCTGAGAGACTGTAAAATGACACTTTCACCTTTGAAAAGATGGTTTCCTAACAGCATAACAGAAAACAAAACCCCATTGTTGATGGGGTTTTTTCCCCCCTTCCTTTTCCTTATACTTTTTTTCCTAACTGTCCTCAATTAACTTTTTTAGCTCAGCTTTTCTGTGTTTCTTTTCAGCACTTTCTCTGAAACAAAGCTTTATGTACGAGCATATTTCCTGATGTTTGTACGTCAGAGGGCAGATGAGAAGCTATAAAGGTCAAAACTGTGGTCATGGAAAAGGTGCCCTTCAACAGGTAGGCTCACTACAGTTAGGACAGTAGCATTTCACTTCATTTTCATTTGATGTGAAGAACTAGAAGAGTAAGAGAACATCTGGTTTAGGTGAGGCAGAAGTACATGTCACTTGGAAGGCAGCTTTATGAAACAGCTGGAAAAGTAATGATTACCTTTCTGTATTTTAGAAAATTAATCATAATGACTGATGAGTGTGGTAAGTCCTCCTCTCCTCTACAGATCGGATGTCAGGGGATTGGAAAGAAATGCAGATCCCCAATTGGATCACTATTCAGGAGGTTCTCTGTGTCTTTTTCGGATCCGAAATGGCTTTTTGATCTTGGGGTTCAGATCATTCAGGATTCAGAATGCAGCTGTAAAGCTCATCCTGGAGCTCAGTTATAAAGAGAACTTGCACAGACGCTTTGTGAGCAGTCCAGGGTTACCAGACCTCATTCTCAGGGCGAGAGCCTGCAACCTGGCATAGAAACACATTGCATTTTGTGCCAGCGAGGGTGCACTTTCTTCAGTACCTGAGACTTCAGGACCAAAACCCAAGTCAAACTCACTGCCAGCAAGTCAATTTGGACTCACAAACATATAGTGTTTCTGAGATTTATTTCACGGAGCAGTTAGATTTGAACTGCTGACTTTGCAGTTTGCAACCTAACACCTAATTCACAGCATCACCAGGAATCCTTTGTACTTCCCGACAGCTAACATTTGTCCAGTGCTTTCTATGCTGTGGTAAGTGTCCGGTGCTTTGACAAGCATGGGACACAAAGCAGTGTACAGCCTCCAAAGTGAGGGAGGTGTTGGAGGGAGAGAACAGAGAGAGAAGCATTTATAACTAAAGGCATGTCATTCCTGCAGCTGCTGCTGCTGCTTGTGTTGGTTCCGAGTCACACAGACCCTATATGGGGTTTCCAAGGCCGTACATCTTTACAGGAGCAGAAAGCCTCATCTTTCTTCTGTGGAGTGGTTGGTGGATCTAAACAGTCCAGCCAGGGCTCCTTATTCCTTGTGATACAAATGCTAAAAACTACAGTAAATGTTCATAGGAGGTTGAGCCCACTTTAGGCATACGCTTCAGCTTGACAGCCGAGAGTGAGGGGTGTGTGTACGTGTGCATGTGTGTGTATGCCTGTGGGTTTGTGTGAGTGTGTGTGTGTGTGGTGCTTTCAGGTGGAGTGCCCTGCAGGATGTGAAACAATATGCTGGTTTCAGGGAAGAGCTTCTAGATTCATTGAGACTAGAGAAGAGGGAAAAAGGGAAGTAGAGATGAGAGAAGTAGATGAGGCTGAGAAGGAACGAGAAACAAAGACAATGAAGAAACCTGATGCCATGAATGTGTTAGAATTTCTTCTTACATAGGCCAGTGTTTCTAAAACCTGGATGCTTTTCAAAATCCTCTAGGAGCTTTTAAAAATACAGATTCTACATTCCTCCCCTAAACCTACTGAATCACACTAGTGTGGGTTTAAGATTCAATTATAAAATAAATAAACTGAAACCTTCCCCAGGTAGTGATTCTGATGAATGTGCAAGCTGCAAGCGGGTAATGATTGTTATACACACTGAGGGTTTTAAGTACGGGAGTATATGATTGTGTTTATGTATTTAAATGACAAAAAGACAGCCTACCAAGTGCTGTTGAGTTGGTTCCGACTCCATAGCAACCCTGTATAGAGTTTCCAAGGAGTGGCTGGTGAGTCTGAAACACCTGCCCTGTGTTCATTTGAACATAACTTTGACCTTGTGGTCAAAGTGCTTATCCTACATCACCACACCAGGACTCTCTAGTAAATATAAACAACCCTTAAATATGATGAGGGAAACATCACAAATCATGAAATAGACTTGGAAAAATTGGCTGTTGAAAAAAATCATTGATCATAGATCAAAATGAACTTTAGACTAAATAGAGAGTTTAAACTGATATAAGGGCCTCCTGTACAAAAGGCACTAGAAGGAAAGTTTTACATAGAAGAAACTATAAATCCAAGTAAGACAAAGGGCAAACTGAGAGAAATCTGCCAAAGATACCAGAGACAAATAATATCTTCAATACACAGAGCTCAAACAAGTGATGGAACTATTAAGACTCCTTAAGAGAAGTGCACAAAGGAACTAAGTTGAAGGAACTGAGTTGGCAGTGCAAAGATTACACATATATTTATACATGTTAAATCAGGAGAAAGATATGGCTTTCTGCTCCGTGAAGATTTATAGCCTCAGGAACCCTGTACTGGGTCGCTATGTGTCGGAACCAACTGCACAGCACATCACAACCACCACCAGTACCATACATGTTAAGTGCCTTTGAGCTGACTCCAATTTATAGTGACCCTGAATAGGGTTTCCAAGGAATGGCTGTTGGGTTTAAACTGCTGACTTTGCACTTCAAACCAACCTTGTGGTCCAGCGCATTACCCTGTAGTGCCATACCAGGACTCCACATATGCAACAGTAAGTAAAAAGTTTTCTGTACTTCGGCTATTGTTGTTGTTGTTGGTAGGGGCCATCGAGTTGGTACTGACCCATAGCAACTGTATGCACAGCAGAACGAAACACTGCCCAATCCGGCCAACCTCACTGTTGCCACGCTTGAGTCCATCGATGCTGCCACTTGGCCAATCTATCTCGTTGGGGGTTTTCCTCTTTTTCTCTGACCCTCCACCTTACCAAACATGATATCCTTCTCCAGTGACTGGTCCCTCCTGACAATATGAGAGACGAAGTTTGACCATCTTGGCCTCCAAGGAACACTCTGGCTGCACTTCTTCCAAAACGGATCTGTTGGTTCTTTTGGCAGCCCATGGCACTTTCAATATTCTCCTTTCAACACCAAAACTCAAAGGCATCAATTCTTCTCGGTCTTCCTTATTCACTGTCCAGCTTTTGCATGCATATGAGGTTATTGAAAATACCATGGCTTGGGTCAGGCGCACCTTAGTCCTCAAACTGACATTTTTACTCTTCAACACTTTAAAAAGGTCTTGTGCAGCAGATTTGCCTAATGCAATATGTCATTTGATCTCCTGACTGCTGCTTCCATGAGTGTTGATAGTTGATCCAAGAAGAATGAAGTCCTTGACAACTTCAATCTTTTCTCCGTTGATAAGAATGTTGTTTATTGGTCCAGTGGTGAGGATTTTTGTTTTCTTTACATTGACATGTAATCCATACCAAAGGCTGTGTTCTTTGATTTTCATCAGTAAATGTTTTAAGTCCTCCTCACTTTCAGCAAGCAAGGTTGTATCACCTGCATATCACAGGTTGTTAATGAGTCTTCCTCCAATCCTGATGCCACATTTGGCCGTAGAATTTAATCAACTTTCAGAAAAGACAAATACATCAGCTTTCAATATACTCTCCTTGTTTTTCAATCTTTCATACCTTGTCCATCAACAACTCTTGCATTCCTTATTAAAAATGTTTTAGGCTAAACTTTGAGCCACGAATGCATTGCTGTCCTCACTTCTTCATCAGAGATGAATCTTTGTCCTCAAAGGGCTGCTTTCAGGCGATCAAAGAGGTGAAAGACCAATGGATGAATATCAGGACTATAGGGAGGATGCTTTAACATCTGAAAACAAAGTTTTTGCAAAGTGTGAATAGTGTGAGCAAAGGTGTATGGATGTGCTTCGTCATACAAGATCAATAACTGGATAGCAGTCCTCTGTTTAATCTGAAGTTTAGGCTTCAGCTTTCAGAGAGCATCTCACTGTTAGGAACACTGTTGATTGTTGAACATTTTTCTTGATAGAGTTCCAATATTGTCCTCTGAGAATCCCAGAAAATCTAAGCATCAATTTTCGAGCTGATGGTTGACTTTTGAACTTTTTCTTGGATGGCAATTGAGAATATTTTTCCATTCCAAACTCTGCAGTTTACTCTCAGGCTTGTAGTGATGAATCCATGTCTGATTACCAGTAATGATTTCTTTTTTAAATGAAACTTTTACTGTTCTTTGAGTTGTTGGTGTTGTTAAGCACTATTAACTCGATTCTGACTCACAGCAACCCTGTATAGGGTTTCCAAGAAGCGGCTGGTGAGCTTGAACTGCCAACCTTGCAGTACCGCACGTTAACCCGCATGAGCCCAAATTTTGTTTCCAGATGTCCAAACATTTCTGTTTATGAGTTATTTCGGTATCTATCTCTCACATACTTTTTGTTTCTTTTTGAAGTTTTTATTGTGAATTGAGTAATAGTTTACATGGGAAAACATTGGTTTTACACTCGTTTCATTGCAATGATTATAATCTCCTGTATGTATCATCATTCAACAGTATTTGCTTTTATTCCTTTTTTTTTTAATGTACACAAAAACACTCAGGAATACATAATCATTTAAACAACCCAAGGGCACATTCTGCAAGCCTGCCTCCTGGCTGGAAGCACACAGCCTTGCTCTTTCAGCTGCTCTCTCTCCCCACGTCTTCATCTCTGCCTCCATCTCTGCTGTCACTGCTTCTCTGGATAGGATCCCAGATTCCACTTGTCGCACACACTTTTCAAAACCCAAGTCTGTCATGGATTATTTCATAGGCAGAGCCATGGCAGATTTGCTACTCCTCTACTAAGCAGAAGCATTTCACATGCACACTCATTGCTGTCATCAGCCGTGGAAGTGAACAGGCATTTTAATATAACCGGAGTACAGTGCAGATAATATTGTAACTCACTGTTTTGCGTGCGCACGTGTGTGTATGTGTTGCCGTTGTTAAGTGATGTTGAGTTGGTTCTGACTCATAGCAACTCTGTGTAGGGTTTCTGAGGAGCACCTGGAGGGTTTGAACCACTATGTGATTCACAGTGACCTTGTGGTCCAGGGTCCAGGGAATTATCCTGCAGCACCATACCATGAGTTCATAGTTTATCTCTTTTTCTTTCTCTCTCTCTCTCTCTCTCTCTCTCTCTCTATATATATATATATATATATACACACACACACATACATAATGTTATCCTCAGTAGTAATCAAATAAATGAAAAAAGAGATATAATAATCATTGTATGGTGCTGTAGGTCAGAAGGCTGACTATTTATATTCACCATTTCTCCTCAGAAACCCTATACAGGGTCACTATGAATTGGACCAATTTGAAGGTACTCAACAACAAAAATTATCAAAAAATTTTACTAAGTAATATTTTCTTCTGGCAGCAGTAAAGAGAGAAAGGCCAACCCTCATAAATTACTGGTAAGTTAGCTGTATTATGTAATTTTAAATGAAGCTTTTGCCCTGGAGTCACCTCTGACTCACAGAGACCTAATGTGCTGTACAATCAAGCGGCTCCAGAGGTGTACCTCGCTGGGATCATAATGGAAACAGAGAGCCAAGGCTTCACTTCTGTTGAACTGCTGTGTGGGTATGAATTGCCAATGTTGTGGTCAAACCACTTGTGCCTCTCCTATGGACCTAATAAAAAATTGTTGTTGTTAAGTGCTGTTGAGTCAGTTCCAACCCATGGCGACCCTGTACAGGGTTTCTGAGGAGCTGCTGATGAATTTGAACTGCTGATCTTGTGATTCAAACCAACCTTATGGTAGAGTGCTTATCCTACAGTGACACACCAGGACTCCAAAAAAAAAAACTAAGGAGCCTAAAAAAACAAAATGATGTCAACTGCAGATATGTGTCACTTAATGTCCTTTATATATTCTGTGAAACAGGACATTATGTAATTTGGACGTTGTGTGAACAGTAAATTAAGACTCATGAGAGCCCAATGCTGATGATCTTTGCTGCTGACGCCATTGAAACTACTGGAGGAGGCTGGGGGAGAGGTGGTGGTAGTAACAATGGCAGAAGATGGCAGTGGGTGCAGAGCATGTCCAACTGTACCCACTCTTCCACTCAGAGTCTGAAAGCCGGTGACTAGAACCACGTCCTCTGCCTGACCTGCCTGTATCCCAGCTGTGGCCCAGTGCTGCGGAAGTTTGAGTTTGAGTCCTTTAAAATCATCAGGGGGAAATAATAAACAAAAAGGTAACTGTTTTCCCTTCACCAAAAACAAAACAAAACAAGCTTATGGGACCACAGACCTATATGTGGTTGGCCTGAGCCAGAACAAACAATAAGTAACATATACTTATAATTCCATTTCCAGGAAACTATTCTAAGGGCACAACAAGGGCTGTAGATCAAGTGCAAAACTTGAACCAACTTGACAATTCTTAAAAGAGAATCATTAAATAAATCATAACAGAGATAAAATATTAAGCACCAGCTAAAAACGAGAGTATTAAGACATTTAATAATATAATACATTTCTCACAATATGTCAGGTAAGGGAATCAAGATACAAAACAGTACACAAAGCATGATTCCGTATATGTGAAAGTAAAAAGCAAGACTCTCGTCTCCATCCTAAGAAAACATCCTAAAACAAAATAGGAAAAGAAAAAGAAAGCAAGAGAAATTGTACAAAAGCGTTAAGTTGTTAGATGTGTTGTTAACATTTTCTGCACTGCATCCTTTTTTGGTTTCCAAATTTCCTACAAGAGACAGGTATGTATTATTTTTATAAAATGAGGAGCTAAGGTTTAGCTGAAGTGCTTGAATATGGGAGGATGGACTGTGGCTGGGGTAAGGAAAAGAACTGGGAGGCATGTTGAGTGCCTGACCAGGGCAGGGATGGTTCAGGGGGATGGAGGCCCTTACACTGCTTAAGAGCAAAATCAACAAAATCACGTGTGACTGACTAGACTAGAAGACTATGGAATGATGACCAAGTTTCCGGCTTGGGAAATCACTAAGTAACATGGGGATAATTAAGACGGTGTGGTGCTGTAGGATAAGCACTTGACTGCTAACTGCAACATCAGTGGTTCAAACCCACCAACTGCTCCTCAGAAACCCTATATAGACTCGCTAGGAATTAGAACTGATTTGATGGCACTAACAACAATAACTGGAAGAGAAACACTTTTGGGGACAGAGCTGATGAATTGTACTGGACAGACCGAGGGTGAAATGGCTATTAGATTCTAGAGGTGTACAGAGTCCCGTTATGAGAAATGCTGTTATGGTGGAAGGTGCTAAGATACTGCTAGTGGACAGAGCTTGCTCTGACACAGGAAGAAGCTTGGCCAGTACTGTTCTCCTCATGGGACTTGAGTACTCTCTTCCACGTCATAAAAAAAGCAAGGATGAGGTGGTCTGAATAGGCCCAGTCACCTCTCTCTTCAGTTATTTTTTTCTTTTTATGTGTCCTTAGTGTTAGCAAGAGTGCTAGGAGCTTAGAACAAGCCTACTCAGTTCTTTTTCTCCCTTCATTCCTCCTTTCCCCTGCATTCACCACAAGGGTGAAGACTACCAACAAGATGGACTTGCCCTCTCTTGTATTCTCTTCAGTAACTGGGCCTAAGAAGGCCTAGGAAAGGCTGCCAAAGCCACTCATTTCTAGTCTAGATGTTGAAGCATCTCTTTGAATACCTCTCTAGCCCCTGTTTCTCTGGGGCTGGAAGGCATGGCCTCTTCTCCCACTGACATTGTCATCAGCTGGAAATCAAGTCAGGGGCTAGTGGAAAGAAGCAGAGTAGGCCTTAAAAGACTTGCTTTGGCTCACGATATTCAGGCCTAGTTACGGAAGGATAAAGTATCTCAGGTGGTCTAAACCTTCTCCCTGGACTGCATATTGGGGTAAGAAGCCAGCCTCAGGAAGAAAACGTGTCTTCTTTGGTTTTGCCTCTTCTGTGCACGTATCTTATGGGGGCCTCTTGGGTAAGACTGACTCTGTGAGGAAAATACTTGGTCCCTTTGCCAGAAGACTAAGAGAATCTTCTATACATCCACCTTTGTTAAGTAGAAACTAGGGTTTGAAAAGCTTGAGAGAGTATCCATCTAAGTTAAAACTATTGTTTACTCTTCATACAAACAAGAGTGAAGAAAACCCGAAAGACTCAAGGTAACAATTAGTGCGAAGGATTAATGAGCCACATAAACTATAGTCCAGTACTAACCTGGTACGGGAAGAACAAGATGGTGCCTGTATCCTCCCACCAAACACTCTGATCAGGATCATAATAGAAGGAGCTGGACAGAGTAGGAGAAAAGGGTAAAACAAAACTCAAATGTATAAAAAACTAGACTTACTGGTCTGATAGAAACTGGTGGAACCCCCAAAATACCCTTCTAACTTAGAGCCGAAGCCACTCCCACAGATCACCTTTCAGTCACATAAAAGACAAGTCTATAACATGAACCATAAGATCCACGAGGAATATGCTCCTCAGAACAGCCGACTCTATGTGACCAAATGGATAGCATTTGCTCAAAGGAAGCAGGAAGGGACAGAAAAACGGGGCCAATGGAATCAGGGAACCCAAAGTAGAAAAGGCGAGAAGCCTGACACGTTGTGAGGATTGCAACCAATGGAAATCATGGAACAATCTTTGTATAAACGGCTGCACAGGAAATGAATTTATTTCATTAAAATTGCCCCTTAACCACAATGAAGCTGAAAGAATCAATCATCTTTGTCTCTTGGAGACTTCCAGTGGACTATCTCTGAGATCTAGAGCAGCTAGTTTACAAAAGAGGTGTGTGGTGGAGGCAGATATGAGAGTTAGCAGTATTGAACCACAAGAGTTGATAAGCTCACAAACTCCTAGGGAACATCACACGAAAAGAAATAAAGCAGACTTGGAAAGACTGGCCAGAGAAAGGAGGGGAAAAAAAATCATGCTAGGAGGGAGTGAATAAGAAAAGGAACAGAGAGCCAACAAAGGGCAGGCCTTAACCATGAGAATCTGATGGAGAATCCAACTGCACACTTGCTGTATCTGAAACCACACATTGAGTACTGCTGGAGAAAACGGCCCTACACTGCAGCCCAAGGTCACTATTAAGGGGGCCTTCAATACCAGGAAGCCATCCTACTACAGTTCCTTGTTTAGCTTCCTTTCCTAGTCTTCACAGTTGCTATTTCATATTATATCAATGGACTCAAGCATAACAACAATTGTGAGGATGGCACAGAACTGGTGTTTCATTCTGTTGTACACAGGGTCTGACTCAATGACACCTAACAACAAGAAACCATATCCTCTAACTCATCCTTTATTTCTAAGAAATGCCCCCTTCTTCTGCTTCAGAGAAATGCCTTGATTTACCACCATAGAACCTATGCTTTCATTTGTACAAACCTATTTGCCTTTTTGGAGTCCTGGTATGGCACTGTGGGATAAAGCACTGGACCACAAGATCAGTTTGAGCCACACGACAGGCAGTTCAAACTCACCAGATGCTCCTTGAAAACCCTATAGAAGGTTGCTATGAGTTGGAACTGACTCCACGGCACTTAACAACAACATCTGCCTATTTTGGAAGGAGTTCTGGTAAGTATATCAGTGGTTAAGTGCTAGGCTAATAACTGAAAGGTCAGCAGTTGGAACCCACCAACAGCTCTGCAGGAGAGAGATGGGCAATCTGGTTCTGTAAAGATTACAGTTTGGGAAATGCTATGGAACAGTTTTACTTCATCCTACAGGGTCACTATGAGGGTAAAATCAACTTGATGGCACATGGCAATAGCATCCGCCTTTTCCAAGTCCCTGGGTAGTGCAAACTGTCAATACACTCAAGCTGTTAAGAAAGAAAGAAAGGTTTGGCAATTTACTTTTTATAAAATGAACCACTGAAAACCCTATGGTGAGCTGTTTTACCTTGACATACACAGGGTCATCACGAGTTAGAGCTGATTCTATGGAAATTGGTTATTCCCCTTTCCTACTGTCCAGCTTCTTGTCTAGGGCTTCCTCTGTTCCAACATTCCCCAGGAATTCTCAAGGACCATCTGTCCGAATTATTCCCTCCCTCATTTCCTTAACTTCCATATCTGCCACTCTACTATCTCGAAAAGTAAGCCCCACCATTATCCTTAGCCCTTCTTCCAGCTTCCCCTGTTAGCTCATTTTTCTAATCCACAACCACCTGGCCAATCCATCTCATTGCGGGTTTTCCTCTTTTTCTCTGATCCTCCATCTTATCAAACATGATATATCCTTCTCCAGTGACTGTTCTCTCCGGACAATACGTCCAAAGTATGAGAGATGAAGTTTGGCCATCTTGGCCTCCAAGGAGCACTCTGGCTACACTTCTTCCAAAATGGATCTATTGGTTCTTTTGGCAGCCCATGGCACTTTTAGTATTCTCCTCCAATACCATAACTCAAAGGCATCAATTCTTCTACGGTCTTCCTTATTCACTGTCCAGCTTTTGCATGCATATGAGGTTACTGAAAATACCATGACTTGGGTCAGGTGCACCTTAGTCCTCAAGCTGATATTTTCAACACTTTAAAAAGGTCTTGTGCAGCATATTTCCCTAATGCAATACATTGTCTGATCTCTTGACTGCTGCTTCCATGAGTATTGACAGTTGAGCCAAGAAGAATGAAGTCCTTGACAACTTCAATCTTTTCTCCATTGATAAGAATGTTGTTTATTGGTCCAGTGGTGAGAATTTTTGTTTTCCTTACATTGAGATGTAATACACACCGAAGGCTGTGCTCTTTGATCTTCATCAGTAAATGTTTTAAGTCCTCTTCACTTTCAGCAAGCAAGGTTGTATCATCTACATATCGCAGGTTGTTAATGTGTCCTCCAATCCTGATGCCACATTTTTCTTCATAGAACCCAGCTTCTCATATTATTTGCTTAGCATACAGGTTGAATAAGTATGGTGAAAGAATACAACCTTGTCGCACACCTTTCCCAGTTTTAAAACATTCAGTGTTTCCATGTTCAGTTCGAACAACTGCTTCTTGGTCCACTTTTACATATAGATCTTAAAGTCCCTCAAGAGCTGCCCTTGCTAGCTTCTCTAGCTTTATTTCTTGCCACTCTCTCAGTCTTGTACTCTAAGATTCAGCCACACTGAACTAGATTTAGTTCAACAAATGCCCCATTCTTCTGCACAACTTTTCTCTCTAGCCAGAACATGTACCAAGTCTTGGCCCCAGTCCAACTATCTATATTTTCACTTCTTCATATCACTTCTCCTTGGAAGCCTTCCTTGATCACCTTTGTTTCACTTAAGTGCCTAGCGTTAAAAGCTACTACGGCACTTGGCACTTCATCTTCAATGGTAATCATTATAATGTATCTGTACCCACTGCTATCAATTCTGACGCATAGCAACCCCAAAGGACAGATCGAAATGCCTGGTAGGGTTTCTAAGGCTGTAAATATGGAGGAGAACTGTCACACATTATCTGGTGGAGTGGGTGATGGGTTCAAACCACCAACCTTTTGGTTAGCAGCCCACTGCTTAACTGCTGTACCACCAGGGACTTTGATATGTCTGAATTCAATACTAAATTCGACATGTCTCATCCAATGTGCTGTTAGTAAGGTAAGGGTTTAGTAAAATTATGAAGGGCTTCCAAGACCAAATTATACATATCAAGTATATTCTGTCAAATTTCAAATTTACCTGAAGGTAAAAGGATCCAGTAGCAGTTTCTACAAAGAGGGATCTGATTTGACTGTAAACATCATATGGGCAGGTACCATCTTCATCTTGTTTACCACTGTATTCAAAGCACCTAGCATTTACCAGGCACTCAAATAATCATTAAATACACAGATAAGAGACATCCTGAGAAAGGGTTAAAAGATGTAAGGGCTATTTGGATTTGGATATGAAGGAGAGACAGTTGATGCTGCAAACCTCTCCAGTTTGGGTGATGTTGTTGTTAAGTACTGATGAGTCAGTTCCGACTCATGGTGACCCTGTATAGGGTTTCCGTGGAGTGGCTGGTGGGTTTGAACTGCTGAACTTGTGTTTTGTAGTCCAGTGTTGAACCTACAGCCTCACACCAAGAGGGAGGCTATTTTAACATAAGTGAAAAACATATGGGGCAGAACAGAATCCTGAAGAAACAAGTGTTTATTTGGAGATGCACCCAGACTATCAGGTGGATGTGCCTACTTGGCACATGGGTTGGGAAAGCAGATAAAGATCTAGGAATGGTGACCACTCAGGTAGTCACTGATGACTAAAATAATATAAAGTTCTCCAGGAGTGATGAAATAGAACAAGAATAGAAACCTAGAAGAAGAAAACATTTAAAGTATAAGGCAAAAGAAAGGAAAGGAGTAGAAAGCAATGGTCAGAGAAAGAATGGTGAAGATGGGGCACACTGTTAAAGTCAAGGAGGAGTAACTGAAGAGTTTGGGTGAGGTCACAGCAGTGTCCAATGCAGAGGAGAGTCACATATAATGGAGATGATGCCTAGATGGTCCAGGGTGACCATACTGGCGGTGACTCAGTGGTGACTACGGAACAAGTAGACTGTTAAATGTTAAGGAAGAGTAAGCAATGGACCAGTGTTTTCCAAGAAGTTTGGTAGGGGTGGAAAAGAGGATGACTGGGAAGAACCTAGAAAGAGATTAATGGTGAAGTGTGCGAGTCCAGCCCATACCACCAGGGCAGTGGAGACAACGCAGCTTACAAATAAAACACAGACACAAATTAGGGATTAAGGGAGATCGCAAGACTCATGACCTCTAGGATCAAGAGCTCAGCAGAACTCATGACCTCTAGGACCAAGAGCCCTGAGACATGGCGGTACTCCGTATTTATTAGCCTCCAGCCTTTACATCTCCCCAGGATGCCATACATCACTGACATTAAAGGGGTCTTTTGACATTATATAGATTAAAGAAATGTTCTTAGGGGAGAGAAAAACAAGACCATAATTCAAGGATGCATGAGTAGGTTTCGAGAGAGAACATTGCAGGGTACCGGTTATCACATCTGGTCACTGTGTACCAATCTGGCTTTCCATCATGGCAGAGCAATAAAGGAGCAGCTTTCTGCTTCCTTATGCTGTAGCGCAGACGTGACTCCCTTCCTCCAGCGTCTGTCCTTGTTAGTCTCCAACAGTAAAGAGAAGTTTTTTAGTTTTTTTTTTACTTTTCTTTCTTTGTGATGATAGGCGAATACAATTATTACTGATGAAAAAGGAATTAGTTTTAAAGAAGGGAAAGACACATCCTTCTCTTGAGTCAAAAATGGAAGGTACTCTCTCTCTAATAGGTATAAATCCTGAAGACAGAGATTATCGTTATATTTTTTACCACTGTACCCACAGCATCTAGCAAAGAATCAGATACTCATTGACACATAAAGGTACTCAAATATTCAGTGACTGAATACATAAATGAATGATTCCTTTTAAGAAAACTACTCTAGCTAAAGTGCATAGGATGGACTGGATTAGGAAATGACCCAATGAAGCAGCCTAGAAACAGAAAGCTTAACAGGAGTGATGCTGTTATTGTTAGCGTCCATTGAGTCAGGTTTCAACTCTTGTGTGACCCACGGCCTCACAGGGTTTCCTAGGCTGAAATTGATGGGAGTTGATAACCTGATATGCGTGGGTTGTAACCACTATTCTTTTGGTTACAAGCTGAGTATGTGCCGTTGTGTTGGTTCCAACCCAGAGCGAACCAAGAGCTGCTAGTGGGTTGACCTTGTGGTAGGAATTCAAAGAGAGATCACTGGAGGTTATGAACTTATAGTGACCCATCTCCCTGGTTGAGAAGTGTGAGAGTGGATTTACCCAGGACTGCAAATAGGGACTGAAGAAATGGTCAGTTTTGGTTAGGTATATTCCTAAATTCATTTTCCATCTGTTCAAGCTGAGAAGGAAGAAATGGGATGTGGTGTCCAAGAGATGAGCAGTATAGCAGAGCTACATGGGGACGAAGAACAAGCTCAGTGGTAAAAAGGAGGAGAACGTATATTTCTCCTTGTCTCATCACTCAGCCTCCTAACTCTGTAAGCTTTTTAAGCATATTCAAAATCGTATTAATATCTAGGGCCCTGCCCAGAAGAGGTGATTGCATGACTGAGTAAAGGAATCAGGGCCTTATGTGACTTGTCATCTTCACATTTTTAAATATTTGGAAAAAATTTATTTTCAAAAAGGATAATAGTTAGTAACATGGAATAATTATACGAAATGAAACGCATTCATGCTCATTTGTTTACATACTGTTTATGGCTGCTTTTGTGCTACAATGGCAGAGCTATGAGTGTAGTATAAAGGGATCAGTCCAGTGTGGTCTGAAAGAAATATTTGTGTATATGTGTGATGGTGGTATGGTTCCAGGCACATAGGACTAGCCTCAAACAGAAAAGTACAGTTATTTTCCCCTGTAACTTTATAGTTGCACACAAAATATAACTTGGTCATAGCCAATAACTTGGAATTTGAACACAAGAACACTGAAACCATACACTGTATTGTTAGGACAGTCACACTCTACCCCCATCTCCAGTTCTTACCTCCCAGCTTTTTGTTGTTGGCTCACTGAAGAAGTTGTCAATCATATTCAGTTCTTCCTTTTCCACCACCACAAAACCTTGCTCTTTGGCATCTTTCCCATAGACATCAGGAGACCACTGAACAAAGAATGTGTATAAATGGTCCACTCTGAAAAACATGTAGTAAAAGAAGTTAACACCAATTCTGTTTTCCTGGAAGACACTTGTGGGGACATTGGTACACACAGGAGTCTTTTTCCTGCTTGGTTCACCTGTTTTGCTAATTAGGAAATTTCTCGCTGTGAAGACCACCTCCATGAGTTGCCTTCCAAACACTGCAACTGGATCAATTAATAAAACCAATAGTCCCCAAGCAAGGAGGAGCTTTTAAAATAATCTTTCAATCTTAGGCAAAGAGATGGGATATACATCTGAAAAATATAATGAAATATTTATTTTTCAGATTTATATCCCATCTCTTTGCCTAAAAACTAATTGTTTTTGTTTTGTTTTTCCCTAATTGGATTTCATTTATCAAATCTTCATTTATCACTTGTACTCAAAGTGAAACAAATTGAACTGAGACTTTGGCTGAGAACAAAGATAAATAATACTCCAATGGACCTTTATGTAGACTACTGTACTAGTATAATTTTAATAAAACAATTTGATAACTAGAAAGTGTCAGGAATAATACTAGTTATTACTTTAATATTAGAAATCAATATTTTAATATTGATTTTAATATTACGTAATTTTATTGACATAGTATTTGTAGTTGGCTTCCAATTTCTCTGTTGTCTTATACATAGTCGATACAGTAAAGTGCCGAAGTATCTCTCACGGCTTAATCAACAGATGGCTAGGTTCCTGAGCAGACAATAGGAACTCTTAATTCCACGCCTCAATTACATCCCCTCTGATCATAAGCCTCAACTCCTTTGATCTTAAATTCCACACCTGTAACCACTGCAGTGGGGGTAGGGGGTGGGTTGGGATTAAATGATTCCAAAGGTCCCTTCTAATTTCAAAACTAACATATAAAAACAAACACACATATACAGTTTTCTGATCCTTATATTAAGAGCCAAGACATAATTGCTTTTCATATCTAACACTACATAATATCATTTACCACGTTGTTAGTTTTTGTAGTGACTTATAATGGCTACATTTCATTCAATAAACCATAATTAGCTTGTATCTTATATTGTCAGTATATTTAGGCTATTTCATTTCTTTGATTGTACTAATGCTGCAATGTCTAAACCTTACTGTCTAGGCCTTTCATCTTCATGTGAAATATTATCTCAAGGGTAGTTCCTAGAAAATAAATTACTAGGCCAATGGGAATGACTTTATAGCTCATGATTTATCCTGCCAAACTGCTTCTGAAAGGCTGGTTAGTTTACTCTGCATTGCAGAGTCTTAGTTTCATCAGAACTTTGCATATCCTTTTTTCCTCTTTAAATCAGTGAGTTTAATGGAGGCAAGTTTTATCTGACTCAATTTGCATTTCATGAGTGTCAAAGGATTGACTATTTTTCAACCAGTTACTTGTGATTGTGTGAATTAGTTATCTGTGATTGTGAAGTCAGTATTTTTCTTTTCAGTCTGTGGGAGACTTATGTAATATCTTGATAATCCACCATGATCAAATGTATTTCTAAATTGGTGTTTCTCATTTTATATGAACTATCTTTCCTCGACTTGATGGCACTTAACAACAACAACAACAACATCTTTCCTCCTATACTACAAAATTACTAATTTTCATATACTTTTAAGGTATAGTTCCTTTGTGATTTCTCCAACCCTTCAAAACATGGGAAGTTATCACCCCAGAGAAGGTGCAGATTAGTGTGCATACTACACAACCATTTCTATCAAAATATGTACTCATATACATATGTATATATGTGGACTCCTGGTGTGGCGCAGTATGATCAACACTGGACTGGGAACCATAGAGTT
Source organism: Chrysochloris asiatica (assembly GCF_000296735.1). Lineage (NCBI taxonomy): Eukaryota > Metazoa > Chordata > Mammalia > Afrosoricida > Chrysochloridae > Chrysochloris > Chrysochloris asiatica. Next base: position 30,253,985 of record NW_006408531.1, read on the forward strand.
GGGAGTTAAAATCCACCAGCTGTTCTTCAAAAACCCTCTATGGTGTCAATATGAGTTGGATCTGACTCGATGGCACGTAACAACAACTTGTATGTATATAATATACATATGCTATTGTTTTATATATATGTGCAAAATACTATTATTGCATATAGAGTACTCTGAAAGGTTACAAAGATATTGGTTAAAATTATTACTTCTGGGAAACAGATTTGGGTGGAAGACTTATTTTACATTGTATATTGGTACCAACTCGATGGCACCTAACAACAACAACAATATTTTTATTTAATTATTTTGATTTTGGAGTACATCATACAGTCATATGGTTCAAATACAAACCATAATTTTAAAAAGCACTTGTCTTTTTCTCACTATATCCCTGTCTACCCCATTTTGTGTCCACCTCTGTAGATGTCTGTGACTACTTTTTTTAGTTTCTTGTGTGAATTTTAGTGCTTTTATTAAATGTAGATATAAATATGTATGCATAGATATTCTCTCGGTCATTTCTTCTGTAAGCAGCAGAATACTATTCTCTTACTTTTTTCACTTAACAATATATTTTGAATATCTTTTCACGTCACAACTTCCTCATTCTTTCTTTTACACAGTACTTCCTTATGTGGATTCTGCAGTTTCTATAATCATCTTGTATAGATGGACACTTGGCTCATTTCCAAAACATTGTTATACAAACAATGTATGCAAATTACTTTGGATATGAGTCATTTCACAAGTGAACAGAAATATACAAAGGATAGATTCTCAGAAGTGGGACTGCATTGTTGAAGGATCAATTCACTTACAGTACTGATATGTAATACTATATTGCTCTTTATAGTGGTTATATAATTTTTGACCTTCCACCAGCAATATATATACTTTTTTGGACATGTACTATTTTTACTATGTAGTATGAAAGTTTCTATTAAAGACAGATTAATCTAGAAAATAAGAAATAAAGCACCACTCCAGAGAAGTTTGATAAACCGAATTCTAATTCTTCTAGTTTTTTTTTTTTAATGTTTTATTGTGAATTGTGTGATAGTTTATATGGGAGAACATTAGCTTTACATTCATCCTATCAATTCATTGCCATGGTTACAATCCCCTCCATGAATCATCAACCAACCAAAGGGTATACCCTGCAAGCCTGTCCCCGCAGTCTAGTTGTTTTTAATACTTAAAAACTTATTCCATATTCCATTTATTTTGGAACTGAGTTGAAACTAAATATGCTTCACCCTAATTTAGATAAAGGAAACACTGTTTACATGTGTATCTACAATGAATACATGTCATTGGCATCAATGACTTCCTAATTACTTGTTGAATGGTTGATTTGTCTACCATTCATCTGTCAGTATGTTACAACTGTGGTGGCTTGTGTGTTGCTGTGATGCTGAAAACGATGCCACCATTATTTCAAATACCAGTAGGGTTACTGAACTGTGGTGTTTTTTTTAAAATCTATAAACATGCTTCACTGCATTAAGTAAAAATAAATTCCCACATGAACACATCCATATGATGAAGAAACAATGATAAAATCGAGTCCCAAACTATCCTTAAGCTAAAAATACTGGAGATGTTATATCATAAATATACAAATCCATCACCAATTTTCTATTTAATGGTTAAATATTAGATATATACTTAATAACATAACGAACAAAACAAAATGTCTGCGGACAGTGCTATAATCTAGTTTACAATGGAAGTCCAGTAATTATAATAAATAGAAGTAAATATTTTTAAAGGCAACACAAAATTTTCATCTCCATATATTAATAGATTACCTTGAAAACAGGGAAGAACGAATTATTAAAATTAAAAATATACCTGGTAAGTTTGATGGTGTCTGAATTGTGTTTTTGAAGTAGAATAGCTAAAATGAAGGGAAGAATGGTGAAGTAAAAGAGGTGAACAGAACATTTCAAATGGTGGCATAAGAAAACAAAGTCAACCAATATGATAAAATGTGCAAAGACCTGGAATTAGCAACCAAAAGTGAAAAACACACTCAGCATTTCTGAAGCTAGAAGAACTGAGGGAAAATTCAAGTCTCAGGTTGCAGTATCAAAGGATTCTATGGGTAAAATATTACATAATGCAGGAAGCATCAAAAGAAGATGGAAGGAATGCACAGAATCATTGTACCAAAAGAACTGGTGTGGCACTGTAGGTTAATATGTCAGACTGCAAAGCCGCCTGAACTGCCAGGTTGGCGGTTCAAGCTCACCAGCACTTAACAACAACACATGATCAAGAACTGATGGTATTGAAGGAAGAAGCCCATGCTGTACTGAAGGAATATGCAAAAAACAAGGCTCCAAGAATTGCTGAAATTCCAATTGAAATCAGTTTTAACACACAGATGCAGTGCTGGAGTAGCTGACTAGTCTATGCCAAGAAATTTGAACAACAGCTACCTGGCCAGTCAGTCAACTGGAAGACGTCTATATTCCTATCTATTTCAAAGAAGGTTCAATAATTGCTCAAATTATTGAACAATATCATTAATATAACAAGCATGTAAAATTCTGAAGGTAATTAAATCTTCACAAAATTACATCAAAAGGGTATTTCCAGAAACTTAAGCTATATTCAGAAAAGGAAGTGAAACAAGGAGTATCACTGTTGACGTCAGACAGATCTTAGCTGAAAGTAGTGAGTATCAGAAAGAGGTTGCCTGAATTTCCCTGACTCCACAAAAGCATCTGACTGTGTAGATCATAACATATTATGAATACTGTGAAGAATGGGAATTCCATAATATTTGTGCTCATGAGGAACCTGTACACAGACCAAGAGGCAGTCATTTGAACAGAACAAAGGGATATGGCATGGTTTAAAATCCGAAGAGTTGTGTATCAGAGTTGTATCATTTCACCATACTTATTCAATTTGTATGCTGAGCAAATAACCCGAGAAGCTTCATTATATGAAGAACATGGTGAGGGGTCAGTGTTCAGGATCATAATCTCAGGGGACACTATATTAACTGGAATAACAGTCCACAAAGGTAATGTTGTACATCCTATTTTAGTGAGTAGTGACTGAGATCTTAAAACATGAGAGACCATCAAAGGGGCAACTACTGGTCTCTCCTTGTCTGGAGGAAGATAAGAGTAATGAAAACTAAAGACACATGGAAACAATCAGTCTAACGGATTAATGGAACATGTCGACATTAATTTACAGATATGAGAAGAACTAGAGAGTGCCTGGCTACCATGACCAACTGCTCTGAAAGGGATCACATAAGAAGGTCCTGGATAGAATGGGAAAATACATGGAATAAAATTATTAAAAAGACTTGACTTACTGGTCAAATAGGGACTAATAGAACCCCTAGACTATGATTCTGGGTCACCTTTTGGGTCTGGAACTGAATTCAACTGTTGCTTAATTTTCAGTGAAGCAACAGATAGGTACATAGGGGGCCACCACCACTAGTGAGGAACACACAGCACAGGAATGGTCAACTATTCAAGATCAAAAGGGCAGCATTTACCCAAGGATAAAATTCAGAACCACAGGAAGGAAATAGGATAAGTGATGTTACATTGAGGGATTGTAATCATTGAGATGAAACAGAGATGATTTATTGAATGTAAAACTGATGATATGCTCTGTAAACCTTTTGTTCAACTCACAATAAAAAGGTTAACAAAAAAGAACTTGGCATCAAGATTGAAGGAAGACTGATTCACAACCTATGATAAGGAGATGACACAATTTTAGATGCTGGAAGAGGACAGAATTGAAAGCACTCACTGAAGGTCAACAGCTATAACTTTCAGTATGGATTACATGCCAACATAAAGAAAACACACTTCTCTTAACTGGTCCAATAAGCAACATCATGATAAATGGAGAAAAGACTGAAGTTGTCAAGGATTTAATTTTTACTTGGGTCCACAATCAATTTCCGTGAAAGCAGCATTCAGAAACTATGTATTATATTGGGTAAATCTTCTGCAAAGGATCCCTTCAAAGTGTTAAAAAGCAAAGATATCACTTTGATGACTAAGGTCCACCTGACCCAATCACCTCATATGTATGCAAAGCTGGACAAAGAATAAGGAAGAACAATGAAGAATATTAAATATACCATGAACTTCCAGAAGAATTAAAGCATCTGTATTGGAAGTAGTACAGCAAGAATGTTCTTTAGAAGCAAGGATGGTAAGACTTTGGACATGTCACTAGCAAGGAACAGTCCTCGAAGAAAGCTGTCAAAGCTTGGAAAAGTATAAGGTCGGTGAAAAAGGAAGACCCTCAGTGTGATGGATTGACAATGGGATCAAACATGGTGAGGATGGTGTAGAAACAGGAAGTATTTTGTTCTGTTGTACCTAGGGTTATTTTGAATCAGAACCAACACGATGGAACTAACAACCTAAGAGCTGACTTGTGAGAAAGAGAAAAGCAGGACAGGTACTGGGAGCTAGCCTAGCAGTATTGGCAGGCCTGGCACTGACAGCTAGGACCTGATATTCTTCTGCTGAACATAGATAATTTCATAGAAAATCAAAATCAGACAAGGCCACTCTGTGCCCATGATTGATGCTAACGAAAACAAAACCACTATGCAATCACATGTAAGCAAAGAAAAAAATCAACAATGTCTAACAACAAAAATGACCCAGTATCTCCATAACATAGCTCATAAGAAAGACTACTGCATCGACTATGGCTAGTCTCTTGAATTTTCCCTCCTTTTTGATAAGATGTATTATGATACACAGTCATAGAATTACCCTTGCTCCCTACAGCATCCAATTTAGAACAAATCCTTGCTTCCTATCACAAACTTATATTCTGTAATTCCTTTCTCTTACTGACATGGCCCATGGGTATGCCTGCTTGTATTCTCTTGCATTGCAACAAGTAAATCCAACTTATTTAACTCTGTGTTTTTATGGGCTTCTCTAGTTGAAGGCCATTGCTTCCTTCAATACAAGTCGGTTTGTATTGCAAGGTTGGTGGTTCAAACTCACCAGCTGCTTGCTCCTTGGATATCTTATACAGGGCTATGAGTTGGAACTGACTTGACGGCACTTAACAACATGCATCTATCTACTATGTGCCAGTCACCCTGTCCCCCTTAACTGCACACCTTTTGGAATGTTAAGAGTTGGCAAGGAAATTGGAAATCATTTAGTTCAACCAGTTCTCCTTATAGATAGATAATGGGGCTCTGAATTCAACAATTAACATTATGTGTTGTTGCTAAGTGCCATCAAGTCAGTTCTGACTCATAGTGACCCTGTATAGGGTTTCCAAGGAACAGCTGGTGGGTTTGAACCACGAACCTTGTGGTTAGCAGTGAAGTGCTTCTACAGCACCACATCAGTGTTATGGTGGTATTCTGTTGAGTCATTTCTGACTCATAGTGACCCTGTATAGGATTGCTGTGGCTGTAAACTTCATGGGAGAAAAAAGTCTCATCTTTTTCCTGTTGTGTGGCTGGTAGACTCAAATTGCTGATCATGTGATTAGTAGTCCGCCGAGTAACTCACTCTTCTACCAGGGTTCCTTCACATTAGTGTCATGTTGTTGTTGTTAGTGCCATTGAGTCGGTACCTATTCACAGCGATCCTTTGAACAACAGAATGAAACACTGTCTGGTACTGCATCAACCTCACAATGTTGTTACACTTGAGACCATTGTTGCTGCCACTGTGTCAATTTATCTTATTGGGGGTCTTCCTCTTTTTCATTTGTTGTTGTTTTGTTAAGAGCCCTTGAGTCAGTTCCGACCCATAGCGAACTTCCTGTATAGGATATCCGAGGAGTGGCTGGTGAGCTTGAACTGCCAACTACGCAGTTCAAACCTGCTTAGCTGTTAGCACATTAAATCACAGTGCCACACCAAGACTCCTCCACTTTTCCAAAGCAAGGACTAAATCCCAGGTCCTTTTTTCCACACTACTTAAGAGGACTAAGTCCTCCAGAGTTAACTTCCCAGTTACTGAACATACACATTTTTTTTCACTTTCTGGATCCAATTTCATGATGGACTATTCCTCTGTTCTCTGACATTTGTCTGTGACTGATTTTTCCACTGGCTGGGGCAGGTAGGGTAGCAGCTCTCTCTACTTTCCCATACCCTGGGCTCTGTCTCTTTAATCACAGAGAAAGGTGTCAGGAAAGCATGCACACTGAGTGACAAAGCAAGCCTTCTGAGAGGTGCTCAGAGCTAGTGCTGCTCCATATCCCTACGTGAGACTGCAAGGATGAGGCCTGGGCTGGAGAGAAGACTACATTTCTTCTTAGATAGTACAAGAAGATGAAAATTGTGAAAACAGTTTACTCAACAAAACAATAAAATTAAGTGAAGTTTTAAGTGAGAGACGCTATCCTAACAATTACCAGTTGCTTTAATTTCAGGTGACAAAGACATTATATTGTTTGGGGAAGACCATCTGGAAAGTCTTTTTTATTGTGAA
>NW_006408531.1:30260697-30263038 GCF_000296735.1 Chrysochloris asiatica
CTCTCTTTCCATGAGTCCACAGTCCTCAGCTGGTCTCCCTCTCCATGTCCCCATTTCTGCCTTCATCTCTGGTGTCACTGCTTCTCTGGATAGGGTCCTGCACTCTACTCGTGCTCTTCTCCTTTAATGGTCCCATGCATGATCCTCTGTGTCTGGATTGTAAGATTAACTACTACTCCGTTTTTGCTACAAAATTTCTACCTTTACAGTTGTGACAGTCACAATTAGTCATGATAACAATTACTCAACAATGAATCATAAGAATCTTATCCCCATCTCTTTTCACTAGACCCATCTAGACAAGATGAAAACTATTCAGTGGGGACTCTACCCTGCCCTGCACACTCTTAAACTAAACTCCCTCTTGAAAACTTGTAAACCAGTCACTTTGTAAACTTATTGCCCCCTCATTTTAGGTAGCCAATGTCTAAGTTGCCCGTCCCTACTTACCCTGTACACAGAAGTGATAGGATTGATAATTTATATGAAGGCTCCTTCCTGCTCAGTTGGTATTTTGAGCTACTACATCCTTATGTATAGGTCAAGTTAATCAAATTGTAACAATTCACACTTGTTTCCTTTATAAAAAAAAAAATTTTTTTAAAATCTTCCTATAATTGAGTTCTGATTATCAAGCCATCAAGGCTAGGTTTAATGGATACTATCTGCAAGCTTGGGTGTTCTTGTGTGTCTCCCCTAACTTCATATCAGCTGGATGCTTCACCCTCAGATCTAGTTCTCCATGGCTATGTCCTTGTCTGTGGGCTCAGGAGTCTCCAGGTCTCACTACATTCGGACCAACCAGCCCTTCCTTTTCTCTCAGCTCCAGGTCAATGGAAGTCTATGGAATGTGGGTGAACTCAGCCCATTTCTTCATTGCTTCCTTTACCTCTCCTCTTCAACTCACCAGTAGACCCATGTGGTCACCAGCAAGCTTACATGCCTGCTCATGTGTTCCCTTTGAGTTTTAGTCTTGGAAGGGGGTTTGTCCTGAAGGGACTTGATTGCTTGCCTTGATGTCTCCCTGGCGAACAACTTCCTTGTTCTTGTAGTTGCCAATAATACTGAACAGGAAAAGGTAAAAATATTCACTGCAGTCTCCGCCCAGGACACAAGCTAGAATGTTAATCAATTTACTGAGCAGAACCAATCCTCTCCACCCAGGAGACAAACTTGGATGTTAATCAGGTTACTGAATGGAACCAATCCTCTGGTTTCCCTCCTGTCTTCAAACAGGTACACAACCTATCCTTGCCCTGATTCTGACCAAATATAAGTCCGTGTTGATCTCCATTTGGCACTCAGAATCTGGAGAAGTTAGCTCCTCTGAGCCAGCCAGCTTAAAAAAAATCTGAAATTCCGCTTCATCTCTCCAAGTGTCCTCGGTTTCTTCAATGACGGATCAAGAGTTGCTGAGACACTCTTGGACCCAGGGCTGCTGTGACACTCTAGAATCTAAAACTGCTGGAACAATACTGTCATTCTTGTTTTGGATTTTCCCTGCCAATCTTTTTGAAGATGTATCTTCTATTACTCTAGCTGTTCCAGACTGGTCTGCTTATCCTTTCTAGTGGGAATGTCCCACCTCAGAAGGTTCTGGATGGGGCTTGGACATTCATTTTTTAATTGTAATAAGTCTTAACTAAATGGGACTATATAGAGGTGGGAAAATATTTGACATATGACATTTCTTGCTAGATGACAACAACTCATTCCTACAACCCCTTGGGTAGATGGAATGGATGGTAGGAGACAGGAAGATCTGTGTAAGATTCAAAGGATTTCCTGGGAAGGAGGAAGTTAGTGCCTAATAACTTCTATTTTGAAATTCAAGATTATTTGGCCATCTCTAATGGTGTGGCTGTCTGTGATTGGATAATATCCATGCACCTACAAGGAAGCCCAGTTAATACCACTATTATTCAAACTTACGCACCAACCACTAAAGCCAGTGAGGATGAAATAGAAGAATTCTATCAACTTCTTCAATCTGAAATTGATCAAACATGCAATCAAGATGTATTGATCATTACTGGTGATTGGAATGCAAACGTTGGGAGCAAAGAGGAAGGATCAGTTGTTGGAAAATATGGCCTTGGTGATAGAAATGATGCTGGAGAATGCATGATAGAATTCTAAAAACCAATGATTTGTTCATTTTAAATACCTTCTTTAGACAGCATAAGAGTCTATACACATAGACTTCACCAGATGGAATACACAGAAATCAAACTGACTACATCTTCGGAAACAGATATTGGAAAAGCTCGATATCATCAGTGAAAACAAGCCCAGGGGCAGACTGTGGAACAGACCATCAATTACTTATATGCAAATTCAA
>NW_006408531.1:30265247-30280968 GCF_000296735.1 Chrysochloris asiatica
GCCAGAAGCTTTGATCTTCTACTACATCTGCCTTTCGAAGCAGAAACAAAAAACCATCATTTTTTCAATTAGATTGATAAATGTTGCTGTGATTGCTTATTCATGCTTAGTGATCTACTACAAATGAAAGGCACCTATCCACTGTTGGGTTATTGTGTCAGACTGCAAAGTCATTTGAACTGCAATGGCAGTGGTTCAAGCTCACCAGCTGTAGGAAAAACTCTCAACTACATGGTAGGTTTGAGTCACAAGGTCTGTAGTTCAAACTCACCAGCTGCTCCTTGGAAACCCTATACAGGGTCATTATGGGTCGGAATCGACTTGATGGTACTTAACAAAAACAATCCTTGGCTAGAAAAATACCCCTCCTTCAGTGTGGCTCCACACTGCCCTCTAGCTCCTTTCCTATGCCATCAACATGGGAGCTATTCCACACCTCTACACTCTTAAGCTCTGGACCCTGTTGTCCTACCCACTCCCCTGTGAACAGACGGCTCACTGCTGTACTAGTCTAATAGTGGACTTCCTATCACCATCCCTCTTAGTGATATCTTTCTTCAGGAGAACTTCTCTTCTACCCATTTTAACCCTCTTAGTTCTTTTAACAGTTTCATTCCTTGGTGACTTCCATCCTCACCTCTCCTCTCCTGGCCCTTCCACCACCTTCACCTTGACCCATAAACCTGCTTGCATGTGCCCATTCTCAAAAAAACATGATCTCCACCTCAAAATTCTTTTCCCACACCTCACTTTCCCTTCAGAGTCGATTTTTAATACTTGGGGTTAGCATATTGTCCAACTCCTTCTCACTCTTGAGTTCTTCCATCCTGATTTTATTAACCTTTTAGTATATGGGCTTTGTTAAACCTACCTCGGACTTTGTGAAGGAGGCAGAATTTTACAATCGTATTCCCTCCCTCACTACTTCACTGAAGCTGATTTCTTAAGTTACCATCTGTTAAACCAGCAGTGTCTCAGTCATTGTTTGTCCTGACCTCTGAATATTTGACACTGCTGATTTGTATGTGGGCTCTTGTGAGTCACTGAGAATTTCTGGGTATCAGGTGCCTCCGGGCACTGACTATGGCATGTGGCCCAGCCAATGCAGTTACCAGTAATCACTGCCACACTAGTAGCAGATCATAAAGCAATGGGTGTGGTAAAACAAAGGAGCAGAGAATGGGGCCAAGCACTAAGTGCTGGGAAATGCTAATATTTAAGGAGGAAGCAGGAGAAGAGGTCCTGGAAGAAACCCAAAAAAAGAAAAGGTAGGATAAGATGCAAAGCAGATCACTTCATCAAGCTGGCTTAAAATCCTTGCATAGTCTCCTCAGAGGTTTTAGCATAAATTCAAATGCCTACGAGCTTTGGCTCCTGCTAGTCCCCCAAATGTACTCTTTATTCCATCCATATGCTCTAAGTATCTTTGCTCCAACACAGCATTCAGACCTCTATGCTCATGCTGCTGTTTACCTTCTTGCTTCTTTTGTAAATAGGAGAAATGATAAAGATAAGTCCAGTGGAAAAGCATCTAAGCCAGGGAAGGCTTCCCAGGGACCATGGGTAAGCCGAGTGTTGTGGGAGGAGCATGTAACAGTTACACAAGGAAGGGAAAATGACATTTTACTGGAGGAGACACGTGCAAAGACATGGCATTTTGAGAGCAGGGTGATGCTGTATGGAAGTCAGACAGGAGATGTGGTAAAGAGGAAGGGAGGGCCAAGTCTTGGTGAGTTTGAAAAGAGGCTTCTGCAATGGAGCCATGGTTGCCAAGATGTAGGAGACCCAGGCAGGAGGGAGTAAATAAAAACCGCTAACAGCACAAACACTATAGTGATAGGATTAAGTGGGTATCTGAGTTAGGATGTTTGTGTTGAATCGGAACTTATCATACAGGAGGAATTCCTGACAGGAGGAATGAAAGCGCAAGACTTCCTTTTGCTTAATTGTATGGCAGGAAATAGGAATGAAGGAGTTAGTGGGGCTGGTAACTAGGCACAAGATAAAGTGTTTGGATCTTAACCAAAGGCACACAGAAGAATTTATTTTAACCGTTACACACTTATTTGCATTAGTAAAAACTATGGCTAGCATACTAGGCATGGGATTCATAAAAATTACTGCTGATAGACATGACATTGGAAGCTAGGCCAACCGCATTTCAAATATCAAGAGGTTCACCCATGGTGGACAGGTTTCAATGGTGATTCCAGACTAAGAGAGGCAAGAAAGAAAGGCCTGGTAATGTACTCTTGAAATCACCTAACAAACCCATGGGTCACAACAGGAGATTGTCAGAGTTTGGTCTTGCTCTAATGCATCATCCTGAGGGACCAATCACTGGTAAGGGACATTATGTTTGGTAAAGTATGACCAGTAAAGGCAAGGGACTGACACATGGCAGCCACAGGAGCCCATACATACCAGTGATCATGAAGAAGGCGCAAGACTGAGCACCAATTCCTTCTGCTATACATGGGTCACTATGAACTGGAGTCCATTTGATGGTAGCTAACAGTACAACACTGCTTAGGGAAAAAATCTAAGTAGACTCAAAAAGGAAAAAGATGAGAAGATTGGAATCATTATAACAAACACACAATTAAAGACATTCTAGTACATATGGTATACAGATGTGGGGACATTTGAGTAGTAGGTATGTGGGTGACTAAGTTTGAGGAACAGTGCTGGAGCACTAGGGACACAGCAGCGAAGAGACATGGTCATGTAGAAAGGTTTGCAAACCACGACTTTGATGAGATGTTACAATACTGGTACACATAACACGTGATCCAGGCCAGACCTAAGGCATGGGAGTGGGTCTGGAGAAAAGCTGGCCACACACACTCTTCCTGCACTAAACCATTTCCAACCTATATAGAAAAATTAACATCCATGTCTGGCACTCAGCCTCAGTCTAGGTTTCTGTTTATTACAAATAGTTGGTTTTAATACGATTTCTTCATAAACCTCAAATGTCTTGAACACAAGGCTCCTTCAGGGATTCACTCCACAGGAGACACTATATTCAAGTTACAAATCCCCAGTTACAGATGAAATTGTCATCTTTGAAGAAATTCAAAGAAGGTAAATGATACAGGCTCTTGGGAGGTAGCAGCTTTAACTCAGAAGCAAGAAAGCTCTGCAAATTGTAGAAGTAACAGCAGCAGCAGCAGCAACAACTAATTTCCATTTAGGGCATGAATCAGCTGATTCCACAGGGCCGGCACTGTTATTATAATCCCTATTTAATGGATGAAGAAGGCAGATTGACTAACTCATCTGAGGCCACCCAGAAGGTTAGGTGTGGAGCTGGGATCAACCTCAGATCTTCCCTAATATGCCTTACTCTTTCCTTTATGGTCATTCCACTGCCCTGGTGTCACTATTTCATAAAAGCTTGTCATTGACCAAGTTGAGGGATGTAAAACCTGATGAAACATCTAATTGATGTTTGGAACAAAACCTCATTCTATTATTCTTGTCTTAGATTTATGGATGTTAGGTCTAATCAGAATCCTGGTGTGATTACAATCTCTATTTACTGAACAAGACTCACTATTAGCTTTGATGTATTTTAATTTATTTTCTTTTAATCTAGCTACTGTTGTTATGTGCCGTGGAGTCAGCTGCGACTCATAGCGACCCTGGTACAGTGTTTCCCAGGCTGTAAATTTTTACTGGAGTAGAAAGCCTCATCTTACTCCTGCGGAACAGCTGGTAGTTTTGAACTGCTGACCATGAGATTAGCAGCCCAATTTGTAACCGCTACGCTATATAGGATAGGAAAAATATAGAAATATGCCTTAATATTTCTAAACTTCAAAAATGAAGAGAAGATGTCCTACCTTCTAATCCTGAAACCAGGAGTATTCAATATGCAAGGAAGTCTTATGTTTTCAAACATACCTTTGAGAAAGTTTCTTCAGAGTGAAGACCTAGTCTTGCTATCACATAAACCAATAAATTTGGCCAAAATGACCCAGAAACATCTAAAACAGTATTGTCCTTTAAAAGGCCACTTGGTTGGTAGAAAATAGAAGTTGGGGATACATACAAAGGATAACTCTTATTAACCACTTGATTATTTTAACCACTTGATTAAAAAATTATAAACAATCATACAAAAATTATATACAGGGACAATATGAAAGCATTAAAAACAAAATTTTCAGTGCATTATGGCACAGAACATGGGAAATACTGAAAGACAAGAAAAAGAGAAGGGAAAAATGATAACCTAGAAGGTACTGAGATGCATGTCACTTGTACTGTTCATTATGTTGTTATTGTTAAGTGCCTTCAAATCCGTTCCAACTCATAACAACCCTGTATAGGGTTTCTAAGGAGTGGCTGGTGGGTTTGAACTGATGACCTTGTGGTTCAAACCGAGCTTGTGGCCCAATGCATTATCCTGCAGCGCCATATCAGGACTCCACTCTTCATTATTTGTTGTGTTGTTGTGAAGTGCCATCGAGTAGGTTCCGACACAAAGCGACCCTGTATAGGGTTTCCAAGGAGCAGCTGGTGAGCTTGAACTGCCAACCTTGCAGTTCAAATGGCTTTGCAGTCTAGCTCATTAACCCAGGGCACCACACCAGGACTCCACTCTTCATTATGTTGTTGTTGTTGTTGTGAAGTGCCGTCGAGTTGGATCCGACCCATAGCGACCCTATACAGGGTTTCCAAAGAGCAACTGGTGAGCTTGAACCATCGACCTTGCAGTTCAAACGGCTTTATAGTCTGGCACATTAACCCACAGCACCACACCAGGGCTCTTTATAATACAGACCTTCAAATGCAGTTCAGTCTCTTCACAGGCTCCATTCTGAATGCAACCATGGAAACCCACTAGGGCAAAGCACTCCCTGATCACTGAAGTTGTAGCCAGAAAACTATCACTTTCATAACCTTAGCCCATGCTCAATAGCCTGACCTGAGGTTGTTATTTGGAAAAATAATTTGTCTTACCTTGGTTTCTACAATGAAACCGATGGTTAGGTTTTTCCATCTTGGTGTAATGCTCACTATTAAGTGGCCTTTACGCTCCTTTGAGTCCTGGTGTGGTACTGCAGGATAATACACTGGACCGCAGTCAGTTTGAACCACAAGGTTGGAGGTTCAAACTTACCAGCTGCTCCTTGGAAATCCTATATAGGGTCACTATGAATTGAGCACACCTGACGGCACTTAACAACAACAGTGCTCCTTAGGAATCCTGGTGTGGTACTGCAGGCTAAGTACTGAACTGCTAATTACACAGTTGGTAATTCAAACCCAACAGCCACTCCTTAGAAATCTTATATATGATAGCCATGAGTCTGAACTGACTGGACAGAGCTTAACAACAACAGTGTTCCTTAGAAGGATGTTAAAATTTTGTCTCATGTACTTTGGACATATCATCAGACGAGGCCAGAACCTGGAGAAGGATATCATGCTTGGTAAAGTAGAGGCTCAGTAAAAAGAGCAAGAGCCTTGCAAGATGAACTGGCATAGTAGCTGTAACAGTGCAAGACCAGGTAGTTTCATTCTGTTGTACAGAGTCACTATGAGTCAGAACTAACTCAAATGCACTTATTAATAATAGTGTGACTATCAAAAGTAAGCTTTATTTACAAAGTATCAGCGAAATAGACTTCTTTGTTTGGATTCACCAAAAATACAAAAGCTTTTTTTAGAAAAAGAAATCAGTGACCAAAACAATAATCATCATTATAAAAAGGATCACTCAAACATAAGTAAAAATGTTGAGTCCTGGTGGCACAACAGCTAAGTGCTTAACTGCTAACCAAAAGGTTGGCTGTCCAAATCTACCAAGCAGCTCCACAGGAGGAAGATCTGAGATTTGTACCCACAGAGACTACAGCCTAGAAATCTTTAGGGGGGCAGTTCTATTCTATCATATTGTGTTTGTAAGAATCAAAGTCTACTACGTCTGAAGTTTATGTGAACATCAGTGCCAGACGCCATACGTAGTCTGGCAGCCTGTACTTAGTCAGCAGATAAATACTCTCTGGAGGCCATACACTATTTGCTTTAAAAATAAATAAATAAATACAAAATAAACAATGGTCAATACTTAAATAGTCAAGAGATTTTGTACACAAATCTATTATTTCAGCTTCCTCTGAAAAAGATGGGAGGATCTAGCAACACTATGCCCACGTTCCCACAAAGCAACCATGGCTTGGAGGTGTGTAGAAAACTATGCCCTATAGCAAGGCTCTGTAATTAAAACTGGTTCCATTCTTCAGCAACCTGCTTTTCTCAGCCTGGCCCTGCAGGCAGGTTTGCAACCAGTAAAATCACTTTGATCCCCAGCATAATTATTGTTTCTGCATACTTACTCCCAAACACTATGTGCAGCACCCATTGGCAGGGATTGGCCGGCTGAGGAGACAGGCCCAGCTAGTCTCCAAAGTGCTAATGCTCCTCTACCAGAAAGCTCAGTCACCACGGCAAAGATTCACTTATAAAGGGAGCTTTCTAATGAGCTCAATTCTGGCTACAGAGTCACCAATTAACTCAGGCATTTGCCAAAACTAGTTACTAAAGTTACTGCAGGGTGGCTGCTTAATGATGTGCTTGTGAAAGGTGATGATAATTTTCTAGAATCTAGAATGCGAGTATCAAAGAAACGAAGAAATGTCTAGGACAAGAATGAGAGAGAGCTATATCACTTCAAACATTCAAAAGGTTTTCTAAAGAAATGAGAATACTTATGTTAAGTCACTAATAATCGTGTAATACAATCTATTCAGTACTTCTTAGAAATTTGTATTAAATACGGAGAAAGACAGGCATTCCCTTAAGGACTGCCTTTAGATGCTGCTCTAATGTTTGAAGGTGAAATAATATTTAGAAAATACAAAAAAATGAAACAGGAGAAAATAAAAATCTCATATAATCTTGTTACACAGATAACTACTATTCATGTTTAATTGTGTAGCATTTCAGCCTTTTTTTCTATGTGTGGATTGATGTAATAATACTATGTTAGGGGCTGTCTAGTCAGTCTTGACTCATAACAACACTTTGTATATACACATGCATATACACTTTTATAAACTGATTTTACATAAAATATATTTTCAGCCATCAGTTGTTGTATTTGAATGCATTGTGAGTGTGAATTACTTTCATAATAAGAGACAAACCATAAAAATTTTTTATTCTCCTATTAAACTCATTATACCAATAGGAAGATGTCCAAGTCCTAAGGATCTGCATTAAATATGGACAAAGTGGTCTTAATTGCCCTTTCCTTAGGGAATAAAGGACAAATGAATCACAAGCTGACCTAGTTTTCTTGTATGAAATCTTTAACCATAGTTAATGCTAAATTTTTTCATCCAAAGTCACCTTGTTCTTAATGAAATCAGGACTAAATGGGAATCTTTAATGATATTGGTGGACTGAGTGCCAAAATGACCACAGTTTTGAAGTCTTTAAAGTGGTGCACTTTCTAGAACTACTTAGCTCCTATTTGGCCAGAGCAGGTATATTTCAATATACAAACCTTGTGATACTTCAGTATTTGCACCATTATGCTAGGCTGTAACCTTACTGTAGGAGTCTCTGGGTGGTACAAATGGTTAAGTACTGTTTAAACCCACTCAGAGGCACCTTGAAAGAGGTCTGATGATCTACTTCTGAAGGGTCAGACAGAAGCTCAGGATCAGTTCCACTCTGCGAACATTGGGTTTTCATAAGCTGAAATCAATTCACAGCAACTAACAGCCAACAGTATTCCTCTCATTTTTTTTTAATGTGTGTTTGTGTATATGCATTCATATTTATATATGTATATAAATGAATTTATATACATATATAAATATATATGGAAGAAAGATGAGGTTTTCTGCTCCCATAAAGATTTACAGCCTTAGAAACCCTATACAATGTCACTATGAGTTGGATACATAATCTTTGGTACCTAACAACCACACAAACATAAACATATATACATATACAGTAGCTGTAACAATAGGCTCAAACATAACTATTATCGTGAGGTGGCACAGGACTGAGCAACTTGTCCTTCTGTTATACAAAATGTTGCTATGAGTTAGAACCAACCAGAAGTCCCCTAACAACAACCTCACATGATTTATTACATTAATCCACACATAGAAAAAAGGCTGAAATTCTACATTGATAAAAATGAGCTGTAATTAGCTCTGTGTACCAACAGTATATGACATTTTTATTTTCTTCCATTTTTATATTTTCTAATTATTACACTCAAATCCAAACCCACTGCCATCAAGTTGATTCCTACTCCTAGCCATCCAGAGACAGAGTAGAACTTCCCCGTACAGTTTCCAAGGCTGTAAAGCTTTATGTTAGCAAGTGGCCACATCTCTCATGCAGAGAAGCTGATGGGTTTGGACTGCTGACCTTTTAGGAAGCAGACAAGCACTTTACCACTGCACCACCAGGGCTCCTTGTACATTATATAGACTATTATTTTTACTGTAAGGAACAAGTTATTTAAGATTTTTATCTCTTAAATTATACACTTATTTATTCATGCATCCATCCAAATAACATTTAAAAGTATGTCTCACATAGGAATCCTGTTGTGGTGCTGTAGCAATGGACTGCTAACCTCAAGGTTGTTGGTTCAAACCCACCAGCCTCTCAGAAACCCTATACAGTGTTGCTACAAATAGGAAACAACTTGACGGCACTTATCAACACCAACTCATATAGGAGACCCTATGCTGTTTCTGGAATCCTGGTGTGGTGCTATAGGATAAACCTTGGACTGCTAACCACAGGCCTTTGGTTCAAATCCACCAGCTGCTCCTTGGAAACCCTATCCAGGGTTGCTATGAGTCAGAACCGACTGGATGGCACTTACCAACAACATGCTGTTTCTGGACACAAAGTCCTAAGATTTGGTCTCTGCCCTCAAGAAGCTTAAATCTGAGTAATAAAAAGCCACAGGTAACCCAGAGCTGTGTAAGAGTTTGGTAAATGCTATGACAGGGTAGAGTGCAGTGGAAGGGCCGTCCAAACCAGACAGAAATCTTTCTTAGAGGAGACATTTGACATTTGAGCTAATATATGGATTTAGGTGACGTAGGTATGGGGATGAAGTTAGACATTTCAAACAAGTCATTTGATAAATCTGATTTACATATCTCAAAGCTAAAATACGGCCAGCGATCTCCAGAAGGGCCAAAAGGGAAGTAAAGATGAGGAGATGTTAAATACAATAAGTTACATGTGGTGACTAACCTATGATGCGGAGAGATCACTGAAAGGCCATATTCTGGCCCTGGGGACTGAATAGTCAGTGCTACCATTTACCAGGAAGAAGAAAACAGGAGGTATGAACTATGGGGACAGCGGCAGGCATAAAGGTAGAAATAAGAAATCCAGTTTTGGCGTCAGTTTTAAGTTTGTTTGATCCATGAGCTATCCAAATATTGAAGAGCAGAAAGTATACAGTTGCTTGGGGCTCAACAGAAAGTTCTAGACTGAAGAAGTTGTTGTTTTTAAGTGGCATGGAGTCAGTTCTGACTCATAGTGACCCTGTATAGGGTTTGCGAGGAGCAGCTGGTGGGTCTGATCTGTCGACCTTACAGTCAGCAGCTGAGTGCTTATCCTACAGCATCACACCAGGTCTCCAGACTGAAGCTAGTTGGCAATAATTAGCATGTAGAAGAATTAAACGGTGTTACATGCTACAGATGCAGAATGATAAAGAACAAAATAGTGTCTCTGAGAACCAGCAGTTTCTAGGGTTTTAGCCTAAATCCAAAGAAGCAGAATTTATAGGGAAGAAACTGGGTACTCTGTAAGTAAAGCCTCCCAGATAATTTTATTACAAAGCTGGGTTTGGTACCCATTGATTTAAGCCACATTTCTTTGTTAACGTCATACACTTTCATATCTGTGAAATAGAATACATTCTTTTACAGGCTTTAGTCTCCAACGTTTCTGATTTTATCTACCATCTTTAAGTTGATTCCAACTCATAGTGACCTGAAAGGAAAACACAGAACTGCTCCCGAGGGTTTTCGAGACTAAATCTTTATGGAGGTAGATTGCCTCATCTTTTTCCCAGCAGAGCAGCTGGTGAATTTGAACCACTGGCCTTTTGGTTAGCAGCCCAACATTTAACCCACTATACCACCAGGACTCCTGATTTAGAAACTAAACCTAATTGCCCCTATAAGGGAAAAGGGGGCAGGGCATCAGACTTCAACTCTTCCCCTGATGCCTATGTGTCTGTGGAGTATGGGTTGGCAAGGATTGCAAGGACAGGTCAGGGCAAAAATCATCGAACAGTGTATTGTTTTGGGAACACAGAATTGCAACAAGTAGAGAAGAGAGGGAACCACCTGAGATCAGGAATAATGTCTTTAAAAAGATGACAAGCTAGAAAAGTCTTAGATATATTTGGAAAGGTCAATAAAGTGATCAATTTCACTATGGCAGCTATGGGATCAACAAAAAGCTGAAAAGGTAGGTCCAGACATGTTTAGAGTAGGAAAGGAGATCTGACAGCCTTGTGGGTTACGAGTTGGTCTTCTAACCAAAAGATCATTAGTTCAAATTCACCTGCTGCTCTGGGAGAAATAGGAAGCTTTCTGCTCCCATCAAGATTTACAGCCTCAGAAACCTTACACAGGGTCCCTATGAGTCAGAACTGACTGGACAGCACAGCAGTAGCAGCAAGTGTATACAGACCAAGTTATTGTATTCAAATCACTCAATTTCCAGTTGGTGACCAGCAATAGTATTTCCTTCAGCCTCTGGAATTCTCCATGGTTGGCTTGTGAAAGGAATGCAAGCAAAAGTCCAAGGTCCCACTTTTATGAAGTGTGCTTTCTCTTTACGGTGCATTTCCCCAAAGGTATTCAATGGAGAGCTAGTTCCACAGGCAAGTAACATGTGTTTCAAATCAAATATGTTCCACAGTTCTTCTGTCTAGAGTAGAGCTTTGGCTCAGAGTTGCTGCTCTCTTACTTGGCTTCTATAGGAATTTCTTCATTTTTAGGTTTCTACTGTTTTATGGAAGTTATTACCACTAATCACAGCTTAATTTCATGAGATTAATTTAGATGTCCATTCATATTTCAAGACTATTTTAGCCTGATCTGTGCTGATTTAAAATTCTTTATTATAGTAAATGGAAGATGGGCTTTCTTTCCTTTTTCACATATTTGGCAGAAGGAGTTATTATGTACAAAGAAATGCATGTAACCTTTTGGCCACCAAAAGCTTTATTGTTAGGGATGATGACTGGTTGATAACAGATCCTAGTCAGGATCTACCTTTGACTCTAGTTGTAGCTTCTTTTGTCTTTCAAAAGTGCTTTAACCCTGGAAGGTTAAAGCAAGCCTGAATATCTGAGTATTGAACTTGGTATGATGTGCCATCTATCTGTAGCTGTGTTCATTTTAAAGCAATGGGTGCTAAGCTTCATTGTATGCCCATATAGTTCTGGCACCTAAATTACAGCTTTATAAAGTGTACCAGAATAATCTGGTTGAGCCAACATACTTTTACACTGGTGCTCCTATGATATTTTTATAGCCCAAAGTAGGGTCACCAGTCTTGAAAACCTAAACAGAACAATCCAAGAAATCAGCCTACTAGCTCAAGTTTTATTTCCCTCACATCTAAGCCAGAAAGAGAGACAAAAGGATACAAGGCATTAACTTGATGTTCTTTGCCTCTTTATTAGGTACAGTAGTTCCAGGGGCTTTACATGAGTTTTTATCATTAAATATGCAGAATAGTTCTATGAGGCATGTGTTGTTATTCCCCATTTTAGAAAATGATGAAACTGAAACACTGCATTTCAACACCTTCTCAAACTAGCAAATACAAAATCCAGGATTTATACTCAGATTGATTTGATTTCAAGTCCCATACTCATAAACTTATATAAGAACAGGCTGTTAAAATGAAATTATACACTTCACATTTCAGCTAATAAAGCTCGAAAATAGGGATGGGGGAGGGAGACTTTATATATTCACCCATTTCTTGGCTACTGAGGGGATGAAGATTTGGAGTGTCCCCAAACATTTTTCATCTCCTTGTGCTTCACTAAAGTTCCTGCCATCTAGTCAGATACATTTCTGCTATTATGGGGAGAGTGGTTGACATTTTCTGGATATTTGTGGCATCCCACAAATACTTGTCAATTGAACTGAGGGAGTCTAATCACAAAATGGTATGGAAATAAAGAGCTTGACTACAATTTCCTCATAGTTTGTCCCTATTTGTCCTCTCTCTGATATAAGATGATCGAAGGCAGTTGCAGGCTGGTTCTAGAGTTGGTTTAGTACAGAATGAAGAACTTTTATATGGAACAGTGCATTTCTGACCAAAAACAAAAATGCAGACACAATCCCGTCCTCCAAAGCTTGTATCACAAGACCCCCAGGCACTTTATTTGACTTCACTCTTATTACGAATATAGCACACTACGTACTTAAGCCACTGCCTGGTCCTGCACCATCCTCACAATTGTAATGTTTGAGTCTACTGTTACAAACACTGAATTAATCCATTTCGTTGAGGGTCTTTCTCTTTTTCACTGACCCTCTACCAACTATGGTGTTCGTACCAAGTATGATGCTCTTGTCCAGGGTGTTGTCCCTTCTAATGACATGTCCAAAATAAAAGGGATGATGTCTCAAGATCCTCACTCCCCAGGGGCATTCTGACTGAGCTCCTTCCAAGACAGATTTGTTTGTTCTTCTGGAGATCCAGGTACTGTGATAGTTAAGGTTCTGTGTCAACGTGGCTGAGCCTGGATTCTCAGTGGTTTGGTAATTAGAGGTAGTAACCCCCCATGATGAAATATAATATAATTACCCCTATGATGTAATTTGATGTGATCAGTCCTGATCTTATATAATTATTCAATGTGTTATATATCCTCACTTCTGTGATATTTAATGAGATCTCGTTAAGATATAAAAGGAGCAGAGAAAGAGTTACGTATTACCACCAAGAAAGAAGAGCTGGGAGTAGAATTTGTTATTTGGACCTGGGTTTTCCACATTGCAAAGTCTCTAGAACCATGGAAAGACAATTGCTAAGACACAAGGAGATCTCTAAGGCTGGGCCTATAGATGCTGAAAAAAAGACAAGGACTTTTTTTTAGAGCTGATGATTTGAATTCAGACTTCTAGCCTTCGTGAGAGAATACATTTATGTTTGTTAAATCATCCACTTGTGGCATTTCTCCTGGTGTGGCACTGCAGGTTAACACACTAGACTGCAAGGTTGGTTTGAACTGCAAGGTTGGTAGTTCAAGCTCACCAACTGTTCCTTGGTAACTCTATACAGGGTGGAGTTGGAACTGACTCAGCAGCACTTAACAACAAAGTGGATAACTAAGACATTTGGCAACATCATAATGCAAATACATCAATTTTTTTACAGTCATTGTTTATAATGGCAAAAAATCAAAACAATGGATTATCCAAAGTAGAAACATGATTAAATTAATGAGGATACAAGTAATACAATTTATACATACAAAGGGGCTTCAAAAGCTAGTGGAAATTTTTCATTATCTTTAATTTTCATCTTCCCACGAACTTTTTGAAGCACCCTTGTATATATAAATTATAACAGAAAATTGTAAAGAGGGGCAAGATAATCCTGTATTTGTTAAGAATAAATGCTAAATGTTTATGCACAGAATAATAAGTAGAATGAAACATGCAAAAAACAAAATCTGCAGTGGCTACATCTTGGTCCTAGAATTACAAGATTCTAGTACCTCCAATTACCCTAAACCTCCAATTTTGCTTAACTGTAAATTCAAGTTGTTTAAATCACCTAGCATAATCATTTTCAAGTTAAAAAAAAAAATTCTGTAAGTATGCATGGGTACATTTCTTTCTCTCTCTCCCCTTACTAGTTTACTCATTATACAAATGACACTGACCAGTCTGGATTAAACATTTATACATGACTTGGCAAATACTACAAAATTCCTGCTCTTTAATTCCATTTCCATCTTACTTATTTTAAAAGGTGAATAGTATAAAATTAACTTTTAGTCCAGAAAGCTCCAAGGTGGAGCCTGGCTCAGCCATATCCCTGTAGCTGCCTGTCCCTCTTACCCTGCCAGGCGTCAGCTGACCAGGGGAAAGGGTGGGCTGAGCTGACGCGGGGTCAGGGGAGTGCCTGACACCATGTCCGACCCCTCTGGTAACACTAGTGGATCTCTCCATGCTAGGTGGCAGCCTGTACCGCCTTGAGCCCCGCCCCAGGCCTGCAGGCAGGGGAGGAGCCAGGGGGTACGGGGGTGCAATAGGGGGTGGGGACCCTCTGGCTCTTGGGGGTCCCAGTCCCCACTGGCTACCGCAGTGGGAGAGGTGGCGGAGGAGCCACAGAGATGTCTGGTCTGACCTTGACAGACAGAATCACAGGTGCCCAGCATAGTGTCACCAGCTCCACCTTTTCCAAGACAGTATGCAAGGCCACAACCCACAAGATCATGGGGTCCAAATAAAAGCACCTGGACTATTTAATTCAGTGCATAGATGACATGAATGTGAACATCCCGCAGTTGGCAATGTATTTGAAAGAACTATTAACTGTAGTTGGGTGACCATCTTCAAGTCTCTCATTACAACTCATCATTTGATGGTATATGGAAATGAGCACTTCATTCAGTATTTGGCTTCAAGAAACATTGTTTAACTTAAGCAACTTTTTGGATAAATGTGGATTGCAAGGATGCGATCTGTCTACATTTATTAGACGTTACAGTAGGTATCTAAATGAAAAAGCTGTTTCTTACAGACAAGTTGCATTTGATTTCACAAAAGTGAAAAGAGAGGTTGATAGAGTTATGAAAACAATGAACACAGAAAAACTCCAAAAACTGTACCAATTATTCAAAATCAGATGGATGAACTTGATTTTAATGTTAATAGCAATGAACTTACAAATGGGGTAATAAATGCTGCCTTCATGCTCCTGTTCAAGGATGCCATTAGACTGTTTGCAGCATACGATGAAGGAATTATTACTCTGTTAGAAAAATATTTTGATATGAAAAAGAACCAGTGCAAAGAAGGTCTTGACATATATAAGAAGTTCCTGACTAGGATGACGAGAATTTCAGTTTCTCAAAGTAGCAGAGCAAGTTGGAATTGACAGAGGGGATAGACCAGACATTTCACAGGCCCCCAGCAGTCCTTAATGCTTTGAAACAACATTTAGCTTCCCTGGAAGGAAAGAAAAGCAAAGATTCTGCAGCTGCAAGCAGGGCAACAACACTCTCCAATGCAGTCTCTTCCTTGGCAAGTAGTGGCTTCTCTGTAAGCAAAGTGGATGAAAGGGAAAAGCAGGCAGCATTAGAGGAAGAAAAGGCTTATTGAAAAGTTTTAAAGGAAATAAACCACTTTAAAAAATGGGTAGAACAACCAGAAAGAAACTTGACAAAGACACAGAAGTACTAAACAACACACTCAGCCAACTGGACCTCATAGATGTATACAGAGCATTCAAACCAACAACAGCACAATACACATTCTTTTCCAGTGCACATGGAACATGCTCCAGAATAGGCCATGTCTTAGGCCACAAAACAAATCTCCATAAATTTACAAATATCAAAATACTACAAAGTATCTTCTCAGACCACAATGCTATCAAATTAGAAATCAACAATAGGAAGACCAAGGAAGTAAAGTTGAATACATGGAAACTGAATGACACCCAG
>NW_006408531.1:30285028-30309890 GCF_000296735.1 Chrysochloris asiatica
AACAACAACAACAACAAAAAGGTTTAAAGGAATGACTAAAAGAACTTGTAAAGAAACCTCACACCTCTTTAACAACTGCCACCTCTGATGTGTCCACCTCAACAGGAGGCATAATGACTGTACCAGCCATTGACATTATTTTCTACCCCTAGTTCTTCTAACAGCACATCAACGCTGCCAAATGATCTGCTTGATTTGCAACAGCCAACTTTTCACCCATGTGTACATTCTTTGTCAACTTCTTCTCAAGTCGCAAGTCCATCGGGAGGATTCACCCCTTCTCTAGTTGCACAGCCACATCCTACAACTGGCCTTAATGTTGACTTTGAATCTGTATTTGGAAATAAATCTACAAACTTTATTGTAGATTCGGGGGGCTTTGATGAACTAGTTGGACTTCTCAAACCAACAGTGTCCTCTCAGAACCAGAGTCTTCCTGTTGCTAAAGTCTCACCTAACAAGTTAGTATCAGATGACTTGGATTCATCCTTAGCCAATCTTGACAATGGAAATGGAACCACCAAGAATCATGTAAATTGGAGTCAGCCAGGTGAAAAGAAGTTAACTGGAGGATTGAATTGGCAACCAAAGATTGCACCAACAACTGTTTGGAATGCTGCAACAATGGCATGCCCTTTAATGACCTATCCTGCTACTAAGCCAACAGGCATGAGAGGATATGGCATTCCTCCTCAAATGGGAAGTGTACCTGTAATGACACAACCAACCTGTCATGAGATCACCAAACCCCTTTGGTCCTGTATCAGGAGACAGATACAGTTTATGTAACTAGATGGACAGAATGGAATTATTCCAAAAAGACAAGTGCTCAAGGAGCAAATCCTTACTTCCAGCAAAATCCAAACTGCTCTCTCTTAAACTCTTTTCTTCCATTAGATTGTGACAGTAACCCAGTGAAGGCCCATGAAGGAAATTGGGACTAGTCTATAGGAAAATGCATCAACACAGTTTATTAAGCCAAGAATTGCCATGATTTACAACTAAGATTTGTCTTTTTGGTGACTAACCCTTCAGTTCTTTCAACTCCTTTTAATAAACCATAATCAATAACCTACCAAGAGAAGCCCTTATTTGGAAAGTGTGAAATTTGTATTTGGAAAAAAGCTGTCTGAAGCCAAGAGCTATGTCCTTTACTATCATTCGACACGACTTTTTTTGGGGGATAAAAATCGTAGTTCTTAATTATACAGTATCTTTCTTTTTGCCAGTCCTTACAGCTACAGAAACAGCAACTGACATTAACTTTTTCTTTTTTAAAAAATTATATATTTACTTTGCTGTAGACATTCCTTATGTATTTGTATTTGTTTATAATTGTCAATTTATGCAACATTTATATCAAACCTCCTTATGAAAATGAGTAAAATGTACACAGTATGTTTGATTTTTATCCACAAGAATGAATCTGATTCAGAATGCTTTAGAGCTGACATAGAGAGCACTAAATGTTTTAAAACAAGTCCATATGGCTGAATCTCTTAAGAAGTCTCTCTCAGTCTCTATGGGAATTAGGGAAGCATTATAAATGCATTAATCCTTACAGTCAATTCTGTGCTTAGAATTTTGTAAGGGAACAGTTCCCTACATTTTAAATTCCGCATTAGTGCATAGGAAAGGAACTTCACTGCTTTGTGCTTGGCACGTCATTATTTTCCATTTGACATTACGGCCTTTCCAAAGTGAATGTGAAGAATTGCTTTCACTTCAAGACTTTCCTTCTTTTCAGTAAAACTCTGGAGGTGTTAAGCGGGAAGGGAGGGGAACAAAATCCTTGAAGCTTTTATTTGGCTTGTGCCATGTTATGATCATGTACCTTTTAATTAAATAAAGGGAAATAGCATCTTTAAAGTTAATGTCTAGCCAAGAGTTTAGTTAATGCAGCATTAAACTGCACTGTTGATCGGAGCATTGTGTAAATACATCTTAACATTTGGGTTGAGAGGGGTTTAAGGACAGTTCATTGCAGGAAAGCAATTCTGTACATGAGTTTAAGCAGACTTCTGACATTGTCTCTGCAGATTCTATTTTTGTTTACAATATTAGAATTATGTTAGCAAAAAAATTTTCAAATAAAACGTAGCTTCCACAAAACTTTTGTTATGGCAAAAAAAAAAAAAAAAAAAAAACTTTTATAAAACATCTCAGAGATTACAAGGCCATAAAACACTGAAAAATAGAAAAATGTTTTCAGTTGAA
The DNA here is from genome assembly GCF_000296735.1 of Chrysochloris asiatica. Lineage (NCBI taxonomy): Eukaryota > Metazoa > Chordata > Mammalia > Afrosoricida > Chrysochloridae > Chrysochloris > Chrysochloris asiatica. Next base: position 30,287,246 of record NW_006408531.1, read on the forward strand.
AAGGAATTTTTCAACTTTGAGTATCGAGTAAAGAAAGAAAAAGTCATAGTTTTTTGGTATGAACGGTATGATGGTATGGCAATCTATGGAAGATAATTTTATGAAGCCATAGGCACTGTTTTCAATAGTCTTTGATAAACTACTTTGGGGTAAGGACCCAGTCTTATTTATCTTGAGCTATCACAAAGCCTGCCAAAATATATACACCCAATTGTTCAAATAATGATCTAATTACTTAGCTCTCACAGTGACCCATTTTGCAAAGGAAGAAAATATATTTCAAGTAGATTAAGCCAATTCATTCTAAGGCCCACATTTCCTGAGGGAGCAGGATTTTTATAATTTCTGCCTGACTCAGGGCTCATTATCCCACTAGGATGAGCAGTCCAAGACTCCAGGGCAGAGAACAATATTGTCATCTTACAATCTCAGATAACATCTAGCACAGACTTGAACAAAATGAAAGTACAAAAACAAATGCTTGTTGTACCTACCACCTCAATTTTTACAGAATTCATGATCAATAGGAAGTTGAAAAAAAAAAAAATTTGCAAAAATGGTTTTTAAGGAATTAAAATTTAGTGAATGAAAGAAAGTATATGTAGATGAGTAATTATTATGAATATAATAAAGTACAGTGAATTTTTAAGTAATCAAATCACCAAATTATATAATATTGTGACTAACAACTACTTTCAGAAAGGTTGTTACTGTTGTTAACACTAACTGGACCAGTGTAGAGCCACAGGGTTGCTATGGAACCAACTCAAATGGCATCTAACAACAAGAACAAAAAAATCAGTAACAAAAAAATCAGTACAAGCTAGAGGGGAACAGAAAATAAATAACTAAGGAATATATGTAAAGTTTCAGTCATTGCTGCCTCTCACCACACCACCATTTTCTTATTTTGAAGAGTTAGGGAAGTTATAAAGCACATAGTAAGTGAAGAAGAAAAATCTTAGTAGAGTTAATTTCTTGTAATAACAAGAAAAAACATTTTAAAAAAAGTATTAGGTGTAATGATGAGGAATAGAGAAGAATACATGTATGACATTCTGTCACATGAACATCACAGTATTTTCCAGTGACAAGAAGTTTCAGTGCACTGGATGAATCATAGGTGCCTGACAATGACAACAAGCTGCCGCATCTGTAAGACCCAGGAGACAACACTATAACCCAGAAGGGATGACTCTGCTGAAACTCCATTGGCTGCCTGAACAACCTCGAACCATCAGAAAACAGAAGGCAAGAACAAACATTCAGTTTGATGGTTAAAGGAAATCCAGAATTATCATAAGAGTGTGAAAAGCATTTGTGCCACTTCTGAGCTCCTTCAGGACTGCTGATGACATGGAGATCTTCAAATATTTCACAAACCGGAGCAAAAAAGGAAAGTCTCTTTCTCCTTAATGTGTAGTAGGACGTTTGAGTAAAATTAGCTGTAGGACTACTCCATTTGTCCCCAACTGAAATTAAAATATGGGTTCCTCTAGGCCAGGTAGAAATGGAAATATGTAAAGGAGCAGTGAAAATAAAATTTCCAAACACTCACACAGAAAATCTATCACCATTAAAATAGTGGCCTTCAAGAATGTCTTTAGTTAATTAATAGACGGTGGTGACAGTTGTGTGCCGCTGAGTTAGTTCTGACTTATAGCGACTCTCTATAGGGTTTCCAAGGCAGAAAGCCTCATCTTTCCACCATGGAGTGACTGGGAGATTTGAACTACTGATCATGCAGTTACTAGCTCAGCTAATAATCTATGACACTACCAGGGTTCCTTAATTAATACACAGTTCAAGGAAAAAATAGGTATGGTACGTTTTTCATTGGCCAAATAGTCATCGACACTATAAAATACAGTATGATGGAATCCAGCAAGTGACCTACTTTTTAAAGTTCACAAAAAACCCCTAGTTGTTGAAGAGCTCAGAGACCAGTATTCTGGGTTACAGAGTGGCAGTGAAATCCCTACATGTGTAGGACTGCTGTCATTCTACAAGAAGCTCCTGGTGCACACAGTCCTACTGATGACAGTAAAATTCGGGAAAAAATGTCCTTGTATTTAAAAATTACACATTTTATTACAGAAAAAACATACTCTATATGATAGGTAACTTTTCTAGATAGACCACAGAAGGCCATATAACCCACAATGCATCTGAAGGTGTTGATGCTTTGTTTTCTCGAAAGTAGTATCCACTGAGAAATTCTGATTTCAGGATTCAAACAGGTCTCCAGAATTTTGCATTGCTTCTGTTGGAAAATTCTTACATGATAATAAAAGATACATTTTCTTTGTTTCCTCCCCCAGTATCCCAAGCTTAAGGCTTCAAGGAGATACTGTGTGAGTACTGGACAGAGGTTAAGGTGTTTATCGTATAAATGCCAAAGAAATTACTGTTTAATTTCCATATTAACTTGAGCTTTTGTCTTACAAAAGGGAAAAGCTATCAGCAAATTCATCCTGTTAATTACTTTTCACATTAAATTATAATCTGTTAAATAAGACTTCTCAAATGACATTTATCATTTTGAATAAGATTAAGCCGGATAATGCATCCTTGACTGGGATTTAATTTTGCTTTATTGAAAATTCTTAAGACAATTCACTAAGTTTATTTGCCCTCAGGAGGCATGTTAGTCAGAAGGTCTACCCAGATGATACTGTTCAGTGACTAATCAGGAAAAGGAAAGATGTGAATCTAATTAACTTCAGAAACTCATTGCAAGGCCTTTGTAAAGATATTTATATTCTACGTCATGCACAGAAGGAGACATTTTAATCTTTTTCTGAAAATAATATTTCCTGTGATGCTGTACGATCAACACTGGACTGCTCACCACAGGTCAGCAGTTCAAACTCACTAGTAGCTCCTTGTAAAACCCTATACTGGGTCACTATGGGTTGGAACCAGCTCAATGACAATTAACAACAACAACAATAACTATTTTTATTATAAAGACATCTTTATTGGTATGTTGTTGAAGAATTTTTATGCCACTATCTCTGATGTCCTGGTGATGCCACTAGACTGCTAACTGGTTGGCAATTCAAACCCACCAGGATGTTCCTTGGAAATCCAACATGGTATGGTTGCCATGAATCAGAAATGGCTTGACAGCACTTAACAACATCGTTGGTGTCATGGAGCATGGTGGCTCTGTAGGATAAGCTCTGGCCTGTGAACCACAAAGTCAGCAGTCCAAACCCACCAGATTCTCTAAAGGAAAAAATGAGGTTGTCTGTTCCTGCAAAGATTTACAGTCTTGGGTAGCTATGAGTAAGAATCAATTGGATGGCCCTCAACAACAAGTTGACAACAACACCCCTGAAGTCAGGTCTCTGATGATACAAATGTTGATCGCTTGCTTAATAACAGAAAGGTTGGTGGTCCAGGTATATCCAGGGGTCCCTTGGAAGCCTTGTAAAATCCTGGTGTAAAAAGTATGGTGCACAGCTCTACTCCGCAACACATGTGGTCACTATGAGCTGGAATCAACCTGATGGTAACTATGTTTTTTTCCTCCCTCATTGCTAATCCAGACTGCTACATAACCAATAAAATGTCTTCTTTGGCAGTTTAAAAATACATCTTTCTAAAGGTATTGTTGTTAAGTGCCATCAAGTAGGTTCCAACTCATAGCAACCCTATAGGGTTTCTGAGGAGCGGCTGCTAAGCTTGAACCTTCAACCTTGTGGCTCAACCTGACTTTGTGATCGAGTGCTTATCCTACAATAGTCACTGCTCCTCAAACCCAGAAGGCGATCAGATGCCCCATTTCTCATGCTGCTGAGTCACTGATAACTCCCTTCAGTAGACTAAAGTAATCTTTAATTTGCCAGAATTATAAGCACTTTAAAAATTACAATCATGCCTCTCAAGTGCACTTAGAAAGGTCTGGATCTATTCCACAGTATTCCTTTATTCTCATGAGAAGAACACTTCCAATTAATGGCACTTGAGAACATCTAAGTCTTCCTCCATTTAAAAATCAACTGAGTAGAAAGTTATGAAAGCAGTTCAGCACACAATAGCTATGCTGATCTCACATTTGCTGAAAACATCCTTTCATAGAATTCCACTCACATGATTAGAAAACGGACATTTCAGAGAAATCTCTTACTCAAAATCAAATCAAATATTTTTTAATAATAAAGTTAAGATGCAATTAGTACCTAACCAACTAACAGATTTTCAGTTTGACCTTACACACACCTTTCCCGAGGAACAGCAAACCAGTACTCTGGTTGCTTTCTTCTTTTGCCATACTGCTGGACCATGGAGGCAGTGTGGGTGGCAAAGGATTTTCTCATCGGTTTTCCCACCTTGATGCATAGAAACATGGGAGGAGTCTTGCTTTTCTCTTCTTTTGAAGGAAGTATATCTGAATCACATGAAAAAACTATCCTCAGTAGAGACAATTTTGGTGACAGTGAAACTTCAAGTTATAAAAAGTAGTGTCAACCCTTCTTGGTGACAGTGAGACAAAACATATAGTAGAAACATCATGCAGCACTAAGGCTGATTTAAATTTCTAGACCTTGTCTAGTGCAAAAGGAAAACGTTTGGGCTGTTTCAGGTTACCCTACTTCATGTTGAGAAGTTATATATACTGAATATAAGTATAAAACACAACACAAGAAATGGAGAACTCTGCTACTACAAGAACACATATTAATGAATGATAGTCAAGATCCAATCACACCATAATGCAATTCAGTTTAGAACTGAAGCATCTTCAAAAAAGGTTTTAAACTCTTTTAGAATGGGAAATTCAAGGTCAAAAAGAGTCACTTGAAAGATTTCTTTACAGAGCAAATTACTTTTGAAATAGAAATCTGACATTGGTCAAGTTCCATTATAGATATCAAGTACTGGAGTTCTGATGTGGAAATGTGGGTTGGTACACCAAACTGCAAAGTTGCTTTGAACCGTAAGGTCAGCAGTTCAAGCTCACCAGTCGCTCCTCAGAAACCCTATACAGGATTGCTATGGGTGAGAACTGACTCAATGGCACTTCACAATAACAACAACATTGCTAATATTTTACCAGTTATTAATAGTCAGCAAGGACACTCTCCATTGAGAAAACACTGATTGTTCTAAAATATTTTACTACTGTTGCTATTGCATATGCAAGTTTTAGAAAGACAATTATATAATGGATTAAAAAGACATTCAATATATATAAATGACTTACCTTCAATGGGTACCTGTATTCTCTTTAGTAGCCATAACTGAATTTCAGATTTATTATCCATTTGTGCACCTTGGCAGCTGTTGTGCAGAGAAGAATCCAAAGAGGAGTCTACAGACTTTTTAATTCTATTTTCATCTGTAGGAGAGTCCTGTTGCAATGTGTTCTCTTTCATCCAGGCTTTATATGGCTCTTGATTGCCCTCACTTGTGGGATCACCTGCCTGGGGAAGAGAACTACTAAGGGTGATGTCTATTCCTATGGGTTCAATGTTTTTGTCATCACTTAGTTCTACCTTCTGCAAGTTTTCAGGTAACTGTAACTCATCTTTGTTTTTATTCAGGTAATATTCAATGAGTTTAACTTTATCTAGATCTTCATGTATGTTCAGTGTGTTTTCTACCTGGCTTTCTGGGGAACCAGACTGCTTGTCCACTTCTGGCATTATATCTTGCTTCTCACAAGTTTCTAAATCTAAGGCTCCCTTCAGCTCAGCATCACTCTCTGTTCTCAAAACGTTCAGGGCTGACTGTACCTGACTTTCTGTAGCAGAACTAATTATCTGTGAGTTAGATTTTCTCAGCTCCTCTGAGTCCAGGCACTCCTTTGCATTGTCTCTTTTGTCTGTTCCACCATCCATTTGAGAAGAAAGTTCTTCCAAGTCAACGAAGTCATCATCTTCCCCCAACAGGGAGTTTTCTTTGGCTGTCAATTCAAATTCAGTGTCAGGAGTTTCTCTGCTGGCCCCTGTCACTGTGGTAGAGGATTCCAGTTTCTTTAACTTGCCTGACAGAGGGCGGCCTGAGAGCTCTTCATGTGTGTCACTGGCTGCCTTCTCCAAAGGTCTCGTTGGTTTGGACTCTGTATTGATAGTTCTCTCCCAGTTTTGCTGCCGTTTTTCCTTGTTGAGAGATTTGAACTTACTGAATGGGTTGATATCCTTTTCAGAAGCCAGGTCTTCCCATTCTCCAGGCCTGTACAGAGGACAAAGATCCTGAGGTAGGTCACTGTTGGGGAAAAATGGTGGGTGCACATGGAATGTTAAAAAGAAAACCAAAAATAAAATGGAAGAAAGGCAAAACAAAACAAAACTCAAACAGAAATCATAATATAAATATGCTGCAACTTAAATTTATGCTTAAAAGTTTCAGAATAAGAAAATAAAATCGATACATTGACTTTAAAAAGAAGTATATGCCAAGTAAAGTAGGTGACAAAAGAAACAACCATGATGTTGCAAACTCTAGAAGCACATGAATGGCTTTTGAAATCATGTATGAATATGGAGATGTCACCCACCAGATTACAAAAGATAAAATAATGTTTCTGATTTTCAAGAAGAAAAGAACATAGGAAAGAAAATATTTTAGAAACAGTGGCTAAAATTCCTTAAATATGCAAAGCTTTTCATAAGATCTAGAGACCAACTACATTAACTATGAACTGCTCATTTACTTGTTGTTGTTGTTGTTAAGTGCCACCGAGTTGGTTCCAACCCATAGCGACCCTGAACAGGGTTTCCGAGGCTGTAAATCTTTATGGGAGCAGAAAGCCTCATCTTTCTCCTGCAGAGCAGCTGGTAGTATTGAACTGCTGACCTTGAGGTTCGCAGCCCGATTCGTAACCACTACGCTACCAGAGCTCCTTGCTCATTTACTTAGCAACTACTTATTTAATTGCTCTATAAGGTGACTGGCCCGGAACCCTCATTTTGAGTCTCATGAATTAAGACTTAATGCTCTCAATAACAGATATGCTCTTGGCCCTGAAGGACATGTAAGAAGCATTTCTGTAAGCATGAGCATCATTTATGTAAGTATATGGCACCTGCATCTTTTTCATTTTTATTTTTTTAATCCCTAGAGAAGCAGGGTCCTGGTGAGGCACTGTGAGTTAATGTGCTGGACTGCAAAGTCGATCTGAACTGCAAGGTTGGCGGTTCAAGCTCATCAGCCACTTCTCAGAAATCTATACAGGGTTGCTGTGGGTAGGAACCAACTCGACGGCACTTAACAACAACAGTAACAACAAGAACAACTTAGAGAAAGTAAACTGGCTTATCAGGTGGAACATATTAATAACAGTTATTTCACTACCCAGATTTGAATTACAAAGAAATATTAATTACATATGCTTTTTCAAGTTTAAAATGAATTGTTAAGAAATTGGAAATACTTGGAGCAACCTCAATTTCCACCTATCTTAGTTGCATTACTAGATTAAAACAGATATAAAATCCCTTCTGAAAAATACCATTTTCACGTTTAAAAACACTTATTTTCTCAAAAGATTAGATTATATTCAGGTCATACTTTCTCAATTATTTTGTACCATGCAGTTTTTAAAAGACAAGATGACTGTCTCCTCAAAGTTAATTTATAAATTACTTGCATGGAATGTCCAAGCTTTTTCTAATAAAAAATAAGAGCCTATGTAATTGCTAGGCTCTGAGAAATACTGTAAAAATCCTCTTCAATTTATAATTCACTCTAATGAAATAAACATTCATTGAGCTCCTAAGTGCCACATGCTGAAAGATGACTGTGAGTGTCTCTGTTCTGTAGGAACTTGCATGTACCTGGGACAGCATGCACAAAATGTTCTTTCCAACACTTGCATCCCAGGAGAAGTTAAAGATGCATTGATCTTAGAGTAAAAAAAGATAGGATAATACAGTTTGGGTTCCATATTGGGAGTCAAAATTAATTTGAAATGTTAAAGGTTGCAAGAAGTCCTGCAAAAAGGGACCCACCTTTTCACAGACTTGATTAATAACACTTTCTTCCGTGAACATCCAGTGCCTTTTACATTTCTTCCTTCCCTACCTAGCTCAATCCCTCCCAAGAATACATTCAACTGCACTGCAATCAACTGCCTAAATTAGCCTGTTCACCCTGCCTCTCTTGTATCTTCTACCAAATCCAAACTGTGAAGTACCTACTTGGGATTAACTTAATTATTTGTTTTTTGTACACTGTGGCTGCCAAGCTTTTGCTGGGGCAAAGTATGTAATGGTGTCAAACTGGCTCTGCTGCTAATAAATTCTGGACTTAGTCAGGCACCTAATAATGATCAAGAGTCTCATCAATTGCTCCCTTCCTATTCTCTGTGGCAGCTGCAGTTAAAAGCTGTCCTACACAAAGAATAACCTAAAGGTAAGGCTGCCTACATGTTAAACACATACTATAATTTAAAGAATGCAGTCAGATAAGTTCTACTTATTATTTTAGCACATTACTTAAGGTAATAATTAAATTTAAAGTAATTTTAAAACATTCTAGATTGATGGACTTCTGAAGACAGTACAAAATTCATTTCATACTAATTCCATTCATTTGTGCATTTGCTCATTTCAGTCTAATGTGCATCTACTGTTGATTAGACTAAAATTCTTTCCAGGTGAGTGCTTGCATCCAAGGTAGGAATCAGTGAATGACTCTGAAATAATTACAACAAATTATAAATCTCCTTTCTCCACCCTACCCCTTAATCCCAGCACTAACCCTATTTCTAGATCATGAAACATAACCTCATATTGAGAGAAGTGTTAGCATTCTAAGGCAAAAGTAATCAAGACTGAAGTAATATCCATACTTCAGAGAAAACAGAAACCACTATTATTTTCCTCTTCACTCCACTTAAGATAGTCTAGCTAGAGGAAAGCTGGCTACTGCACTGCCCACTTAACCCTCTCCCTAGGCACGAACAAGAAAAGCCATAAGTTAGGAAGGTTGCCTATTCTGGAATTTAAATGGGGTCGAGGAAGAGAAGGAAGAAGGGGGGTAGAGAAGGAAGGGGAGGAGGGGGAGGAGGGAATAATTTGTATGCCCAATTTTTCCTTAGCATTGCTTATTATTTTCATTGTCTCTCATTTTTCTGCTTTTTTTAAATTAATGAAAACACAAATTTCCAACTTGAAATTCACCTCTACAAAATCCTTCACTCCTGCAAATGCCCCAAATTTTCATTGTTCTAAATTCTCTCAATTCTTTTCTACAGTTAACAAATAAATGGGTCTTACGAGGGCAAGGCGTCTTTGATCTTCATGTGGGAAATGTCATTGTAGAGGGCAATGGAAACCACCTCTTCCATGGGGCAGATGAGGCCGTATTCCTCACACCCATTTTCAATAACCAAGGGATCAGATTTGTGAGGGTCAAACATGATGTTGTTAGGAGTGACAATCATGACGCCTCCAACTACACCCTGAAGGGCAAAGAGATAGGACAGAATCATCAATTACAGGTATGCTTTCAACAGCCATCATAAAAGCTTTAGTATGAGATACTGTTGCCATTCCAACTGTTTGGTGAACCAGACGATCGGTATCTTACATAACACACACGTCTTCAGTGAGAGCTCTGCTACCTTTGGTGGGACAGGGAAACACACTCGCCTTCCTCTGGCAATCAGACAGACCCTGGCTTCAGTGCAGCTACTACAATAGCACACTTACAGCATGACTTTGGGGCACTCATGTGTGTCTGATTCTCCAGTTGCTTGTCTGTAAAATGAAAAGAGTTGTCCTAGCTGTGTTTCTAAGCAAGAACACTGTGCTTTACAATTCCCTCAACAAGTATTTATCATGGTTGACCAGATACATGATCCTGTGCTTAAGGAAGCAGCTGTCTTGGGATCAGGCTGCCAAAATAAGTAATAAAATTTTCATCTAAAATGCTTAAATCTAGCAAAGACAACATAAAGAAGATTATAAGATTTTTGTAGTCAACAGTGAATATAGCTGAATAATGGAAATAACCACTTTCTGTCAGTCAGTTTTTCATACTGTGTTGGCTTGTGGGTTGTTATGATGCCAGAAGCGATGCCACCACTATTTCAAATACCAGCAATGTCACCCAGAGTGGCCAGGTTCCAGCAAAGCTTCTGGACTACGACAGACTAAAAAAGGAAGACCTGGTGATCTACCTATGAAAACGAGTCAATGAAAACCTTGTGATTGCCAACAGAACACAGTCTAATGTGCTCGCTTTGGACACATTATCAGGAGGGATCAGATGCTGGAGGAGAGCATCGAGTTTGGTGAAGAGGGTCCATCAGGCCCCGAGAGCGCCTCAGTGAGAGGGACTGCAATAGTAGCTACACTGATAGACTCAAACCTGCTGGTAACAGAGGCTAATGCAGTGCCACACAATGGTTTGTTTCCTGTTCTATGTAAGGTCACCATGGGTTGGAGTCAACCAGATGGAAAGTAAAGGCAAAAAGCAGCAATTTTGTGGTACCTAAAATACCTGAGTCGTTCTGGTGTGGTGCCGTGGGTTAATGCACCGGACTGCAAGATCAGTTTGAACTGCAAAGTCGGCAGTTCAAGTTCACCAGTTGATCCTTGGAAGCCCTATTAAAGGTCACTGTGGGTTGAACTGACTCGACGTCACTTAATAACAACAACAAAATATCTGAAGCTTAGTCAGATTACGTGACAGAGACCTAGATGTAATTGGGGATATTATTTATCAGTGATAGCAGGATACAGATAATTCCCTTTAGGTAAATAATTTATTTTGTACTCTTAATGAGTTTATTGATGATTTTTGCAAGAAGATTTTAATTCAGTCATTACTTACTTTGGAGTGTGAAAGTTACAAATGTGTTTCAATAACTTATTTTCCAATTATTTAGAACTTGACAAGAATTCTTAATTATGAGCACAGGAATTCACTTCATACAACTTAACTCCCCGTTGAAAGGCTCACTACAAGGTACATTTGTTCCTTGTAAAAACTTAAACAACCAAAAAACTAAACAACATGACACAGCAGACACTGTTTTAACATAAGTAGCAAACACAGGGGAGAACTTATCATTTTCTTGTGAGGTGCTAAACTCTAAATGAATAATATCTTTAATTATTATATTCTATTATTGTTGCTGTTGTTATGTGCTGTGGAGTTGGTTCCGACTCATAGTGACCCTGTACAGAGTTTCCCAGGCTGTACATCTTTACGAGAGCTAAAATCCTCGTCTTTCTCCCGTGGAAACAGCTAGTAGTTTCAAACTGCTGACCTTGAGGTTCGTTGCCCGATTCATAACCACTACATTAATTGTTGTTGTTAAGTGCCACCAAGTTGATTCCAACCCAGAGCGACCCTGTATAGGTTTTCCAAAGAGAAGCTGGCGAGCTTGAACCACCAACCTTGCAGTTCAAACGACTTTGCAGTCTGATGCATTAGCCCACAGCGCCTAATTAGTTAAGCTTATTCTTGTTCCTATTTTATATATTAGGAAAACGGAAGATCAGAAAACATAAGTACCTTGTCTACGGTCTCACAGCTAGTGGTTGATAGAGCTGGAATTTCAATTCATTGAGAATGACTCCAGAATTTACTGTTAAATATATATGATACTGTCTCCCTAATAGTTTATGAGTCAAGAACTGAAAGGTAAATGATAAATACAAGGTCACAAAGAATCACATTTCCACTCCATGATCACATTGCCTCAATAAGTAAAATGTCAGGTGTCCAGCAAAGGAAGAAACAGGTCCTTGCCAAATCTTAAGCTGAAACTCTGGGTAGGGTATTTTAATGTAGCATCCCTTCCAGTATTTGGAGTCATATTGCATTACCCAGAGATTTCAAGAAAAGGAAACAAATTGCTCTACCATATACCTTTCCATCAGTGAAGTATCGACAATTCATTTTTAAAAATTTTACGACTCCTGGTTCATCTTCTTCAGACGTAGATGATAAGACTCTCTCAATGGGTTTTAAGGCCTTTCTTGCTAAGTCAGCATCCTTCAGAAAGCAAAAATTTCCAAAATAAATGCAACTAGTATTTCAAAACAAATTAATAAGCATGCTTTACAAATTCTATGTAAATTTTTTTCTGTTTTACTGATATAAAAAAAAATTCATCCTTCAAATATATTGCAAAGACAAAAAAAGTACCCAAATGACACTAAAGAAAAATGAACAAAAAACAAATGCATTAAATATCTATAGAAAATACTTTTTAAAACTTTGTGGAATAATGAAATTTAAATATAATGGAATTTTCCCACAAACTCTTTTAAGTCCTTTTGTGAATTCATAGGAACTAATCCATATCAAATTCCTGGTTAAAATTCTTTAGAAAAACAGTAAGTACAAATAAGCTATCAGTCTCACCTGTCATTTAAATTCATACTTTTACCTCAGCCATGCACATCTGACTTGGAGCGTTTAAGTGTAAACAAATTGTTCATGGATAGGATGATGTGTTCTCAAGACAAATAACCAATTACTTAACTTACTTATTTGGGGGAAATTTTAAATGTAAGTTTATGAAAAGTAACATAAAATTTTATGATACACAACAAAATCTTTGTGACAAATATGAACTTCAGTGCATGAAAAGAATACATACAGGTAGTTTATCATATTCTGCATCTGATGAAGAGGGAGAGACAGTAGCACCAGGGCTGGATGACGATAACCTTAAGGTACTGGAAGGAAAGCTGGCATCTGGCACAAAGAGGACCTGAAAATGAGAGAGTGCTGGATGAGTGATACTTATTAGCACACCTGCTAATCAGTTACTCTGTGCATAGCATGATGCTAAGTGTTTGGCTAAAACCCAATTGGCTTTCATAGAACTCATAAACTATGAAGGCCTTCTAGACTAATCCCTGAAACAAAACTCATCAATATGTAGGCAGCTGCTGAAAATGCCTGTAGGTACTGCAAGAGCTCATAAAAGAAGACATCAAGGTAGGATTCGAGGCAGACCAAGTGAAGCAGGAATAGCCAAGTAAAATCTTGAAGAATTAGTAAAACTTAACATGGAAGACCCTTCTAGGGAAGGGGACTAACAATACAAGGGAACAGAAGAGAGAGAAGCACAACCTGCTTTAAACATTAACACCTATGCCAGGTGAAACTGGAATAAATCTAGGCTTGCTAACCCCATACAGGCGCTGAGTGCTAAAGTAAGTAAGGGCCTGAAGTGAGAAACTATAAAAGGCAATATTAATACAAAGTTCTTAATATTTTCTCCATCAGGGAGTAATTTAAAAACAAAAATATAAATTCAACATGTTATTTAAAATAGCTTCCTAAAAGATGTTCTGGTTGCCCAAATATTATTACAATCCTGTCATTTTAATACACTTTCAATGAAGCATGCTACATTTTGGCATACACCACATATGAGGGAGGGGATGCCAAAAATCTGTGAAAACATTTCATTTTCCATGAACTTTTTGACGCCCCCTCATGCAGTCTCAGTCCTAAAATGGTGACATCTACTGGTGTGGCACTACAGGACCATCACTGGACAGCAAATTACAAAGTCAGCAGTTCAAACCCACCGGCTGCTCCTTGGAAACCCTACACAGGGTTGCGATGAGTCAGAACCAACTTGACGGCAGTTAACAACAACAGTATAAAACAGAATTCAAAGTTAATCATACAACAACCCATCAATATTGTGTTTCATCATCTTTTCATTCTTCTAGTCTTATTTCTTTTTTAATATTAGTCATTTAAATCTGACTTCAACATAGAAAAACAGGCAAAAACAAAAGACATTCAGGGAACACCATGGTCAACTGGCATAACATAATCCATAAAGACAGTGTTCTACATCTTACTTTGGGTAAGAAGCAACTGGGATCCTAAAAGCTCATGATCAGCCAGCTAATTAATGTGCAACTTTTGGTGTCTCCAGGTATAAAAGAAAGAAGAGTGCTGAAAACAGAAGATGTTTGGCATCAACTAGCCCAACGGACCAATGGAACATGTGAACATTAGTCACTATGACTCTGTGATCAGAAGAACTAGATGGTGTCTGGCAGCTACCACTACCACTGCTATGAAAGGGGCCATATTAGAAGGTCTCAGATGGAGTGGGTGAAAATGTGGAATAAAACTCAAAATTATTTTAAAAAGACCAGGCTTAGTGGTCAGAAAGACTGGAGGAGCTCATGACTATGGCCCTCAACACCCTTCATGTGTGTAAAGGAACCCACCCTTGTGGCCCAATTTTCAGCCAAGCAGTAGATAAGCATATAGGGAGTTCAAGAGCACTTATAAGGTATGCTCACCATGGAAGGGTCAACTATTCAAGATCAAAAGGTTAACATTTACCTAAAAACAAAGTTGAGAAGGGATGGGAAGGAGGGTGGCATGAAAATAAGAACCACAGGGAGGAAGGGAGATAACTGTTGTTACATGGAGAGGATTGCAACCCTTGGGATGAAACAAGTGTATGATTTGCTGGATGTAAAGCTGATGCTGATCTTCTCTGTGTACCTTCAGGCAATTCACAAAAAAAATTAAAAAAAAAAAAAAAAAGACATTAAAATAAAAGGAAAATTAGTCAACAAATAAATAAGATGAAGACGGATTCCTACTAGAAACATTTCTCTAAAATCAAAATACACTCGAGTATAGGTGAGTCATAAAACTGGAGAAGTTTCCAAACAACAAATATAAAGAGATAAAATTAATTAGTTATATTATCCAGTCAGTGACAGAATTCAATTTTCATAAGATAAAAATAACTAACTTCTATGGAAGAGTACAAGCATTCTCCCATGAGGTCTCATTAAAATTAAAAAAAAAAAAATTTAATAAAACAGAGAGTACACTAGGCTGCAATACTCATCTGAGATACACTCGTAGTAACTGCAATAACCAATTTGGGTGATTACTCTATATAAAATCTTCAATTCTGATGTCAATGGCAAATTTGCCAACGTTTAATTCTATAAAAAGAATTTTATGAATGGCAAAAAATGTTTGGTCTTGGTATGCAACTGTCTTATACACTCTACATCCATTAGAGCAGTGAATGGATGGTATTTTCAGCAATTCTCCATATATATATATATTTTTAAATTGCATCTGAGTTCTTGACAGATATTAGGCAATACAGGTTGAAGTTCTTAGGCACATTCTAAATGACAAACCAAAGGGGCAATCCCTATGCTTACACAGTTAACTGTAACAGAGACAGAGATAACATTTGAAAACTGGGAGGCTTAGCTAGAACATGTGCCATCTCAACACAGAGGAGAGTCTGGGTCATGGGTCTCAGAAACGCAATACAGGATATTTATGAGTCTGAAACAACACAATGGCACACATTCACCACTATTATAATATAGAAAGCTGATGTGGTGTTGTAGGATAAGCAGTAGATGAAAAGGTCAATTTGAATCTCAAGACTGGTGGTTCAAACTCATCAATCATTCCTGAGAAACCCTACACAGGGTCATTATGAGTTGGAATCAACTTGACAACACTTAACAGCAACAACAACAACAATGCAGAGAATGAAGCTCTAGTAGTGCAATGGTTAAACACTCAGCTGCTAACTGAACATTCAGCATTTTGGACACACCAACGGCTCCAAAGGGGAAACGAGCTCACGACCTGCTTCTGAAAATATTTCGGCCTACGAAACTCTATGAGGCAGTTCTATCAATGTTCTTCAGGGTCATTATATGTTGAAATTGATTAGAAGGCACACAAGAAGAACATAATGAGAGACACAGAACAAAGCTCTAATAAGTCAATAATGGAACTCAGACATGCTCATGGTGAACTATGAGCTTTACTTACTAGAAAGTTGACCTAAGTTCCAATGACTACATCATTTCAATTACTGACTGCATGCAGTTTTCCCACCACTTGTCTGTTAGTTTCTTGCACTGTGGTGGCTTTCTTGTTGCTATGACGTTGGAGGCTATTCCACTAGCTTTTTAAAGACAGGGTCACTCCTATGGTGGACAGGTTTCAGTAGAGCTTCCAGACTACGACTGACTAGGGAGAAGGAGAGGCAGACAACTTGTGACTGTTGTTGTTGTTGTTAGGTGTCATCTAGTTGGTACCGACTCATCGCGACCCTATGCACAGCAGAACGAAACCCTGCCTGATCCTGGGCCAACCTCACTACTGTTGCCATGCTTGGAGTCCATCGATGTGGGCACTTGGCCAATCTATCACATTGGAGGTCTTCCTCTTTTTCTCTGATCCTTCACCTTACCAAACATATCCTTCCATTGAAAACCTTATGAACAGCAGCAGTATATTGTCAGCTATAGTACTGAAAGAAGAAAAATTATGAATAGCCAGAATATTGTCAGATACAGTGCTGAAAGATGAGCCCCTCAGGTTGGAGGGCAGTCAAAATACAACTGTGGCAGAGCTGCCACCTTAAAGTAGAGTTGACCATGACAACACAAATGGATTAAAGTTTTGGGACCTTCATTTGCTGATGGGGCACAACTCAAAATGTGGAGAAACAGCAGTAAATACTCCTTAATAATCAGAACATGGAATATACAAAGTACGAATCTAGGAAGTTTACAAAAATGAAATGGAGCACATAAAGATTAATGTCCTAGGAATTAGTGAGCAGAAGTGGACAGGTATTGGTTCTTTTGAATTGGACAATCATAGGATTTACTATGATAGGAATAACAAATTCAAGAGGAATGCCATGGCATTCATCACCAAAAAGAATATTTCAAGATGTATTATGAAATACAACATTGTTTGTAATAGAATAATATCCCTATGTCTACAAAGAAGACCAGTTAATAGTACTATTTTTTAAATTTCCTCACCAAATAAGTGGTGATGAAATTGAAGAATTCTACCAAAATCTTCAGTCAGAAATTGATTAAACATGTAATCAAAATGTATTGAAAATTATTGGTGATTCTAATGGGAAGTTTGGAAACAAAGGAAAAATCAAGAGTTGGAAAATATGACCTCGGTGACATAAATGATGTTGGAGATCACATGATAGAATTTTGCAAGATCATTACTCACTGCAAACACTTTTTAAAAGCAATATAAAAGGACACAAATGGACCTCATCAGATGGAATATACAGGAAATATGTTGATTACATCTGTGGGATGAGACATTGGAAAAGCTCAATAACATCATCTAAAGGTCAGTGGCTAATTGTTGAGTAGATCATAAAATACTCACATATAAGTTCAGGCTGAAGCTGAATAAAATTAAAACAATTCCACAAGAGACAAAATACCACCTTGAAAATATGTCACCTAAATTTAGAAACTATCTCAAGAACAGATTTCATGTATTAGATAATAATTACCGAAGACTGGAGGAGTTGTGGGATGACATCAATAACATCATACAGTAAAAAAGCAAATGGTAATTAAGAAAGCAGAAAAGAAAAAAAAGATGAAAATGGATGTCAGATGAGACTCTAAAACTTGTACTCCAGCTAGAGATGCTAAAGCAAATGGAAGAAACGAGTAAGTAAAAGAGCTGAACAGAAAATTTCAAAGGGCAGCTTGGTAAGACAAAGGCATGTAATGAAAAGTGCAAAGACTGGAGTTAGAAAACCAAAAAGGAAGAACAGCACACACTCAGTATTTCTCAATCTGAAAAAATTGGATAAAAAATTCAAGTCTTGGCTTGCAGTACTGAAGGATTCTATGGGCAAAATCGGGTCCTGGTGTGGCACTGCAGAATAAGCGCTAGACTGCTAATGGCAAGGTTGGCAGTTCAAACCCACTAGTCACTTCTTGGAAACTCTATACAAGGTCAATATGAGTCAGAACTGACTTGATGGCACTTAATAACAACAACAACATTGGCAAAATATTGAATGATACAGAAAGTATCAGAAGAAGTTGGAAGGTATACGTGTTGTCACTGTACCACAAAGAAATAGTTGATATTCAGCCATTTCAAGAGGTAGTCTATGAGTAAGACCTGATGACACTGAAAGAAGGCCAAGCTGCACTATAGTACTGGCAAAAAAAACAAGGCTTCAGGAATTGACAGAACGTAAACTGAAATCTGTCAATAAACAGATGCAACACTGGAGGCACTCAGTCATCTATGTCGGGAAATTTGGAAGTCAGCTATCTGGCAACCTGATTGGAAAAGATCCATATTTACACTCATTCTAAAGAAAGGTGACCAACAGAATACAGAAATCACTGAACAATATTAGCAGCACATGCAAACAAAAATTTTGCTAAAGATAATTCAAAAACAGCTGCAACAGCACATGAACAGGAAACTACCTGAAATTGACATCAGATTTCAAAGAGAACATGGAAGTAGAGATATCACTATGGATGTTAGATGGGTCTTGGATGACAGCAAAGAATACCAGAAAGGTGATTACTTGTCCTTTATTGACTACGAAAAGGCTTTTGACTGTGTGGCTCACAACAAACTATAGATAGCATTGCGAAGGATGTGTATTTTACAACATATAATTGTGTTCATGAGGAACCTGTATATAGACCAAGAATGGTTCAAACAGAGCAAGTTGAATGGTTTAAAATCAGGAAAGGTGTGTGTCAGGGTTGTATTCTTTCACCATACTTATTCAATCTGTTTGCTGAGAAAATAATTCAAGAAGCTGGATTGTATGAAGAAAATGTGGCATCAGGATTGGAAGAAGAGTCAATAATAATCTTCAATATATAAATGATACAAATTTGCTTGATGGAAGCAACAAAGATATTAAATATTACTAATGAAGTTAGTGTTGGTGGGATGCTGCAGGATAATGCACTGGACTGCAAGGTGTGTTAGAATCGCAAGATTGGTGATTCAAATTCACTAGCCACTCCTTGGAAACGCTATACTGGGTCACTATAAGTCAGAACTCACTAGACAGCGCTTAACAACAATAACAACAGTGAAGTTCAAAGACTACAGCTTTCATTATGATTGTACCTCAAAGTAAAGAAAACAAAAATACTCACAAATGGATGAATAAATGACAAATGGAAAAAAAACTGAACCTGTCAGAAACTTCATTTTGCTTGGATCCACAATCAACACTCATGAAAGCAGCAGTCATGAAATCAAAGGACGTATTGAATTAGGCAAATCTGCTGCACAAGACCTCATTAAAGTATTCAAAAGCAAAGATACCAGTTTGAGGCCTAAGGTGCACCTGACTCAAGTTAAGAGTATTTTCAATCACCTCAAATGCATGTGAAAGTTGGAAAATGACTAAGGAAGATCACAGAATTGATGCATTTGAGTTATGGTGTTGGAAAAGAATATTGAAAGTGCCATGGACTTCTAGAATAACAAATACGTGTTGGAAGAAGTACAGCCAGTACAATACAAGTACATTTGAATTGTATATACTTTGCTGTGTATATTCTAAGCAACAACAACAAAATAAAAAGGGGGGGATAATATCTTGATCATATGTTGTTTTTATTAAGTGTCGCCAAGTCAGTTTCGACACATCATGAGCCTATACAGGGTTTTCAAGTCTATAAAATTTTTCTGGAGCAGAAAGACTCACCTTTCTTCCAAGGAGCGGCTAGTGGGTTTGAACCCAATGACCTGTGGTCCACATCCTGTGTTTATCATACAGAACCAGCATGCTTCAAATCTTATCATATGGAATGTACTAAAAAGTTTGTTGGATTACTACTGAGAGCTAAAAATTATATATTTTGTTAATTTCATTCAGTGTAAGAAAATACTAAAATGCCTGGGAAAAAAATTATGTTTGTTTTTTTGTTGACTACTCTTTTCAACCTGGTACCACCACAGCAAATCAAGACAAAAAATACTAATTTAAAATTCATACTTATCCCAACCCAAGAATAGACTAAACTGTGACTTGGAATTTTGAACTAAACATTCTAAGAATATCTGTTTTATATTCTACAGGGGAAAAAAATAACACTAACTTAGAACTTCTCTCGATGCCCTAGGAAACACATACTACAAACCAGCAATCATTATAATCATCTCTGTTAATCATTTGCAAAGTATTCATCTCAGAACAACTAAATTTTCAGTATAGTCGGATTTAGAGGAGAGGAAAGACTGAATCAATACATAGAATCATTAATGATAATCTTGTGACACAATAATGCATTAATATTGTTAAGTGCCGTCGAGTCGGTTCCGACCCATAGCGACCCTGTACAGGGTTTCCGAGGGTGTAAATCTTTACGGGAGTAGAAAGCCTCATCTTTCTCCCGCGGAGCAGCTGGTAGTTTCGAACCACTGACCTTAAGGTTTGCAGCCCGATTCATAACCACTACGCTACCAGAGCTCCTTAATGCATTAATATAGCAAAATAAAATAAATCCAGAATTTCTAAAGTCATATTTAACAAGATAACAATTACCTGGCCTGGAACAATGGTATGAGTGAAGAGTTTATTCAGTTCGACTAACTTATTGGGAGTGATGTTAAACTTCAGTGCTATGGAGTTTAGGGTGTCCTGGTTTCCAGCCTAGAAAATCAAACAAACAAAATTGATTACACAAAGAAAAAAAAATTACTTTAGCTAGACAATATGAATCCATTCATGATATTTGCTATTGTTAAGGGCCTTCAAGTTGATTCTAATTCAGTGACCCTGTATAGGATTCCCAAGGAGAAGTTTGTGTGTTTAAACCACTGATCTCATGGTTCCGATGGTGCCATACCAGGATTCATGACATAAGTGAAAAAAAGAGCACCATCTAGACATACTATGGAAAAGAGAAAGAATATGTTCTCAATTTTTAAGAAAGTCACATAAAAGTAAATTCTTAAATGTAATTCATGTCTAGGTTCTCTCATCTTCAAAACTCACTATCTAGTCAAATTTCTAAATCTGCTTTGTATAGAGAAGATGCCCTTGATGTTGTTAAGTGTCATTAAGTTGGCTCCAACTCACAGCGACCCTATAAAGGGCCATGAGCAACTGGTGGGTTGGAACTGTCAATATTGCAGTTAGGAGTCCACTGCTTATCCTATAGGATTCCGTAGAAAAAGAAGCAAACAAACATACAGCAACAGGGGAACTTCCATTTCAACTTGACTTCTACTTGTCTGTCCCTTCATTGCACTGTAGGCTCCTGGTCTGGGGCCTGAGCCTGGCCATTTTCCTCAGTACTCAGCACAGTGTCTAACACATAGAGGCACTCAAATAATTTAGGGATGCACATTGCAGAATGGCAAGGTTTCTGCAGGAGATAGATGAGGCTTTCTGCTCCGTTAAAGATTTTCAGACTCGGAAACCATATACAGGGTCATTATGGGTTGGAAAAGGAATGGTGTTGCATTCATTGTCAAAAAGAACATATCCAAATCAGTCAAGAGGTACAATGCTGTGATAGGATAATATCCATGCACCTACAAGGAAGCCCAGTTAATACCACTATTATTCAAATTTACGTACCAACCACTAATGCTAGTGAGGAAGAAATAGAAGAATTCTACCAATTTCTCCAATATGACATTGATCAAACATGCAGTCAAGATGTACTGATCATTATTGATGATTGAAATGCAAAGGTGGGGAGCAAGGAGGAAGGATCAGTAGTTGGAAAGTGTGGCCTTGGTGATAGAAATAATGCTGGAGATCGCATGATAGAATTCAGCAAAATCAATGACTGTTCATTTCAAATACCTTCTTTAGACAGCATAAGAGACAATTATACACATGAACCTCACCAGATGGAATACATAGAAATCAAACTGACTACATCTGTGGAAAGAGAAGATGGAAAAGCTCTATATCATCAGTCAAAACAAGGCCAGGGTCAGACTGTGGAACAGACCATCAATTGATGCAAATTTAAACTGAAGCTGACGAAAATGAAAACAAGTCCACGAGAGCCAAAATATGACCTTGAATATATATCCCACTTGAATTTAGAGATCATCTGAAGAACAGATTTGATACATTAAACACTAAAGACCGAAGACCAGAAGAGTTGTGGGATGACACCAAGAACATCATACAGGAAGAAGAAAAATTCATTAAGAAGACAAAAAAGGAAAAGGACAAAATGGATATTAGAAGAGACACTGAAAGTTGCTCTCCAGCATAGAGATGCTAAAGCAAATGAAGAAATGAGGAGGTCCAAGAGAAAATTTCAAAGGTCAGCTTGAGAAGAAAAAGTCAAATATTACAACAAAAAATTCAAAGATCTGGAGTCAGAAAACCAAAAGGGAAGAACACACTCAACATTTTTCAGGCTGGGGGAACTGAAGAAAAAATTCAAGCCTCGACTTTTGTTACTGAAGGTTTCACTGGGCAAATTATTGAATGATGAAGAAAGCATGAAAAGAAGACGGAAAGAATACATAGTCACTGTACCAAAAGGAAATGGTTGATGTTCAACCGTGTCAAGAGGTAGCATATGATAAAGAGCCAGTGATAGTGAAAGGAGGAAATCCAAGGTGCACTGAAGGAATTGGCAAACAACAAGGCACCAGGAATTGATACAATAAAAAGTGAAATCTTTCAAGAAAGTGAGGCGGCACTAGAGGCACTCACTCATCTATTCCAAGAAATCTGGAAGACAACTATCTGGCAGACTGATTGGAAGGGATCCAAATTTGTGCCCATTCCAAAGAGAGGTGATCCAATGGAATGCAGAAATCATCAGACAGTATCTTTGATATCCTATGTGAGTTAAGTTTTACTAAAGGTAATACAGAAACGTCTGCAAGCATACATTGA
>NW_006408531.1:30310940-30314393 GCF_000296735.1 Chrysochloris asiatica
GATTGGCAAAGTGGCAGCATCAATGGGCTCAAGTGTGGCAACAATTGTGAGGTTGGCCCAGGATCGGGCAGTGTTTCGTTCTGTTGTGCATAGGGTCGCTATGATTCGGTACTGACTGGATACCACTTAATAACAACCAGTTAATTGTTCACTGTAATTAAAATGACAATTTCCCATGGCCAGCCAAATTCACTGTTACTCTATACACCTGTGATATACATCCCAGAAATACACTTCTTTTTTCCCCCCATAACAGATAATGAAGAAGAATAATAAAGAGGGCAGTGTGAAGAGTAAAGATTTCCTTACAAAAAAGTTTCACCCACAAGAAGTCTGCTGCCTGTGATCAGATCAATACCCCATAATATACTCCCCATCCAGGTCACTTGACAGACCTCACTTGTGGTAGGTCACTTTGGTAAATGTCTATCATCCTAAGTCATGATGGGTGGCTGTCCCTGTAAGTGGAACTGGCTACACCAGGTTAGCCTTGAACTAGGGTGGAGAGGCTGCAGAATTTGCAGGAGGGTTTGATCTGACTGCAGAGAAGACAGAGACAAAGAAGTAAAATGAAATATATCAACTAGATAATTGGCTTCAGTAAAGGTAGGTTATTATTACAGATGTCCCGGGGTGGTGCAAATCGTTTCTGCTCACCTCTGTGAGAGAAAGATGAGGCTTTCTGCTCCTGTAAACATTTACAGCCTTGGAAACCTTGTACAGGGTCGCAATGAGTCCGAACTGACTGCACGGCTCTTAACCACCACCACTAGCCTAAAGGTTGGCAGTTTGAAACTGCCTTCTCCCTGCCCCCAGGCAATGGAGAAGGAAGTTCTGGTGATCTGCATCCATAAAGATTAGAGCCAAGATAATCTATGTTGTACTCTGTAACACATGGGGTCACCATGTGCCAGATTCAACTTGATGGCAAAAGGTTTGCTTTTTAATAGTGACAGAAAGAGTCCCTGGGTAGTACAAATGGTTAATGCTCTTGGACTGCTAACCAATAGTCTGGAGGTTTGCATCTACACAGTAGTGCCTTGAAAGAAATGTCTGGCAATCTATTTCTAGAAAGTCAGCCATTGAAAACCTAATGAAGCATGTTCTATTCTGACACACATGGGTCACCATGAATGAGTCAAAGCTGACTCAATGGCAACTGGTTATAATTACATATGACACTGAAATAGTTCGAATGCCTTTCTAGATATTTTTAATCGAGGAAATTTTTAAGTGAACAATATGAGGGGGCTTCAAAAAGATGGTGGGAAAATTCCATTATCTTTTAATTCCACTTTTCTATGGACATTTTGAAGCCTCCTCATATGCCCCTATGTCTACCCTGTGCAAAATCATCTCTAGTTAAACAAACAAACAAAACACCACTTCAATATATATTTTCAATATGTCATACTTACATAATACCTTCAAACCCAGAAGTTTTTTGTATTTAGAGTTAGTACAAGACATAGACTGAGTCCTGCTGGATCTGGTCTGCCACTTGCTAGTTGTGTAAGCTCTGTCTACCTTCTCTTGGCTCAGTTTCTTCACCCACCGAATAGAGCTAACTGTAATATCGGCTTTCGGGCACTTACTTCATGGTCAGTGATCAATAAATCTGCTTCATACTTTTATGAGTAAAGTCGTGGAAGATATTACGCATGGAGGGCTCAGGGAAGGAAAAAAGACAACGAGGAATAATGCTCTAAGGGTAAGAGATGCATACACATCCCATGCGAGATGACTGACAGCAGAGGCTGCAAAAAGGAGTTCAAACGTAACAACTGTGAGAACAGTGCAGGACTGGGCAGTGGTTTGTTCTGTTTGCATAGGGTTGCTATGAGTTGGAACTGACTCAATGATATCTAACAACCATAAAATGTACAGAACTGGGCCACAGACCCTAAGAGGAATGCTGAAATCATTAAACATGTGTGACTAAACCAGAATGCTTGAACATCCACAGTATTATAAAGTTATATGTTGTTGTTATTAAATGCCGTCAAGTTGATTTTGACTCATAGCAACCCTGTACATGGTTTTGGAGGAGTGGTTGGTGGGTTTGAACCATCAACTTTGTGGTTCATAGTCCATGCTTATCCTATAGTGCCACACCAGGAGGCCAAGTTATATGAGCTACCTTTTATTTCCAATGACAAGTACACAAAATTACTTGCCAAGCAAGACTAGTTTTCATAACATATAAATCAACAGGAGGCATATCTACTTAATTTAAAGAGTAAATAAGTACATTTATTAATTAATATGGGGTGTGGGTATCACTACATTTTTTAGTATACTCAATATGAAAAGACACCAGTAAACAGCACCTTTAATTTCTTTGACAGCACTTTTAAGTCACTGCTGAACACACATGGTCTTAAGATTTATGACTTTAGAATTAATACTGCTATTATTGATGAATAATTTAATCCATTATCCTTGAGTGCCTACTATGATGTACAATGCTACCATTGTGGACATCCACAACACATTTCAGATAGTAGTGATCTGAGACATCATTACCCTCCATACTTTCTGGAAATGAGTGGGCCTGTAAGCAACAAAGGATGCCTAAAGATGTCCACAGAACACTGAGCATGAAATCCCTGTGGCCTGTTTGAAAAGAAACACAACCAAGGGGTCAAGTCTTGCTACTTGTTGTATAAGGAAGGGCCTGGCATAGCTTAGGAATAACAAATATAAAACAAACTGACATCAGCAAAACATAACTAGCAATAGTAATGGCACTTGATTTCTTCTTAAAGTTGAAGAGAACACTTTTGACAGTGCTATTTCATAGTGAATTAAAACAGATCTATAACATTGTGCCAAGACTAGGATAAGTAAGAGATAGTTCTTGGCCTCCAAGAGCTTGTTGAGCAGTGAGGGACGGGAGCACATGGCACAAAGTGTGGAAGTATAATAATGGATACATTCATAGCAATATTCATTGCTGCTGCAACAATACTGAGTGCCTATACCCTGCCCAGTTCTAGGAAAACAATGATGAACAAAAAGTCTCTCTTGAAGGATACATGAATTAGGGTATGAGGCAGATATTCAAACAACAATCACACTTCATGAACAAATAATGCTAAACTAAGATAAAAGAATGTGATTCTATGAGAGAGCAAAATAAAGAATCCTGGCCTAGCCTCCTAGGATGATCAAAGAAGGTAGGAATGAATATGGAAAGTGAGGGGAAGATGTTAAGGATTAAGGACCTGGCTTGCACAAATATGTGGATGATAGGGCTAGTGTTTCTATAAAGGGCCAAGCAAGCATGGAGGTACTAATAGATATGTTGAACATACAGATGAATATATATGACTTTGGGATTTAGAAGAGATGTTCTGTATGAAATCAATGGCATACCAAAGGTAATTCCAGTTACTAGTGGGTCTGGAAGAAAGCTTAGAAACAATGTTTGAAGGAAGTATTGGAAGGATA
>NW_006408531.1:30314493-30329024 GCF_000296735.1 Chrysochloris asiatica
AAATGTTTTATTGTGAATTGTGTGATAGTTTAAGTGGGAGAACATTAGTTTTACATTCATTCTATCATACATCGTTTCATTACCATAGTTACCATCCCGTCCATGAATTATCACCCTGCAAGCTTGCCAACCCCCCTCCCCACCCCCACGGTCCTCAGCATGCAACCCCTTTCCCTCTCTGGATCTCAAGTCCCCAGCCACTCCACCTCTTCACATCGTCTTCTCTGCCTCCATCTCAGGCCTCACTGCTTCTCTGGGTAGGGTCCCACTCTCCGTTCTTTGGAGGGATATTTTTGAAATACAGAAATAGTTTTAGATAATTCTCTTTTATGTCAACCTCTAAAGGAATATCCCATCCTACTCCAATTATCTGACAACTGCTTATCTTGTCTCTATTTTCCTTTTGTGTATGGGACCGAGCATGTTTCTGAGGCTTACTTATGTTCCAGCATCTATAAGTACTTTATTAAGTTTTGATTACTAATCATTCCATTTTATAGACAACCATATTTTATGCTGGCTTTGCTATTATGAATATTTGTAAAAGCTATACGGTTTTCCTTTGATTCTTTCTGTTCTCTTCCTGAAAAAGTTTTTAATTCTAGTATATCTATGTGCTGTGTAAAATGAGCTATGAGGATAAATAACCCATTGCCACAGTGCCATGCAATTTACTAACATTGGATAATTTTACTCTGGATAATTTTATAATCCCAAAAATTACAATGGTGAACTCATAAGATTACCAAGAACAAGTTTATTTCATGAAATATTCTATTAACTTGAAACCAAGATTTGCAATAAAGAATTCATCCTTAAGAAAAAATACACCAACAAATAAGAAAGTACAGAGGGAAGAGAAACTTCTACTACAGGTCACAGACCTCATTTTTACTAGGTGCACAACAGGAATGCAAACAGAGAGCGGCAGGATGTGTCATGGAAAACCACTATGCAAATCTATTAGTGTTAACAAATGTTCATAGCACTCTGTTCATACTTACAGTGTATTCCACAGTGCCATGTGGCTTCTGAACCACCATCTTCTTTTCTTTTTTATCATGCATTTTGTTCTGATTGTCATCTGAAGAATAAATTGTATACAAATGAATAAATTCATTTTCATTAATTGAAGACAGGGTTAGTTTACAGTATACAAGAGCCACTTTCAAACTGATTTTTTAGAAAAAGAAACAAAACACTTAATAAAAAAGTAGATTAAGGGCACAAATGGGTCATAGTCATGAAAGCATACCATCAGACAACGAACATATGAATAAACGATTAATGCTAACTCTAATAAAATAAAGCCAGTATGAGGTTATTATTTAGCTATTAACATGATAGTAAATAGAGTAAAACCAGTGTAGTCTTGATATAAATGAAACACACTGCAAATCAGCACAGCCCTTTCAGAGAGATACTTGGCAATATGTAGCAACAGCCCCTAAAATGTTCTTTTTCTGACTCAGTGATCTCTTAGGAATTTACCCTACGGAAAAATTCAAATAAAGAAAAATGCTATTTGTTAAAGCATATGGTCAATGCAATATTATTTGTAATAATGAAAAGCTAGAAACACCATCTATCCAACACTATCTAACTATCCAACAACATATTGGATTGAATCATAGCTTTTTGCTGTTTTTGTAGGTCAGAACCAGTTAATTATTGATAGTTGCATATGATTCAACCTAACTGCTGCAGTTAAATGCAGCTTGATATATTATCCTAACCTCATGTTACTCAGATTTCTTAACACTAGAGATATACTGTAATGAGTGCAAACTTAAGTGACAAGAAAACCCAAACCCACACCTACCACTGTTGAGTCAATTCTAACTCTTGGTGACCCTTAAGGATATAAAACAGAATTAACTATAAAAAGAGATTCCAACTTACATGTGATGGGAAAAATGCAAATTGAAACAAAGTACCACTTTATATGTACTAGCCTGGCAAAAAAAAAAAAAAGCTGGATAATTTTAGTGTTGATAAAGATGTGAATTATTATGAGATATAGGAAATGGTATAGCTATGCCAGTAAATTAAGTATAAGCCCTGGATGACCCAACAATCTGACTCAGAGCAGTATATCTTCCCTAGAGGTATAAACTTTACATGTACCATAAGGTAACACGCTTCATCTGTTGATCACAGTGTCAACACAGTGTTCATCACAGTGTGACAGTGGGTACACACTCTGTGGCACCACATGGTGATTAGAAATAACAGATTTCAAGTACAAACAGCAACATCCTCAAATCAAGAGAGACAGAACAAGATACGCAAAACACTATCATTTATGTACCATTAAAATGTACAAACTTTAAAAAAAAAATACATATTTGTAATGGACATACACCCCTATACAAATAAAAAGCTATACATTAAGTACAATAGATTAGGGTATGGGATGTGATGAAGAAAAAGTTAGTAGGAAGTGACCATGAAAGGGAATTTATGAATAAATAAAAGGAACTCACCTCAACTCTGACCAGGGATGACATCATGAACCGAGAAATGGGATTAACTCCACCCTCTACACCTTAGGCCACACACACACCAACAATATAAGACCATCTACATATAATCAAGTTGAGAGAACTGAAGAAGAAAATTCAGGTCTCTACTAGAAATATTGAAGGATTTTGTGGGCAAAATATTGAACGACACAGAATGCATAAAAAGAAGATGAAAGGAATATACAGAGTCACTATACCAAAAATAAATGATTGATGTTCAACCATTTCAAGAGGTAACATATGATCAAGAGTTAATGATACTGAAGAAAGAAGTCCAAGGTGTACTGAAGGCACTGGCAAAGAAAGAAAAAGGCTCCAGGAACTGATGGAATATAAATAAAAATATTTCAAGAAACAGAAGTATGTTAAATCTATATCAAGAAATCTAGAAGACAGCTACCTGGCCAACTGATTGGAAGAGATCTATAATTTTGTTCATTCCAAAGAGAGGTGATCCAATAGAATGTGGAAATAATCAAACAATATCATTAATATTGCATGCAAGTAAAACTTTGCTAAAAATAATGAAAAAATGGCTGCAACAGTACACTGACAAAGAACTGCTAGAGGTTCAAGCTGGATTCAGAAGAAGATGTGGCATTGCTGGTGTCAGAATGGACCTTGGATGAAAGCAGAGACTACCAGAAAGATATTTACTTGTGCTTTAGTGGCTACATAAAGGCCTTCAATTGTGTGAATCATGACAGATTACGGACAACACTGTGGAAAGTAAGTATTCCAGAACACTTAATTGTGCTCATCAGGAACCTATACACAGAACAGAATAAGAGAACAATGAATGGTTTAAGATTAGGAAAGGTGTGCACCAGGATTGTATTATTTTACCATACTTATTCAATCTGTATGCTGAGCAAATAATCTGGGAATCTGGATCATATAAAAAAGAACATGGCACCAGGATTATAGGAAGACTTATTAACACCCTTTGATATGCAGATGATACAAACTTACTTTCTGAAAGAGAAAAAGGACTTAAAATACTTAGTGATGAAGATCAGACTACAGCCTTCAGTATGGGTTGCACCTCTATGTAAAGAAACAAAAATCCTCACTACTGAACCAATAAATACCATCATGCTAAATGGAGAAACGACTGAATTATCAAAGACTTCATTTTGCTCTGATCAACTATCAACATTCATGGAGGCAGCAATGAAGAAATCAAATGACATATTGCATTAGGCAAATATGCTGCACAAGACCTCTTTTAAGTGTTGAAGAACAAAGATGTCAGCTTGAGGACTAAGGTGCACCTGACCCAAGCCATGGAATTTTCAATAACCTCATATGAATGAATGTGAAAGTTGGACAGTGAAAAAGGAAGACAATAGAAGAATTGATTCATTTGAGTTATGGTGTTGGAAGAGAATATTGAAGGTACCATGGACTGCCAAAACAACAAACAAATCTGTGTCATAAGAAGTACAGCCAGAATGGTTCTTAGAAGTCAGGCTAGCCAGACTTTGCCTATCATATTTCGGACATATAATATATTAGGAGGGTCCAGTCCCTGGAGAAGGACATCAAACTTGATAAAGTGAAGGATCAGATAAAAAGAGGAAGACCTCCAAAGAGATGGATTGGCACAGTGGCAGCAGATGTGGGCTCAAGCGTTGCAATGACTATGAGGTTGGTGCAGGACCAGGTGGTGTTTTGTTCTGTTGTGCATAAGGTCACTATGAGTCAGTACCAACCTGATGGCATCCAACAACAACACAACAACAACACAACAACAAATATGAGTGTACTGCTAAGACCTGGAAGGTAACAGAAACATGAAAAGAGTTGATACAAGTGAGATGGTATCTGGCTTTAAAAATTTTCCTTCATGCAGTTTAGAAAAGAGAGAGAGAGAAATATAT
The DNA here is from genome assembly GCF_000296735.1 of Chrysochloris asiatica. NCBI lineage: Eukaryota > Metazoa > Chordata > Mammalia > Afrosoricida > Chrysochloridae > Chrysochloris > Chrysochloris asiatica. The sequence goes on from NW_006408531.1 coordinate 30,318,902, forward strand.
TTAAATAGATGGTATCATTAGAGTCATATTTTAGACATCTCTATGGTTACGAATCGGACTGAGAACCGCAAGGTCAGCAGTTCAAAACTACCAGCTGCTCCGCAGGAGAAAGATGAGGCGATCTGCTCCCATAAAGATTTACAGCCTCGGAAACCCTGTTCAGGATCGCTATGGGTCGAAACTGACTCGACGGTACTTAACACCAACAACATGTTCAAATAAGGCTAATGAGAGAACCAGAGACCTTGAAAATTCTATGGGACATTAAAAAACACCCTCTAATATTTTGGTGGTCACATCTAATTTACTTCAAGAAGAAGAGACTCATAGATATTTAGATGGGACTAATAGATATTGGATTCCCGGTGTGGAATTATAGGATAAGCACTGGACTGAGAACCACAAGGTTGGCAGTTCAAACCCACCAGCCTCTCCTCTGAAACCCTATTTAGTGTTACTATGAGTCAGAACTGACTCAATGGCACATAACAACAATAATACAACAATGCTGTTGTTGTTAAGTGCCTTCGAGCTGATTCCGACCCATGGTGACCCTGTATTGCTGTCCTTGTGGTTCAAAGCGACTTTGCAGTCCAGCGCATTAGCCCACAAAGCCACACCAGGGCTCAATACAAAAGATATGAGGAATCTTGTGGTACTTGTAGGATAAGCCACAACCAGAGTTAGTGGTTATGAATTGGCATGCTAACCTCAAGGTCAGTTCGAAACTACCAGCTGTTCCATGGGAGAAAAATGAGGTTTTCTGCTCCTGTAAATATTTACAGCCTCAGAAACCCTGTACAGGGTCGCTCTGAATCAGAACCAACTTCATGGCACCCCACTAACCAACCAACCTGGATTCTTGGTATGGTGCTTTAGGATAAGTGCTAGATTTGTAACTGCAAGGTTGGTGGTTCAAACCCACCAAGCTGCTCCTTGGAAACCCCTACACAAGGTCTCTGTGAGTTGGAACTAACTCAAGGGCACTTAATAACAACAATAATAGCTAATCACATATCTGAATTTTTTAGATATTCAGATATCCAACTAAACTAAGGAAATCTCCACATAGCCTTCTGTAATGATTAAGGTTTTGTGTCAACTTGACTAGGCCAGGATTTCCAGAGGCTTATCAGTTGGGATGTGCTTAGTCCCATGGTGATGAAACCTAATAAAGGCATAGTTAGCTCTAAGGTGAGTGACTATGAGCAGCCAATCATTTGGAGGGATGTTTCCTTGGGGTATGGATTGTTCCCAATATAATGGACACTATAGAAAGGCTCCCCCTCTCTCTTCCATGGGGGACCTGGGACTCTATAACTGGAAGCCATTTCCTTGATAAAAAACTTCTAACACACCTTCTCAGTAACACAATCACAGTATTTTTCAACTCTTTTATAAGACTGTTGTTAAGTGCTATTGAGTTGTTTCTGACTCATAGCAACCTTGTGTAGGGTTTCTGAGGATTGGCTGTGGAGTTTGTACCACCGACCTTGTGGTTCAAACAGACCATGCAGTCCAGTGCATTATCCTGCATAAAAACTGTGAAAATTGGTTTGTATCATTCTGGGCAGGTAGGCAGTAAATACAAAAAAACCCAACAAAACTATTCTTTCTTTTTTCTGAAGACCATAAAAAATAATGGTTTGTTTTTGTTTTGTAAACATGGAAGTTGGATACTTCATGCTTATATTCCAGGAACATTCTTTCACCTTCTCTGGCATTAGATTAAATGTTGTTTACTCCTTTTTATTTCTCATCTGCACTCTCTTTGTTGGGTACTCCTGCCCCTTCTCAATGTCACCATAATGAGCTGTCACTAGAGAGACTCTTGCTTTCAAAACAGCCTCTTCATATACCTTTGCAGGTGTTTCCTGTTTCTAGAAGTTACTTCCCTCTTCCCATCTGTGGCAGCTTCTGTAAACACACCCTTCCACAAGCTACAAATCATTATCTATATTCCCCTATAGATATAGTATGGAATACTATATACAAGACACCAACTCTTTGCTCAGCTGCAGTCTAAGATTTGGAGATACTTGAGATAGCTTATACCTGGCATGTTTGGTTCAATAAATTTCCCAGTATAGGTCAAATCAGCCTGATGAGTTTTGGTTGCGAGACAACCCTATACTGATCAAGTCACACGTACCTGTTAAAGCTTCAAAATCAATAGTACATTTTAAAGTTTGCACAATATACAAGGGAGAGCAACTGGAAATTCTCAGGATCTAATTTAATTGTCTTCATTTCACTGTAGCACAAAGTAAAATTTCTTTGCTAACTGTTCTAGTAAAGAGTTTTAAAGATGACTAGTAGCATAGTGGTTACGAATCGAGCTGCGAACCGCAAGGTCAGCAGTTCGAAACTACCAGCTGCTCCGTGGGAGAAAGATGACGCTTTCTGCTCCCGTAAAGATTAACAGCCTTGGAAACCCTGTGCAGGGTCGCTATGAGTCCGAACCGACTCCAAGGCACATAACAACAACAACAACATCTTGTCATAATAAATGAAATCCTGTATACCTTACCAATCTGGGCTCTGCAGCACCTATTCCACAATGCACTGGAGAAGTTTCTGGTCCTGGAGAGAGCTGGGAAGAGACGTGAGCTGCAGAAGAGAAGGCATGCTCTTCTGGGCTTCCGGACAAAGCTCCAATTCCAGTATTTCTGACTAGGACCCATTACTATCCCAAGAGCAGAACTGTCTCCCAGTGATACTGACACTGCTATTTCCCTTTCAGGCCTCCTCAACACCCTTTATATCTACCCAAATGCTGACTCTAACCCTCTTCCTTTAAAGGAACTTGAGGTAAATGCAGCCAGAGGAGAAAGTTAGTCAGGTGTTCCTCAGAAGTTTTTTTTAGAGCAAATCAATTGAACCTCTTATTTGCCCCAACCTTGAAATTAAGTCTTCAGAAAGGGATTTCCCCAGTTCAATTAAGGAAGTACTTGTGACAAAATTGACAAATATCTACAGGAATGCAACACAGGCCCTTCAGCTTAGTTTACCCTGTTCTACAGAAGTTGGGGGGTAGTACCTTTGTTGACCTCAGCCCAGGTGGATCTGGTGCACTGCCCGTAAGTCCTGCTTCCTCCTTCCCAATGGCATACAATGCCAGGGGTGTCGTGAACACAAGACTTTTGACTTCTGAATCTGAGAGGATTCCCGGAAATGGACTTAAAGAAAGAAACTTAAGGCTTAAAGAAAGAAACATTCTTCTCTCTCCAGGCATCAGGGGCCCAAGAAAAGGAAGAAAAAGAATTGGAAGACTTTAGTTTCCCTCTGAGAGAATGAATACCTAATCAAATGCATTTACTGAAGCAGATGATTCCAATTCCAGCACAAATGACTGAAATGTACATTTCAGACATACAATGGGAACTGCAGGTGTTGAATCTGCACGTACCACGCATAGAACTGCTCTTCCTGACTCTCTGTGGTATTGCTGCTTATATGTAGCTTTCTGTGCCAAGTCAGCCTCTTCGCATTAACTCTGGTTGCTCTCACATCTCCTATCTTGTTACTGCTGATGGAAAAGCAGCTTCAAACATCTGCTGACGTTGTTACTTGAAAAGGAACACACCTCACTCCAAAATGGCAAAAACTGAATGAGTCTGTATGTACAAGCAGTTTCTTTCTAAGGGTTCCTTTCTGGTCCAATGCTACCCAAGATACCTGAGGTGACAAGAGTACACAGATATCCTAAAAAACATAAAGTGATCTTTACTAGTGCCTCTTGCATGTTGAAAAGAACACTGAAACAAGGAAGCTTTTAAATCAAGGGCCTCCAAATTGATGTGGGGTAAGCAAAAGAAGTTTTCAACCTTTCTGCTCATCTATATTAAGGCTGCATTATTCTTCATAAGGAGTCCTAGTGTGGTGCTGTAGAACAAGCACAGGACCGCAAGGTCAGTTTGAACGGAAAAGACGGCCGTTCATATTCACCAGCTGCTCCTTGGAAACCCTATACACACAGGGGTGCTTTGGGTTGCAACTGACTTGAAGGCAATTAACATCAACAACAAAATTTCTTCATAAAGACTAGAAGACATGATGGCATGTTAGTATTTAAATCTTTACAACCTGGAAGCAGTTGTTTTCTACTTTTATATTCCATAAAATTGGGGGGGAAGTTATTTTAGTTAATCTAATACCCCCCCCTTTTTTTTTGAGAGGAACATTTTACTGGCAATTTTTTAAATGTAAATTTAATTATATACAGTATCACTATGGGTTGACAAAATAGAGCAGCACCCAAAACAATTAAGTTGTTAAATGCCATCCAGTTGGTTCTGACTCATAGTGACCCTGTATATGGTTTCTGAAGCTACAAATCTTTGCAGTAGCTAAAAGTCTCATCTTTCTCTTGTGCAGTGACTAGTAGGCTCGAACCACCACAACCTTGTGGTTCAAAGTTCCATGCTTATCCTACAGAGCCACCACACTTCCACAAACAGAAAATAGTGATGATAATAAAAAAAAAAAATGAATAGAGTTATCCTTACTTGGCTAGTTATGCTGTGCCTAGCACTATTTGAAGTCCTGGTGTGGTGCTGGTAAGATAAGCACTGGACTGCTAACGGTAAGGTTGGCGGTTCAATCCCACCAGCCACTCCTTAGAAACACCATACAGTGCCACTATGAGTTGGAACCTGACTCAACAGTACTTAAAGACAACAACAGTGGTATGTGGCAAATCCTACAAGTGTATTATCTAATTCAATCCTATGTGGTAGGTACCAACCCTAGTTTTATTCTACAGGTGAGTAAACAGGGCACATAACAACAACAACAAACAGGGCACAGAAGGATTAAACAGTTTGGGTACTTATAGTATTTTCATGAGTGTTTTCAATATTTTATTGTGTTTTTGGTGAAAGTTTACACAGCAAGTTACATTCCCACAAACAATTTCCACAAAGATTGCTCAGTAACATTAGTTACATTTTTCATAATGTGTCAACATTCTTTTTAATTATGTTCTGGTTGTTCCAATTACAGTACTTTAGTTTCCTTGCCTCCTTTATCATCTTTGCTTTAGAATAAATATCAACCTTCTGGTCTCACATAGATATTTTGGGTTTTTTTTTTAGAAGAGCTCCAGTCTTACAGGCAATATAATTTATTCTGTTTGACACTTTGCTATTACATCAGCTCATAGTGACCCTGTATAATGTTTCCAAGGAGCAACTAGTGGGATTGAACCTCCAGCCTTGAAGTTAGCAGTCCAGTGCTTATCCTACAGTACCACACCAGGGCTAGTTCTAGTATTTTTATTTAAAGTACATGGAGAAGGTAGTGTGATACACATTCAGCTGCTAACTGACGGGCTGGATGTTGAAATACACCCAAAGGTGCCTTGGAAGAAAACTCTGGTAATCTACTTCTGAAAAATCAGCCATTGAACACCCTGTGGATGCTGAGGCTGCTTATGTACAACTAGAAACCTCATGGGATTTGGTTTCTTGGTTTGGAGGTTTAGAGTCGTGGTTCCATGGCTAATTAACTAATAACCTGTGAAGTGTTTCTGTTGTACCTCCTAGCTTACTGCACAGTGCTTGGGGTCTGACAAGTTTGCGAGCAGCTATCCAAGGCACAGTAACTGGTTGCCTCTGCTCACCAGGAGCAACAGAAGAAGGCGAGTCAGGAACAGAAGGGGTATGGAAGGTGTGGTGAACTGCTGCCATGAACAACTGCCTCCATGGCCATGAGACAGAAGTGGATGATGTCGGGCTACTGTTACTGAACATTTTGATCAAAGATTCTATAGAAGATTCCTGACCGAAAGGTAAAAAAATATGAAACAGAATTTCAAATTCTCATGGACTCCAGATTTCTTGGAGGCATAAACGTTGGATGGACACCTGATACTACTGCCCGGAGATAATCTTTAAACCTTAAACCAAAAATATCCCCTGAAATCTTCATAAAACCAAACAGTTTAGCTTAAATAGTAAAAATTGTCTGTCTTGAGCACTTTGCTATTTTAAGAACTATCTATATGAGGAAACAACTCAAGGGTACCTAACAAAAATACATGTGAGTAAAGAGATAACAGTAACTCAAAGACTAGACAGTAACCTTATCCAGAAGTGAATCTGTTAATGGGGGAGGAACAAGTCAGAGAAGGAGGCTGGGGATGGTTGCACAACTCAAAGAATGTAATTCATGTCACTAAATGGTATTATGAAAAGCTATGGAAATGATGTATATTTTGTTGTGTTTAATCTCAACAACAGCAAAATAAGTAACATTTTTGAAAAGAAAGAAGTAATATCTGGAGCACAGTTCTACTCTGACAAACAAGGATCATCATAAGTTTTAGTCATCTGAAAGCAGCTAGTTAACTAGTTATGGAGACAGCATTAGGGACAGCTCTAGACGAATTGGGTAACCTGTGGCTATCAGACATGGAAGGTAGGGAGTTCCACATGGGCAAAAACATAGAACAAAGCCACAGAGGCAGGTGGAAAGGCATAGGCAATAACGATACACTGGGCAAGTGGTCTAATCTTCCCTGAGCAAAGAGTGGATTAGGTAATTTATGGGAGGTACAACAGGAGTCCAGGTGTGGCACTGTAGGATACGCAATGGACTGCTAAGCACAAGGTTGGTAGCTCAAACCTACCAGCCACTCCTCAGAAACCCAAGACAGAGTTGCTATGAGTCAGAACTGACGTGATGACACTTAACAACAAGCTAAAAAAGGTAATTTGTGGCCCTACGATGGATATATTTAGAGACAAACATAATTTGGTAGACACTAGAAAGTGAAGGAACATACTAGGAGAACATGTTAAGAGATGCACATTAAGAAGAGCCCTCTGTGACACAGTATGGGATTGACTGAGACCACCCAGAGATGGACTCCAGGCAGAAAGACCAGTTGAATTGTGGTCTAGTTGAGGGAAAGGGTAAGTAAGGCTTCCACAAAAATAAAGACAGAGGGGACAGAAATGTAGCAGAGATGCTACTGACCATGTGAGAAAGGACAGAAAAAGGATGGTATAAGGATCATTTCAAGATTTAAACAATGAGCTGAAAGAAGTTAGTGCCATTGATAGAATATGTTAAGTCCTAGGAGGAACTTTTGGTTGGATGCTAAAGTTCAAGTGTTAACAGACCAAGAGAAGCTGATGTTCAGCAGAATGTCTGGCGTCTGGAGAAACATGAAGAAATCATTTGCAGTAGTGATCTGTGAAGTCTTGGATTGGGTTACAACTAAGAGAATAAACTTAAAGAGAATAATAGAAAACTGAAGCCAGGATTTTAGGAAGACATATTATTAAAAAAGACATGTGGCTCAAGAAAATACAAAGAAGGCAATTCAACAAAAACAGAGATCAAAGAGATAAATTTAACTGAAAGAAGGTAGTGCTGACAATGTCAAATGCTGCAGAGAGGCCAAGAGTTTAAGCCTGAGAATGGATAACTAAACGGTCAGAGTGTTTCTAAAGTTCAAAGTAGGAAAACTATGGGAGTTTAAGACAGATGATATTAACCTACCAATAAGGAACTCTGGTAGCGTAGTGGTTATGAATTGGGCTGCGAACCACAAGGTCGGCAGTACGAAACTACTAGCTGTTCCGCAGGAGAAAGATGAGGCGTACTGCTCCCGTAAAGATTTACAGCCTCGGAAACCTGTACAGGGTCGCTATGGGTCGGAATCAACTCCACAGCACATAACCACCACCATCACCAAGTAGGGATAAGGTCATCTCCTAAAATGCAGATGAACTGTAAATGGGGTAAAGGCAGAATTGAGGGTTTAAAAGGTAGTGACATTTGAATGTGTTAGTATGGAAAACCACCACTCCTCTGTCAGTATGTCATACTGTGGTGGCTTGGGTGTTGCTGTGATGCTAGAAGCTATGTCCCCAGAATTTTAAATACCAGCAGAGTCACTTATGGCAGGCAGGTTTCAGCTGAGCTTCCAGATAAGGCAGATTAGGAAGGAGGAGAGGTGGACTACTTCTGAATGTTTACACACGGAAAACCTTATAGATAGCAGTGGAACACTGTTAGCAATTGACTATTGAAACATTATGAGTAACAGGAGATTATTATTAGATACAATGCCAAAAGGTGAGGTTGGACAGCACTAAAAATGTGACTGGGACTAGCCGCCTCCTCAGAGCAGAGTGCACCATGATGATGTGAATGCAGTAAAGCTTTGGGGACCTTCACTTGCAGATGGGGCACAGCACAAAATGAGGAGAAACAGTTTCAAGCATTCATCAATAACTGGAGCATGGAATGTACAAAGTATTTATTTAGGAAAATTGAAAGTTGTCAAAAATGTAATGGAACGCATAAAGATCGATATCCTAGGCATTAGTGAGCTGAAATGGACTGGCGTTGGCCATTCTGAATCTGACAATCATATGCTTAGCAATGCTGAGAACAAGATCAAGAGGAATGGCATCACACTCTCAGCAAAGAGAACATTTCAAGATCTATCCTGAAGTATAATGCTGTCTGTGATCCATATGCCAACAATAAAGACGAGTTATTACCACTATTATTCAAATTTACATATCAACCATTAATGTCAGTGATGATGAATTGAAGAGTTCTACCAATTTCTTCAGCCTAAAATTGATTGAGCAGGTAATCAAGAAGTACTGATAATTATTGGTGATTGGAATGCAAAGTTTGGACACAAGGAGGCAGGATCAGTAGTTGGAAAATATGGCCTTGATGATAGAAATGATGTTACAGACTGCATAGGAGAATTTTGTAATACCAATGACTTCTTCATCGCAAATACCTTTTTTAAACAACACATGGAATTCACTGAAATCAAACTGACTACATCTGTGGGAAGACACAATGGAAAAGCTCCATATTATCAGCTAAATCAAGGTCAGGAGCAGACTGTGGACCAGACCATCAATTACTCCTATGCCAGTTCAGGCTGAAACTGAAGAAAATGAAACAAGTCCAAAAAAAAAAAAGCCAAAATATGAACATCTTAAGAACAGATTTGATGCATTAGACACAAATGACAGAAGACCAGGGGACTTGTGAGATGACATCACAAACATCATGCAGGAAGAAAGCCAAAGGTCATCAAGAAGACAATAAAGAAGGAAAGAACCAAAATGGATGTTAGAAGACTCTAAAACTTGCTCTCCAGCATAGAGATGCTAAAGAAAATAGAAAAAAATGGAGAGTTAAAGAGCTGAATAGAAACTTTCAAAGTGCAGCTCGAGAAAACCAAGTATTATAATGAAATGTGCAAAGACCTGGAGTTTGAAAACCAAAAAAGAAGAACATGCTCAGCATTTCTTAAGCTGAAAAGTCTGAAGAAAAACGTCAAGCCTTGATTTGTAATATTGTGGCGTTGTGAGTTAATGCATTGTACTGCAAAGTCAGTTTGAACCACAAGGTTGGTGGTTCAAACTCGCCAGGTCCTCCTAAGAAACAGGGTCTCTACGGGTCAGAATGGACTCAACAGCACTTAACAACAATAGGGAAAATACTAAATGATACAGAAAGCACCAAAAGATGGAAGGAATACACAAGACACTGTACCCAAAGAAATGGTTGAAGTTCAATCATTTCAAAAGGTAGCATATGATCAAGAGCCAATGGTACTGAAGGAAGAAGCTCAAGGTGGACTGAAGGCAACAAGGCTCCAGGACATCTTCAACATAACTAATGCAGCACAGGTGGTCAAGTGATTGGAAGAGACCCATATTTGTGCCAATTCCAAAGAAACGTGACCCAACAGAATGTGGAACTCTTGGGACAATATCATTAATATCATATGCAAGTAAAATTTTGCTAAAGATAATTCAAAAATGACTGCAAGAGTACACTGAGAGGGAACTTATAGAGGTTCAAGCTGGATTCAGATGAGAACATGGAATGAGGGGATATCATTGCTGATGTCAGGTGGATCTTGTCTGAAAGCAGAGAATACCAAAAAGATGTCTGTTGTTGTCATCAGGTGCCATCGAGTCGGAACCCACTCATAGAGACCCCATGCACAGCAAAATGAAACAATGTCCGTTCCTAGGCCAACCTCACTACCGCTGCCACACTTGAGTCCATCAATGATGCTACCTGGCCAATCCATCTCATTAGGGGCCTTCCTCTTTTTCTCTGACCCTCC
>NW_006408531.1:30330834-30352419 GCF_000296735.1 Chrysochloris asiatica
CTTTAGTGTTTAATGCATCAAATCTGTTCTTCAGATGATCTCCAAATTCAGGTGGGATAAATTCAAGGTCATATTATGGCTCTCGTAGACTTGTTTTCAACCATTTCAAAAAGATGTCTACTCATGCCTTATTGACTATGCAAAGGCTTTCGACTGTGTGGTTCATGACAAGCTGTGGACAACACTGCGGAGAATGAGTACTCCAAAATAACTGTGCTCCTGAGGAGCCTCTACATAGATCAAGAGGCAGTTGTTCAAATAGAACAAGGGGACATTGAATGCTTTAAAATCAGGATAGGTGTGAGCCAGGGTTGTATTGAATCTTATGCTGAGCAAATAATCCAAGGAACTGGTTTATATGAAGGAGAACATGGCATCAGGATTAACAATCTGCAATACGCAGATGATACAACCTTGTTCCTTGATATATCTGAAGTATATTTTAAACATTAAATCAGAATTATCCCTTGAGGTCACCTTTAATCTAAATAAGACTGACTTCTGCGCTGTGGGCTAATGCGTCAGAATGCAATGTCATTTGAACTGCAAGGTCAGTGGTTCAAGTTCACTAGCCAATCCTTGCAAACCCTAAACAGGGTTGCTATGGGTCGGAATTGACTTGACAGCACTTAACAACAACAATATAAAATAAATAGTAAAAAATTCTAAAGCAAAGATGAAAAGGTAAGAGGGCAGGGAAACTAGTGTACTAGAAATGGTACATACAGAACTGAATAAATGAGAATGACATATTGTGGGAAATGTAACCAATATCACTGAATAATGTGTACATTATGTCAGAGACCCTAACTACAATGGAAAGAAACCCTAACTTGTCCTGGACCATTGTAATAATCATTTAATAATCATTGCTATGTTTGAGCCTACTGTTGCTGTCATTGTGTCAACCCATCTTGCTGATGGTCTTCCTATTTTTCACGGACCCTCTTTCTTAACAAGCATAATGCCTTCTCTAGGGACTGGTTACTCTTGATAGCACAACCAAAGTACTTGAGGCAAAGCCTTGCTTCCAAGGAGCATTCTGGCTGAATTTCTTCCAAGACAGAACTGTTTGTTCTTCTGGAAGTCTGTGGTATATTCAATATTCATCACCAACACCATACTTCAAATGTATCAATTCTTTTTAGATCTTCATCATTCATTGCCCAGTTTTTGCATTCATTTGAGGTTATTAGTGTTCTGTCAATTCCTGAAGTCTTGTTTTTCACCAATGCTGTAGTGTAGCTTGGACTTCTTCGTTTAATACCATTGGTTCTTTATGGTTCTTCATGTTACGTCTTGAAGTACAGCCATAAGGCTCCTCAGAAGTCAGGATAATGAGATTTTGTCTCTTATGCTTCTGACATATTACCAGGAGGGATGAGTTCCTGGAGAAGGACATCATGCTTGGTAAAGTGGGGGGCGGGGGGAGGGGGTCAGTGAAAAAGAGGAAGACTCCCAACAAGATGGATTGGCACAGTGGCAGCAGCAATGGACTCGAGCATAAAATCAATTGTGAGACTGGCACAGGACCACACAGTGTTTTGTTCTGTAGTGCATAAGGTCGCTATGAGTTAGAATGGACACTTTGGCACCTAACAAGCACCTACTCTTTTTGGTACAATGAATCTGCATAGTCCTTCCATCTTCTGCTGATGTATCCTGCACTGTTCAATATTTTGCCAATAAAAATTTTCAATATTGCAACGAGTTGCTTGAATTTTTTTCTACCTTAAGAAATGCCTGACCGTGTCATTCCCTTTAGGTTTTGTGACTCCAGGTCCCTGCACATTTCATTATAATGCTGTCTTCTAGAGGCACCCTCTGGAATCTTCTGTTCAGTTCTTTTATTTCATCCACTTGCTTTATCTACTCTGTGTTCTAGAGCAAGTTTTACACTCTCTTATGACACACATTTTGATCTTTTCTTTCCTGAATTTTTATGATCTTTTGCTTTCTTCATATATGACAATCTTGTTGTCATTCTCCACAACCTGTCTGGTGTTGAGTCACTAGTGTTTAATATATCAAGTCTATTCTTGAGATGGTCTCTAAATTCAGGCAGTATATAGTCAAGGTCAGGTTTTGGCTTTTGTGGACTTTTTTCTGTATCTTCAACATGAACTTGCATATGAACAACTGATGGTCTGTTTTGCAGTCAGCTCCTGACATCTTTCTGACTGACAATATTGATTGAGCCTCTCTGCTGTCTTTTCCAAAGATGTAGTTGATTTGAGTCCTGTGCATTCCATTTGGAGAGGTCCACAGATATAGTCCGAAGTTCTGGTGTGGCGCTGTGGGTTAATGCATCAGACTGCAAAGTGGTTTGAACTGCAAGGTCGGCAGTTCAAACTCACCAGCTGCTCCTTGGAAACCCTATATAGGATCTCTAGGGATTGGAACCAACTCAAATGGCACTTAATAACAACAACATATATAGTCTGTGTATATGTTGTTGAAAAATGTATTTGCAGTAAGTGGTGGGATCTCCAGCTCATGAAGTAAAGTTGAGTTTTCATAGGAGGATTGTTTTCAGAGTGGGGTGTCTCCAGGTACTTAACTGGGGGAGCTAGGGTTGTGGACCCACAGAGCTAGAATAGAGTGTCTTCAGGCTGAGGCTTATGATGAAGTGGCGACAGAAACGACACGGGAGATCATTTGACAACTGGCAGTGTGAGTCTGGGTAAGTTAGTTAGCCTCTCAGTTTCTTCTTCTATAAAACAGGCTCTCAATACCTTTCCGATTTGTGATGAAATAGTAAAGGAAATAATAAAAGAAAGCACTGAACACACAAGGAGACACTCCTCCAAAATAGTTGATTTCTGTTCTACCTCATGTTTGATGTTTCTCCGCTTTTCTTGCTACCTTCTAGTTCATCTCAAAATTTTCTTCTTTTTGTAAATGGATCAAGAGCTTAATAGGGCAAATCAAACTTTAAGAAGAAAATCTAGGTGATATGAAAATCAACTCCATGTAACTCTAAACTACCTATGGACACTGAAAAATAACAGACGAGCAAAACAAAAAACCATGAATGACAAACTTCACCCCTATTCAGAGAACCATTGTTTGCATTCTGCTGAAAACACTTCTAGCAACTCCTCACCGCTTTTACATGTAGATTAATTTTTTGAACAGCAATAAGATCATAATCCACACTACTGTCAGCCACCTTTCCTACTGTAACATTTAGTAAAAATTCCCCGTCATTAACTGCTTTTCTATATCATTGAACAATGGGACATCGTATTTCCCCCCACACACACACTCTTTTAAACAATGCAATGATAGTGACTGCAGTTAAATCATATAAATTTTTCATAATTGTTTCCTTAGGATGCATTTCTGCAAACAGAACTGATGAGACAAAAGACCTGATAAAAATTGTCAAACTAGTCTCCTAAAAGATATGATCATATTGCTCTCCCACCATTAATATACTGGAGTGCTTTTCCCTTGTGCCCTACCCCGTTCACTTCTGATTTTTTTCAAAGCTTTATCACGAATCATGTTTAATCTAGTTTTCCTTGGCTTTCGCTTGACTCAAACCAAAACAGAGGCATTTCTTTTACTATGAGACGTCTCATAACATAGGTGCAATACAGCATCGCACACTAATTAGGTTACAAAATTTATAGTAAGTAGACCACTACTGGTGTGGCGCTGTGTGATAATGCACTGGACCACAAGGTCGGTTTGCACTTCAAGGTCAGCGGTTCAAATTCACCAGCAGCTCCTTGCAAACGCTATACAGGATTGCTCTGAACTGACTCGATGACATTTGAACAATAGATCTCTATAATTATAATAGAACTGGACTCTGAGCTGAAACTTGAAGTACAACAGGTACTTTAAGACTTGGCTTATGCAATATATGTACTGAACACTGTTCTGAATAATACAATACAGTGTGTTAATGGGAGTGCTGGTTATGAGAGGAAAGGAAACAGTATCGCTTGAATTAAAGGTGGTGCAATTATTGTTGAAGCTATTTAGGGATGTCTATTTCACAGCTCCTAATTTGTATGTGGAAGTCCTGGTGTGGCGCTGTGGTTTATGTGCCAGACTGCAAAGTCGTTTGAACTGCAAGGTTGGCAGTTCAAACTCACCAGTTGCTCCTCAGAAACCCTATACAGGGTTGTTATGGGTCGGAACTGACTTGACAGCACTTAACAACAACAACAATTTGTATGTGACATTGTAGGATGGGCACTGAACTATGAACCACAAGGTCGGTAGTTCAAACCCAACAGCTGCTCCTCAGAAACCCTGTATAGGGTTGCTATGAGTCAGAATCGACTAGACGGTATTTAACAACAACATACTCCTTAACCACCGGACTTTCTAAGGAAACATAATTCTGAACTCCTTTCTCATATTTCATATTTTATGAAAATATATAAGCCCCTTTTTCTCTTTGAACAACTTTTTGAAGAACAAGGTTACACCACATTGGTGATGCTTTCAACAAGTTAGTTTTTTCAGCCAGTATAGATGAAATGCTAACATTTGAAAAAGCAGAGAAAAAAAAGTGATAACAGTTCATCAAGGCCAAAGAATGGCCCAAAATTCCCTCTAGGAGCTTGAGAAACTGCTGCATTCTGAGAGTGGAAACTTCTTTGTATTCTGTGATCTGTTTTAAGTCTCAGGTGTTTTCAAACAAATCAGTAATGTGTAGCCAGGAATTGGGTTCTTCAGATTGGGAAAAAAAAATTTAATGCAGGGATACAGGGTTGATTCATAGAATATGCAAATAATGGTTTTTTTCCTATGTAAAACATATCTAGAGTTATTACTATCTTTAATCTCTCTTCCGTTTCTCAATATTTGTTAGGTTAAATCTAAGGATTATGTTGTTGTTGTTGAGTGCCATCAAGCTGACACTGACTCATAGCAACCCTGCATACGGTTTCCAAGGTTTTAAATCTTCATGGGAGCCGAAGGCCTCATCTTTCTTCTGCGGAGCATCTGGTGGGCTCAAACCATGAACCTTGTGGTTTGAAGTGCAGTGTTTATCGTAGGAAACTAGTAAATTATTACCTAACAAGGAGGGAATATTAGACCTTCGGTTTTAAAATTTTTTGTGCCTTTTATATTCATGTTTATAACCACATATAGAACAGTTATACATTTTCATGTTTAATTAGTTTTAGTGGTGGTGGTAGTAGTGTGCCGTGGAGTTGGTTCCAACTCATAGCAACGCTGCATAACGTTTCTGAGGCTGTAGATCTTGATGGGAGCAGAAAGCTTCACTTATTTCGGTGGAATGGCTGGTAGCTTAGAACTGCTAACCTTGAAGTTAGCAGCCTGATTCGTCATCACTATGCTAAAAGAGCTCCTTCCTTATGACTTTCAGTACTTAGTACCAATTCTTTTATGAGGGTAAGACCATAAGTATTGCTACAAAGAAGGATGGAATTGAAATAAGAATGCCAGGGAGGAAGTGGAATAACTGTTGTTGCATGGAGGGGACTGCAATCACTGAGATACAACTGTGTGATTTATCGGATGTAAAACTGTTGATCTGCTCTGTAAATCTTCACTCAATTCACAATCAAAAGTTTCACACATACCCACAAAAGTCTTTCTACAAAGTCACAGAAACCCTTATTAAACAAAAATAACAAATTGTGAAGCTACTGTTTCTCAATATATCCTCCTCCATCTAGATTTATACACTTCTGAGGATGGTGTTTCCATCTTTAACCCTTCCCCCAAAGAATTCTGTGTTCTTCAATTTACATCATATAAAAACAACAGTTTTGGCATCCATGAGACACTCAAACATTTTAAATGTTCTCTGAGTTTGGGAAGCAAAAAGATGAGGCATTGTCATGGCTACAGGGTGGGTGGGGCATGGTTTCCCAACAAAATTCTCCTAAGACACAACTGCTACCCTCAAAGAATGAGCAAGTGCATTGTTGTGATCCAAAGAAATTCCTCATCCAACTTTCCTGGATTTTTTCTCACCAATGCAGTTCTCAACTTTCTTAAAACATTTTCAAAATAAGCCCCAATGATCACTCTGTGTCCTTTGAAAAAAAAAAAAGAAATCTATCATGATTATCCCCTCCTTGAAATCCCATAAAACAGTTGTCTTAACTTTGTGAGCTGACTTCTCTGCCTTGAATTTAACTAGCCAGCAGATCCCCTTAGAAACCACTATTCTGATAGGTCCTTTAATTTGTAAGCACCCTAAGGAGACTGGGAAGTCCTTGTGTGGTACTAATGGATAAATAAGCATTGGACTGCTAACCACAAGGTCGGCGATTCAAACTCACCAGCCCTCCTTGGAAACTCTGTACAGGTTTGTTACGAGTCAAAACAAGGAGACTAAGACAAGTGTATTACTGAGAAAATTTGTTTACAGTCATCCAATGATTGCAGAGATACATTTAAATACTATCAGCAGTATTTTTTAAGTTACTCTCATGTAAAAAGACTTGTTTACCATTCTTGAGAACTAGATTTTGACATGTGATTCAGATAGATAAGACTATCTCTTTCTCTTAGTAAATTTGTTTTCAGGAAGTATGGCACAAAAGATATGCTTCCTGAGAACTTGTTTTTCTGAGAATGTCGTATTCGAGCCTGAATAATTTTTATCTCAAAATCCCGAATACAATTTTAATTCCTCTTGTGTTCATTACTATAAACAAATGTCCGTGTCATACCTCTTTGCTCCTTTGTCAGTAACTTGGTTTAAGTAAGATTTTTCCACTTATCCGTGGCCTGAAAAAAAATCTGTCATAATTTATCTAAGTGCGGTTCCTCATTAATTCTATGTAAATATAAGTTCCTTGAATTTCTAAACTCAGATCATGAAAGCTTATCTCTTTATTCTAGCTTTGATTGCTGATTCTATTTCCATTGTTTGGTGCTTTTCTCCTAGAGCACCTTCAACTCTTAGAACTCTTCATTCATGCCTCCCACACCTGTCATCTGCTCTTACTCCCTTTGCATTCTTTGTGCACCTGTCACATATGTGCTGATCACATTCTACATTTTCATGGTATGGCTTTAACTAAGCTTCAAACTGAATTATTTGATGGCCACAAGAAGCCCAAGCTTAAATTCTAATAATTAATTTCAATTTATTTTATATCCTAATCTTCCAGATTTTAACATTTCGCTCTATAAAATAAGAACACAAAAACATACAGTTAAGTTCTTGACATCTCTTTCCACATGAAAGTCTATTTTAATCCTTTATTTATTTAATTCTTGTTGCTAACTCTTGGTTATATGTACAGAGTAGAACTGCTTTGTATGGTTTTCAAAGCTGTGATTTTGGGAAGCAGATCACTAATTCTGTCTTTTAAGGAGTCTCTGAGTAGGCTCAAACCACTGCCCTATCAGCAAGTAGGCAAATGCTTAACAGTTTGCATCCCAAAATGACTTTATTCTCTGAGATCCACAGTGCCAGAAGGATCACTACCTTCGAACAGAACAGCAATGTCAGTATATGTTTGTAGCTTGACCTACTTATGTTTGGAAATTATTAAAATGACATAACTTTGTGTTTTTGAACTGCTGTGTGAAACAAAGACAAAAGACAAATATGAAACTTCAAATATGCAGTTAAAAACAAAACTAAGAATAAAACAATTTGTGTAAGGATAAGTTTCTGGGTTGTCATCAGTGGATATACCGAAGTAGTAGGTTGTTTTTATGTTGTTGTTGTTCAATGCCACTGAGGTGGTACCAACTCATAGCAACCCTATGCACACACCAACCTCACAATCGTAGCTATGTATGAGCCCACTGCTGCTGCCACTGTGCCAATCCATCACTTGGGGGTCCCTCCTCTTTCTCTGACCCTCCACTTTACCAAATATGATGTCCTTCTCCAGGGACTAGTCCCTCCTGATAAGATGTCTGAAGTATGAGAGAGGAAGTCTGGCCATCCTGTCATCCAAGAAGGCTGTACATCTTCCAACACAGATTGGTTTATTCTTTTGGTAGTCCATGGTACTTTCAATATTCTCCTCCAACACCGTAACAGAAATGCATCCGTTTTTCTACGGTCTTCTTTATTCACTGTCCAACTTTAACATGTATATTACGTTACTGAAAATACCATGGCTTGGGTCAGGTGCACCTTAGTCCTCAAACTTAAATCTTAGCTCTTCAACATTTAAAGAGATCGTATACAGCAGATTTCCCTAATGCAGTATGTCATTTGATTTCTTGACTGCTGTTTCCATTAGTGTTGATGGTTGATCTGAGCAAAATAAAGTCTTTGACAACTTCATTCTCTTCTTCATTTATATGGAGGTTGTTTATTGGTCCATTGGTGCGCAGTTTTGTTATCTTTACAATGAGGTGCAATCCATACTGAGGGCTTTTTTTTTTATCAGTAAGTATTTTAAGTCCTTTTTGCATTCAGCAAGCAAGGTTGTGTCATCTGCATATCATATGTTGTTAATGAGTCTTCCTCCAATTCTGATGCCAGGTTTTTCTTTATATAATCCAGCCTCTTGTATTATTGACAAAGTATGTTGAAAGAACACAACCCTGGCGCACACCTTTCCTAATTTTAAATCATTTGTTGTTCCCTTGCTCTGTTTGAACAACTGCCTCTTGATCTATGTACAGGTTCCTCATGAGCACAACTGACATTCTCTGCAATGTTGTTCATAGCCTGTCAGGATCTGCACAATTGAAAGCTTTTGTCTACTCAATAAAAGCACAGGTAAACATCTTTCTGGTATTCTCTGCTTTCAGCCAAGATCCATATGACATCAGCAATGATATTCATCATTCCACAACCTCTTTTGAAAT
This sequence comes from Chrysochloris asiatica, assembly GCF_000296735.1. Classification (NCBI taxonomy): domain Eukaryota; kingdom Metazoa; phylum Chordata; class Mammalia; order Afrosoricida; family Chrysochloridae; genus Chrysochloris; species Chrysochloris asiatica. The sequence goes on from NW_006408531.1 coordinate 30,339,619, forward strand.
CAGCTTGAACCTCTGGAAGTTCTCTGTCAATGTATGCTTGCAGCCATTTTTGTATTATCTTTAACAAAAATTTTAGTTATTATTTATTATTGGATATTAAAGACATTGTCTGATGATTTCTGCATTCCATTGGGTCACCTCTCTTTGGAATGGGTACAAATATGGATCTCTTTCTATAAGTTGGCCAGGTAGCTGTCTTCCAAATTTCATGGCATAGATGAGAAAGTACCTCCAGTCCTGCATCAGTTTGTTTAAAGATTTCAATTCATATTCCATCAATTCCCATTGCACTATTCTTTGCCAGTTCCTTCAATGTATCTTGGACTTCTTTCTTCAGTTATCATTGGTTCTTGATCATATGCTACCTCTTGAAATGGTTGAATATCAACCATTCCTTTTTGGTATAGTCTGTGCATTCCTTCCATTTTCTTTTGATGCTTTCTGCATCTATCAATATTTTTCCCATAGAATCCCTCAATATTGTAAATCAAGGCTTGATTTTTTTTTATTCAGTTTCCTCAGCTTGACAAATGCTGAGCATGTTCTTCCCTTTTGGTTTTCTAACTCCAGGTCTTTGCACATTTCATTATAATATAAGACCTTGTCTTCATGACTTGCTCTTTGGAATTTTCTGTTCAGCTCTTTTACCTCATCATTTCTTCCATTTGCTTAAGCATCTCTATGCTGTAGAACAAGTTTCAGAGTCTCTTCTGACATCCATTCGATCTTTTCCTTCTTTCTTATGTTATTAATGACTTTTTGCTTTCTTCCTTCATGATGTTCTTGATGTCATTCCACAACTCTTCTGGTCTTTAGTCTTTAGTGTGTAATGTATCAAATCTGTTCTTCAGATGATCTCTAATTCAGGTAGGATATGTTCAAGGTCATAATTTGTTTTTTTGGACTTGTGTTAATTTTCTTGAGCTTCAGCCTGAGCCTGCATATGATAGTCTGTTCCAGAGTCTGTCCATGCCCTGTTTTGACAGAAGATAAGGAGCAAATGGTCGGTTTACTGCCGATGTTGTGGTTTGCAGTCCAATGCTGATCACTACACTGAGATATCATCCATATTTATAAAATTCATATTTCTATCTTCATGCTCTTAAAAATAAGTATGTGTACTGTTCTAAGCTTAAGGAATAATGTATTCCTTTAATATAAAAGTATTTTATGATACAATTCATACCAATTTAATATATTTTGATTCAGTAATAAGAAACGAACATCTCTTCATACATTTATAGATAGTCAAGCATGTTTGTGTCAAATTTCACTAATTTAATAGCTTTAAGGCCAACTGATTTAGATGTTAATCACATTTCAATACTTCATAATAATATACAGACTAGCATTTGACAAAGCAAAGTTGCTAAATAAAGATTAACCATCCCAGTAATAATGTGTCTTGATTTAGTTTTCAAAATTAGCTATTAAATCCAAACACAAATTCATTATATTCCTTCCTCCTTTTTGATTTCTCTAGTCAATTCTTGGCTGTTGTTTTTTGCCTTCAAACACTACAATGGTTACCAAGTGCTGCTTTTTCTATGAGGAATATCTCTCCTCCATGTGCCCTTTCCCCTTCCCCTTGGCTTCTGCTTAGGCTCAGTCCTACACCTGAAAGCTCTGTTCCACTAACTGACCAGCACTGTTTGCCTTTACACTCAGTCCTCTCACATCCATCCTCATTGCTCTCTAGATTCACCATTTTAAAATCTCTCTCCCAAGAGTTCCCTACTTACTACAGAATAAAGGCCAATCTTTAGGATGGCTGACAAGCTCCTCCTTCATTTAGCATTTTCTTTTCTCTCCACACTAGAGTAATGGAAAGACGCCATGAACTGGAACTGGAATTACTCTTGACTTGATGTCTGATGCTCCACCTAGTGGTTGAAACACCACCCTGGGATGAGAATCTGATGTATCAGATCAAACCCTGTGAGATAAATTAGGATACTTAATGATACATTCACATTTTAAGGTAAATTAAGATGTAGAGAGCATCATTAAGCCCTGGAATTCAATAGATTTATCTACGCACTGGATTCTCCTGAGGACATAGCTCCAGTTCAGTTACCATTACCGCTACAGGATAGGGGCAGACTCAATGGCACCTAAAACAAAACAATCAATGTGGTAGGGATAATTGGGGAGAAACAGTACAGTGGATGAGGGCATTTACTTGGAAATCATGAGATGTTTTGGGGCTAGATATAGTGGTTGCACAACACTGTTAGTAGACTTAAAATGATATTGAACTGCTCACTTTAAAATGGTAAATTTTATGTTATTGAATTTCATCTCAATAAATTATTGGTTTTTTAAATCCACTAAGCTACATAAAAATACATTAGATAATAATCATATTAACCCACTAAAATGATTTAAATTGTATGATTTCTTAGAAACTAGTAAAATACTGAATTTGTCTCTCTTGGAGGAGTATCAGCAATGAAGCACCCATTACCACCCCAAAGGCAGTGTCATATGTCTTTGGAAAGAGCTGCTGGAAAGTGCTACCAAACACCAGGGACAAAAAAAAAAAAAAAAACTATCCTGCTGTAACTTTGGCATAATCAGGGTCAAAGGGATAAGTGTCATTATTTTGCTCCAAGCCCACATTTTATATACTGCTCTTCTTCTTTCCCTTCGCCTAGCAATCCTGTATGTTGCAGCTGTAGGTCACAATCAAGTTTTGATTGCTGGTTCTCTTTGCCAGAGTCCTAATGGCACAAGGGTTAAGTGCCCAGCTGCTAACCAAAAGGCTGGTAGTTGAAACCCACTAGTCACTCATGGAAGAAAGAAGTGACAGTCTACTTCTGTAAAAATTGTTGTTAAGTGCAACTGAGTTCGTTCTGACTCACAACGATCCTGTATAGCATTTTCAAGAAGCAGCTGCTGGTTTTGAACTGCCAACCTTGTGGATAGTAGTCTAGTGCTTAGCCTATAGCACCACACCCTACTCTGTCCTACAGAGTTGTTATTAGTTGGAAGTTACATGACAACAATGAGTTTACCTTTTTCTGATGTCAAATGGATTTTAGATAAAATCAGAGAACACCAGATGTTAAGTGTGTTCGATTCATTATGCAAAGACACTCAATTGTGAGGATGATAACAAATTGTGGGTAGCACTATGAAGAATGAGGATTCCAGAACACTTAATTGTGCCATGCACAACCTGAATACAGACCAAGAGGCAGTCATTCGAACAGAACAAGAGGATATTGTGGTTTAAAATCAGGAACGGTGTGCATTAGGTTTGTACCCTTTCACCATACTTTTAAAATCAGTTTGCTGAGCAAGTAATCCCAGAAGTGTGACTATATGAAGAACAACACAGCATCAGGATTGGAGAAAGCCTCATTAATAACCTGCAATATGCCGATGACATGACCTTGCTTGCCAAAAGTAAAGAGAATTTTCAGCACTTACTGATGAAGATAAAAATTACATATTGTAGTATGGATAACACCTCAAAATAAAGAAAACAAATCCTCATAAGTGTACCAATAAGCAACTTGATATACAGAAAGAAATGCCAGTAGTCAAGGGTTCCAATTTAATTGGATGCACAATCAGCACTCATGGAAGCAGCAGTCAAGAAAACAAACGAGGTATTGCATTGGGGAAATTGGCTATAAAAGAACCTTTAAAAATGTTAAAAGGCAAAGATGCCACTTTAAAGACCAAGATGTGTGACCCAAGCTACAGTATTTTAATTGTTTCAAATGCATGTGAAAGTTAGACAACGAATAAAGTACACAAAAGAAGAAATAATGAATTTTAATTATAATGTTTCTAAAGGATACTGAATATACAATACAGTGCTGTGGGCTCTGTATTGGGCTGCTAACCAAAGGTTGGTGGTTCAACACCACCAGCTGCTCCATGGGAGAATGACGAGGCTGTCTGCTTCTGTAAAGATTTACAATCTTGGGAATTCTATGTAGGGTCTCTACAATTCAGAATCTATTCTATGGCAGTGGGTTTTCTTGTTTTGTTTTTATCAAGGCTAGGAATGAGATCTGTTCTTCAAAAATATGTAAGTAAAATGTTATTTAGCATTACTTTGTTGTTGTCATTTTGTTGTTGTAGTTGTTAAGTGCCGTCGAGTCGGTTCCGACCCATAGTGACCCTGTACAGGGTTTCCGGGGCTGTAAATCTTTATGAGAGCAGAAAGTCTCATCTTTCTCCCATGGAGCAGCTGGTAGTTTTGAACTGCTGACCTTGAGGTTTGCAGCCTGATTCGTAACCACTACGCTACCAGAGCTTTAAGTGTCGTCAAATTGTGTCCCCCACCCATGTTGACCTAGTACAGGGTTACTGAAGAGTGGGTAGTGGGTTTCAATCGCCAATCTTTCAGTCCAGTGCTTACTCTAAAGCACCACACCAGGTCTCTAGTCTAACTTTAAGGTTAAAAACAGCATTTTTTTTAATGCTTTAAAATCTTCATGTACAGTAAATGAAGGTGGACTGTGATTAAAAAAAAAAATTGTTTCAAGTAGAGGTTTCAAGTAGAGGTTGGTTCAATCGTTTCAAAGTGAGGGCAAATGTACATAACAATAAAGGGTTAATGTGGTGCTATGGAATAAAACACCACAAGGTTGGTGGTTCAAACTCATCAGCCATTCCTCAGAAACCCTAAACAGGGTGGCTATGAATCAGAAGTGACTTGACTGTACTTAACAACAACAACAGGAGATGTGCGTAAGTCCAATGTTCACAATCTAGAGACTGCTGGACTACTAGGACTACCAGAAGAATGAACGAGTATGTGTTGGAAGAAGTACAACCAGGATGTTCCTTAGAAACAAGGATGAGGAGACTTCATCTCATGTACTTTGGTCATGTTATCAGATGGGACCAATCCCTGGATAAGGCTGTACACCGTGGTAGAGGGTCAAAGAAAAAGAGGAAGACTCTCAGTGAGATGGACTGACACAGTGGCTACAGCAATGGGTTCAAACATAACAACCATTGTGAGTGTGGCACAGGACTGGGCAGTATTATGTTCTGTTACACATAAGATCATTATAAGTAGGAACCGACTTGGTGGCACTTAGCAACCACTACCACCACCATGGACTCCTGATGTTGCACTGCAGAATTAGCACTGACTGTAAGCCACAAGGTTGGCAGTTCAAACCCACCAGCTGCTCCTTGGAAACCCTACACAGAGTCACTATGAGTTGGGATTGACTCGACAGCACTTAACAACCATCACCACCCTTACTTTGCAATCCTTTCTCAATACATTCCATGTTTGTGTGTGACAGAAACTACAGCATGAGATGGAAAAGCCCAGTGAGGCAACATTTATCACTTCCTCCATTTAAAATACGCCATTTCTAGACATGAGGTTTCAGAATGCAATGGCGTTGGGAGAAAACATACAAAACTGTGAATTCGTTTTAAGACTCCATTTAACTAAGACTCACAAATCTCTTTTTTTAAATTGATGTATGCTAGGCCATGCCTTCTTTATTTTTTATTGCTTAGTGTATTCCAAAAAGCTGGGGCACTTCTATTAACACTTTGATGGATATTTCTACATATATTAAGAAAAATTATTTCTCATACAAGGAAAGTGCTTATGCATTTTACAAGTGTTTACTGGCACACAGGATGTACTAAACACAGTGCTAGATGTTGAGAACAAAACACACCAACACATTTATTCCATTGTCATCCCTGTGCACAAGATGGTAGACAAAGCAAGTGCCTAAGACACATAGAAATTATTCAAAACATGTGTTATTATTACTATTATGATCATTTGAAAATTATGTTTTAAAACTCTTTAGATTTTAAAATAAAATGCTGCAGTTACTGCCAATAATACTCACCAACACTATAGAATCTCTTTAATTCTGTACGTCTGATCTCCTTTAACTGATTATTTTTTCTCTTCTTTTTCTCATCAGTACTATATTCCTCCTGCTCCACAGTGATGTTGCACTTGTCTTGTTCTAAAATGACTGTATCGGCATCTTCTTTTCCAGTATGGCTCCGCGTAGCTGTCACTGAGGCCATCTCTGCATTTTGTTTGGCCTGTTTTTTCTTTTTCAATCTAGGAATAAAGGGGTAAAAATAATAAATACAAACACTGGAAAACTGATTTGCTAGTAGGTGTTCATTTCAGGCTGTCTGACGTTGAGAAACGGAATAAGAAAATATTTTCTTTATATTGTTGTAAATTACATATTTTGTGATTTCCTTATTACTGAAAGTGTGTATGTTGAGATCTGTGGCCTTTCCTCAACTTCATCTAATGAATACTTATTTCTCAGCAGATTGCTCAGAAATGTTCTAGGTCTGAAGAACAACTAGGTTTTCATATCTTGATTATTTCCTATTGAGATATATAGCTACCCTATTTTACAACCCTGTCTTTGATGTGACTAATACACACACACACACACACACACACACACACACATAAACAAAGGGGCATAAAAAAGTTTACATGAAAATTCCATTATCTTTTCATTCCATATATGTATGTGTGCATGTGTGTTTCCGATTTCAGTGGTACATATGGACTATGAACAAGCAAGTAATTGAAAACAAGTCCATTATAATTCATTCCCATTCTGAATATTAATGTTTGGCAAACTATGTTGTTGTTGTTAATATCAGATGTAAGCCAGTTCTGACTCACAGCAACCCTGTACAGAGTTTCTGAGAGAAGGCTGGTGAGCTTGAACCGCTAACTTGCAGTCCACCATATTAACCCATAGTGCTGTAAAATAACGTGCTGATTGCAAGGTCAGTTTGAGCTGCAAGACTGGTGTTTCCAACCCACCAGCAGCTCCTTGGAAACCCTATACAGGGTCACTATTACTCAGAACTAACTTGACAGCATTTAACAACAGCAACAACAAAGAAGGCCAGTTAATACCACTATTATTCAAATTTAAACACCAATCAATAAAGCCAGTGGTGATAAAATTGAAGAGTTCCACCAACTTCTTCAGACTGAATAGTCTAACCATGCTATCATTCATTGACAAGTCAGTAATAGCTACTAGGTTATTAGATTTTTTTTTTATTGGTTCATTGCTGAGTCAGGAGTCCTGTTGTTAAGTACCATTTAGTTGGTTCTGACCCATAGTAACCCTACATAGAGTTTCCAAGGAGCATTTGGTGGGAGTTAAGGAGTAGCTATGAAAAAACTCAGAGACGAATTTATTCCCCATCTCATAGTTCAACTATCTTTTTTGTTTGCTTGTTATATGTTGTTGTTAGGTGCAGTCAAGTCAGTTCCAACTCACAGTGATCCTATGTACAACAGAACACAACACAGCCTGGTCTTGTGGTGACCTCACAGTCACTGTTATGTTTGAGCCATTGTTGCAGCCACTATGTTGATCTATCTCGTTGAGGGTCTACCTTACCAAGCATGATGTCTTTCTCCAGGGATTACTCTCTTCTGATAACATGTCCAAAGTATGTGATATGAAGTCTTACCACCCTCACTTCTTAGGAGCATTCTGGTTGTATTTCTTCCAAGACAGATTTTTTTGTTCTGGCTGTCTTTCATACCCTCAATATTCTTTGCCAATACCATAATTCACCTGCATTAATTCTTCTCCAGTCCTCCTTATTCATTGTCTAGTTTCCCCAAACACATGAAGTGACTGAAAATAGCATGGCTTAGGTCAAGCAGTGCACTTTTGTCCTCAGTGACATCTTTGCTTCTTAACACTTTAAAGAGTATTTTGTAGCAGATCTGCCCAATGCAATACATCATTTGATTTCCTGACAGCTGCTTCCATGATTGTAGATCCAAGTTGCAGTGCAGTGAATTACTTAATATGATCCGTCTAGCTACAGTCTTTGTAACTCCCACTAAATGATTGGATAAGACTATCAAATAAGGTGTATGGAACCTTCCCAAGGGGATTAGTCAGTTTTGCCATCTCCCTAGGCTTAACATGAGTTATCCCAGAGGAGAAAAGGGAGACCTTTAAGAGAGAAAAGTCATATTGAGAGAGAAGAGTAGAACTTGTCTTTTGGATGCAGGATATCCACACTAGGAACCTAACCCCAGGACACTGAGTTGTATGTAACTCAGGAGACGCCAAGAAGCAGCAGAGAAATGGTGGCAGCAGAAGCAGGAGATGATGCAGTGGGCTTCCCAGTTCACAGTGTGAGAGAACTCAGAGCTTGCTGGCAGAACAGGGTGCCACTGGAAACTTGGTAGAGAAAGTTTTGCCAACTCAAGGAGCACCTTCAGATGCAGACTTATGGTGAGAGTGGGGTGCCTCTAGACACTTATTGACAAGAGCTCAAAGAGCTCCGTAACATTTGCCTAAGCAGGACATAGGCCAACGAGCTGCAAGACTGAGAAGCTAAGTGAGGGCCATAGAGAAGCATGCTGTGGGGCACAACTGTGAACAGGCTGTTCTGATCAAAGAACTGTCTGCTGAGTTGTTTCTGAAGTTGAATGGTAACCTGTAATGAACCTATAATCCTGAATTTTGTCTGTGTGGCTACTGCAATGAATTACTGAGAACAGCAGAGAAAGTACAGAGTGCTGTGGGAAGGACAGTTGGTGCCAGACTTGGTTAAAAGTTTGGAGGGTGGAAGCATAACCGACTCTTGGCCTCATCTGAATCAGCCTTGGGCTGTTGATCTTTTGTCTTCTTTCCCCTTGTGAAATTAGAGAGGGACAGACACTTCTCCCATGCCATTTTTACACAAATGAAATTAAATCCTTGACAACTTCAATATTGTCTCCACTTATCATGATGGTGCTTACCAGCCCAATTGTGAAGACTTTTTGCTTTCTTTATGTTGAGGTGTAGAACCCATACAAATCCATTTATATGGATTATACCTCAACATAAAAAAGTCTTTGATCTTGCTATATAACATAATAAATCTATAAACCAAACCAAGTTAAAGACTGATAAAAGAGATTATATTCAATAAACATGTTTTCATGCTTTAATTTCAGATTGTAAACTAGTTTTCTGATAAAAGAGTAGGTGGCTCTTTGCAAAATTAAGTCAGATAGTGTTCCTGATAAAACAATTTCTCTCCCTATTAATACTACTATATGAACCTGAAATCAACACAGTTTCCTAGATACAACACAGCTATCATCTCACACCTTTGGTGGTTTGTCTATGTATCCAGAATGCTGGCTAGGGGTATGATCTTTTTGTTCTGATATGTTGGTTATAATGGCTGGTCAACAACATGCTTGACAAAGCATGAAAACTTCTAAGATATTATCAAACATCATAAGGAAATGAGGTGTTGGGCCTAGGGGCTCAGAACCATAGTCTCAGGGGACACTGGCATGGTTCATAAGGATAATGTTCTACATCCTACTTTGGTAACAACTGGGATCTTAAAAGCTCATGAGAAGCCATCTAAGGTGCCACTACTGGTGTCTCTCTGTGTGGGAAAAAGAAGAGTGATGACAACTGAAGATGCTTTGAATCAATCAGCCCAATAGACTAATGGAACATGTGAACTTCTGTCTCCATGACCCTGATACCAGAAGACCTGGATGGTGCATAGCTACCACGATCAACTGCTCTGAAAGAATTCCTATTAGAAGGTCCCAGGCAGAGTGGCAGAACATGTAGAACAAACCTCAAAATTATATTTAAAAAGACCAGGTTTATGGCTTACTGGTCAGAAAGAGACTGGAGGAAACTGAGACTACGGCCTTCAACCATCCTTAAGGTCTGAAAAGGAAATCACCCTCGTAGTCCAATTTTCAGCCAAGTCTGGTGTGGCACTGTGGGTTAATGCACTGGACTGCAAGGTCAGTTTGAACCGCAAGGTCGGTGGTGGTTCAAGCTCACCAGCTGTTCCTTGGAAACCCTACACAGGGTTGCTACGGGTTGGAACTAACTTTACAGCACTTGATAACATTAACAGTATAAATGTATATGTATATGTGTGTATATATGTATAAACACAACATTTACCTAAGGACACAGTTGAAAAGGGATGGGAATGTTGGTAGAATGGAACTAGGACCCATGGAGGAAGTGGGATAACTGCTGTTGCAGGGAAGGGATTATATTCATTGAGATGAAGCAAAGTGTATCGTTTGTTGAATGTAAAATTGAGGCTTGTCTTTAAACCTTCACACTTTAAACACTCACAATAAAAAGTTAGATTTAAAAAAAAAAATCACGGATTAAAGAAGAACATGCTTGATATGGACCATAATGCCCTCTTCTAAAAACAATTCGAGAAAAGAGGTGCCAAAATTGGATTCTATTCAGCCTGCTATATGTGCTTCTTGCGTGTCTGATTTTTCCACTTTAAATTGATTTAAATGTTAACACATGAAAACAGCAAAATGGTATGCATTGTTTTATTCATTTTCTTCCCTTTTTCCTCACACAAATCATCATTGTTAACACACAGAACCATAGTTGTTACTTTGAAAAACTTGCTAGAAAATAATATCAAACTAGTTTAACAAACCACAGTGTACTTTAATGCTTATAAAGTCGTACTATTTAGCTACATATTTTGCTTTGACTAGATTACTCAAGAAAATTTATTTGGAGATTTAAATATAACTGAAATGTTCTGATCTTGAAAATGGAAATTTTTCAAAGGCAGAAATACATTCTGAAAACCTTTTTGAAGGGGGAATAACTGCCAGTGATGAATGTAGCATGTAGAATGTTTGAATATTCTTCAAACATTTGCTTTTAGGACTTCTGTCTTTCACCCTTCTCTTTTGCTCTTTGAGCCAATATTCATTACGGTAAGACATTCTCACTATCCAGTTTTATTATCATTAATTTTAGAAGAAAAGGTCATGCAATAAAATAAACTGTCCTTATTTAACCTCAGGTTTTCCAATGATCCCAAATGTATAGTTAGTTAAATTTGCAAAAAAATATTTGGCAAATAATAGTGAACAGATAAATGATTGAAAATGACATTTAACATTTGATGCTATGAGTACAAGTAAAAAGAAAACATTTGTATTTATGCTGCATTTGTCCTTTTTAAAAACCAGATAACGAAACAAGTATTTATTATTCAAGCCCCTTGTGTTACTGTAACCAGGCCCCATTAATTTTATCTCCTAACTCTCACACACACACACACACACTCTTTCTCTCTCTCTCACTCACACTTACACACCACACACACAAATTCACTTTTTCTTCTTGGTCTCTCCTGCTGTTGACTCATTTCAGGCTTTTATAATCCCTCTTTTTATTTGAAGTATATTTTAAATATTATTTATTAATCTTTGTTTTATGATGAAAGTATACAAGTTCATACTAGAAACTTTTGGAAATGCAGAAAAGCAAAAAGAATGAAATTTAAATCAAATGCATTGCTAATACTAAGCTGCAAGCATTGTTCTGGGGGAGATAATATGACAGCTATTAGATACAGGAAAGGATACTTTTCCTAACGGCAGAAGGTTGAGGCAAACTAAACAGCTTGCCTTCAAGTCAATACCAATAACTAGAGACCCTATAGGACAGAAAATTCCCCCATAGGGTTTCACAGGCTGTACTATTAACAGGAGCAGTTGACCAAGTCCTTCCTCCCATGCACTTGCTGGCGGGTTTGAACCATCAATTTTTTGGTTAGCAGTTAAGGACTTAACCATTGTGCCACCAGGGCTACATATAAATACAAAGGTATTAAGCTACAACTAACCAGTTGTCACTAACTAATCATTCAGTCAATCCTAATTCATGAGGGTCCTATATGTGTTAAAGGATCCAAAGTGTTTTCAAAGACTGTTTTGTTGGGGTTTTTTCCACAAAAGTAGAACATCAGGCATTTCTCCTAAGTTTAAACTACAGACTTTAAAAATTGGTATTTTATATGACTCTGTTCTTAATTTTACAATTTGAGGTGCATATGTTGCTATAAAAAGTGCTTTAGTTATAAATATCTAACATGATGTTGCCCAACATGGGAGCCAGATACAATACATGCTGGAGTCCTGGTGTGGTGCTATAGGGTCAGCACTGGACTGCAAATAACAGGTCGATAATTCAAACCCACCAGTTGCTCCTCAGAAACCCTATACAGTGTTGTTATGAGTCGGAACTGACTCTAAGGAACTTAGCAACAATTAAGTATGTGTTGCTATTAAATTAACTCAAATTAAGTAAAATATCAGTTCTTTAGTTGTCATATGTCACAAGTACAACAGTCTCATGTGCTGGGGATATTGTATTGGACAACACACATACGAACACATTTATCATTGCAGAAAGGTCTACTGGACAGTATTGATCTAGAGACACAATTATTAGTAAGTCTAGGAGACATGGAGAAGATAGAAATCATTTCATATTTAAAACTTAATAGCTTTATGCATAGAATCTGTCTATAATGGCACACAAGAAATTGATAATGTGCGTTTCCAACAAAGTTACTACATCCACAGGAGATACGCAGTGAGAGCCTAAGAATACACTAACATACAATCATCACTAAATACAAACATGAAAACACGATAATATCCTGGAGACAACAGACAATTTTAGCCCACATGAAGCAACACAAGAAAATCACTCAAATGACCAAGATGCAGAGCCAGAAAATGCTTCTGAAGAAGAAAAGGCATAGGAAGTAACTGAAAAAGAATTCAAAAGAATACTATTTAGGTACTTTCCAAGGTCATATAAAAAGATGGAAGAATGCAGGGACAACACAGATTTTTTTGTGTGTGTGAAGAATTCAGGAAAACACTACTAGAAAAAACAAACAAAATAAATGTAAATGTTGAAGTCATACAAAACCTGCAATTAGAAATGTGGAAGATTACTACTAAGATTT